>NW_026622985.1:19301930-19607680 GCF_023065955.2 Ursus arctos
TATAACACTGTATGTTAATTATACTTCAATTAAAAACAAAAAAGAAAATGTGATAAGTGTGTAATAGGCTAAGGCTCTTTGTTAAAAAAGCAGAGACCAATGCACACTCCTAGTATTTGAAGGTATATAATAAGGCCCTCTGAATACATGGTTCTAGGAGTAGGGGGTAGAGGATTGACTATTTTGCATTACCATCAGGGCCCTTGTGTAAGACACTGCTGGATGCTTTCATACTGTTCTATTGGTACCATATCAGTATTATTCTAAGCCCTGAAGCCAGAACAATGTCTGACTAAGACACATTTTTAATGCATGTTCTTGGCTACACATTGGAATTGTTTGGTAAGCTCCTGAAACTCCCAGTACCCAGGCTTTATCCCAAACCAGTTAACTCAGAATCTCTAGGAACCAGTGTTTATCCTATCTCTTCAGATGATGCCACTGTGCAGCCTTTTTGGGGGAACTTCTGTGCCAGACTGTTGGGTTGCAAGAATGTTGTTCTGTGGCAAATTTACCCAGAGTGGGGCCTGTCATAATTACAACAATATAGCTATTTTGTAAAATGTTGTGAAGTAATATGCAGCCTAGACACTGACTCACTTTCTAGGAGGGATTTGAAGAATCGGGAGATATTTGAATGTGAATCCTGTTACCAAGGCTGTGAAACCTTGAAGGCTTATTTTGTTTGATTCATTTCCCTTCCACTTGAGTGTGGCTGGAACTTTTGTTTTCCTTTTTGGTCAGGCTGACTCTTGCAGATGTGTCATTTTCCACACACACACACGGTATTTCTGCTTTATGCCCAAACAGAGTGGAGTGGCAATTTCTGAGTCATGGCTTTTGAGTCTCCTGCAGCACTCTGTGATTTCCCTGGGAGTCTCTTATCCTTCCTAACCTTGTGGTTTCTCTGGCTTCATGAATTTTGTCTCAAGATGTAGCTTAAAACAAAACAAAACAAAACAAAAACTTGCATGAGAAAAAGGGCATCGTTAGGATATGTCAAAATACAATACTGTTTTTCTATTTGTTTGTCGAATATGACCTATTCTTTTATTCTAGAAGATTCGGTCTCACTAGGGAATGTAACGTGATATTTTTCTATTGCTTTTAATTTCTTTAGTTAAATCGTTCTTGTATTGATTCAGAAAAAACATTTCTTGAGTATCTGTGATGTGTCAGGCATTGTGATAGTTGCTTGGAATATAAAAATTAAAGACCTAGTCCCTTACAGGTCAAGTGCTATGATGAAGCATGTATGTCCTGTTATGATGACATGTAGAAAGGGCACCTATCCAAACATGGGGGGGACTGTACTCATTTGTATTGGATCATTTAATTCTCACAATAACTTTGGGATGGAGGGGACATGGTATTTCCATTTTATAGACAAGAAAACTGGGTCTCAGAGTAAGTCATTTGCCTAAGTTCACAAAGCCAGGAAGTGAATTTTTAATTTAATTGCTCATTCCTGGCAATGTTTTTATTAATATTAATAAACTTTGGTTTTAGAGCACTTTTAGGTCACAGCAAAACTGAATGGAAAGTATAGACATTTCCCAAATACCTCCACTGCCCCCCATAACTCCCCACTATTTCCTGCCTCCTGCACTACAGCGATACATTTGTTACAACGGATTAACCTACACTGACACATCATTATCACTCAAAGTCCCTAGTTTACATTAGGATTCACTCTTAATGTTGTACATTCTTTGTGTTTTGACAAATATGTAATGACATGTGTCCACTATTGTAGTATTAAATGGAATAATTTCACTGCCCAAAAAATCTTTTATGTTTGCCTATTCATCCTTGCCTCCCTCCTTACCCCTGGCAACTGGGGATGTCTTTATTGCCTCTGTAGTTTTGCCTTTTCCAGAATGTCATATAGTTGGAATCAGACCGTATGTAGCCTTTCCAGTATGGCTTCTTTCATTTAATAAAATGCATTTATTTATCCATGTTTTGTCATGGTTTAGTAGCTCATGTCCTTTTGGCCCTGAATAGATACTCCGTTGTTTGGATGGACAACAGTTCTGTTCCATTTACTTATTGAAGGCTATCTTGGTGGCTTCCAAGCTTTGACAATTATGAATAAGACTGCTATATATATCCATGTGCAGGTTTTTATGTGAACAGAAATCTTTAATTTATTTGGGTAAATACTATGGGTCATGATTGCTGGATCATACACTAAGATAATGTTTGTTTCTATAAGAAAATGCCAAAGTGTCTTCCAAGGTGGCTATACCATATTGTATTCTCACCAGCAATGAATAAGCATTCTTCCTGTTCCACATCCTCACCACGTGTCGTCGGTGTTTTGCACTGTGGCCATAATAGTTGCGAAGTGGCATTTCATTGTTGTTTTAATTTGCAATATTCTTTTCTTTTATTTTATTTTAATTTATTTATTTATTCGACAGAGATAGAGACAGTCAGCGAGAGAGGGAACACAAGCAGGGGGAGTGGGAGAGGAAGAAGCAGGCTCATAGTGGAGGAGCCTGATGTGGGGCTCGATCCCGTAACGCCGGGATCATGCCCTGAGCCGAAGGCAGCCGCTTAACCGCTGTGCCACCCAGGCGCCCCTAATTTGCAATATTCTAATGACCTATGATGTTGAACATCTTTTCATATACTTACTTGCCATCTGTATATTTTTTGGTGAGGTGTCTATTCAGGTCTTTTGCCTGTTTTTTAAAAAATTGAGTTGTTTATTTTCTTATCGTTGGGTTATTTATTAATATTTTATATTGGAGGTCAACCTAAGAAAATCATCTTATTAAAAAAGAAAAAAAAAAAGCATCTCTTGATAGCTCAGCTGGGAGCTGACCTAGCACTCATACCTGGGCCGTGGTATTCTCATGTAGAATATAAACAGTTTTACAGAACATCAACATCAGACAAGGCCACCTTGAAACTGGTGGCTTGAACCAAAACCAAGACCACTTTGTAGTCATACCTGGACACAGACAAAAGCAGGAACATGGTGCAAATCACAAAAATGACCATCCCCCTCTCCATGCGAACTTTTATCCATCACAACTTTACCCTATGTCATTCCTCATGTTTCTCATATAAAATTAGTAAGGTACTCTGTGATAAAATTGCCCCCACTTTCTGATAGCACCAAATCCAGAAGCAAAACCATCTATCCCTGTAACCTTCTTAGCAGGATTAGGGGGGTCCCAGGATGCAGGACTTTTAGTACTAGCATTAGGAAATTCCCAGAACAGGCTGATCACCCTACTGTCTAAAATAACCTCACACAAGCCCAAATAGTTTAACAAGCCTTTGCTAACATTGTCTTACTGAGATACTTCCCAGTTCCCAATAATATTTTGTCTTGTTTGCTGTAAACACTTCCAATCAATCCAACCTTGTTATGCTGTAGGTGTGGTCCTCGTGGTCTTTGGTGCTGGACAAAGACCAATCCACAAAATCAAAGCAAAGCAACTACGATGGCAGTGAAATCAACAGATTAGCCCTTAACAAAAATGTTTTAAATTATTGATATCCCTCTAACAACAGAACATGGAAAATTGCATAACTTACAGGGCAGCCAAACAACATGATGAATCTTAACATACAAGAAAAATGTCTGGAAAATATTGTTGATGTCATGATAAGAAAGACTTTGTTTTGTTGTTTCTATAACAACTTCTCTTCCTTTCTGTCTCAGGGATCATGTCTGACCACCAGTTTGGTAACCAGTTTATGTGCAGCGTGGTGGCCTCTCATGTGAGTCATCTGCCCACAACCAACCTCAGTTTCGTCTGGATCGCTCCACCTGCTGGCACCGGCTGTGTGAATTTCATGTAAGTACCCAAAGTGTCTGTGACCCGTAGGGAAGGCAAATATACCTCTCATGGGACGACATGAAGGGTAAGTATTTAATGTATTATTTTCACAGGTGTGACCTTAATTAAAGCCACTAATTTTGTTGTCAAAAAGAGGTCAGGATCATGAAAAAAAGATAATGCAGTTTATTTTTGCATGTATCTTTATACTTCAAGAGATCTAAATTGGATTTCAGCTGACAAAAAATAAACTGTAGGATAAAAGTATGTGAAGAAATCAAGGCAGTAGGAAAACGAATGTTAGGAAAGTAAGATGGAAACAAACACAAAAAATGCCATAAGGCTCCATTCATGTTTTGCAAGAAGATCACAAATTGAGCTTTCAGCTCTCTGGCCATAAGCGCCAAGAGAGAAATGTGACCAGTTAGGTGACTGATAATGGTGCAGAAGTCAGGAGGTCCATAGAAACTTAATGACCCTCTCGTGTGCTTTCATTAAAAGGAAGCTGGGAAATGTGAATGATGTCCCAACAGCGTCCGTAGATATTAACACCGTGCTACAGTTCAAAGGCTGTGACTCGCTCCATCTCTCAGTGCAAACTGTACCCCTACCCCTGCCCCAGAATCTCCACTCCTCATACTTAGTCTTCTCTTTTTTTTATACCATTTTTGACTTCTAGTATAATATACTTCATTTATTTAATTATGTGTATTATTTATTGTCTGTCTCTTCCAACCAAAATGCAAGTTCCCTGAAGGCAAGAATTTTTTCCTGTCTTCTTAACGGATCTGCCCCAACTGTCTAGAACAGTCCCTGGCACTCAGTACACACTCACTAAATATTTGTTTAATGGAGGAGTAGGCCAATGGAATAAGGTCAAGGGCAGTTCAGAAACATCTATTCTATGAGCAGTCAGGCAAAAGAGAGCTGGAAGGCATCTTGAATGGTTTTCTATTCTGAACCTTCTGCTCAGGCAACAACATCCCATAAAACTACATACTCTAAAATTACCCACTACCTTTCCTTCACCTTTAATAACATACAGTTCAGGGTCAAGGGTTGCTGTGGCTCCCACATCACTGATTATATACTTTCCGCCTGTCCTCTGGGTTACCCAAGCCGCAAACATCAGATTCATCCTACCCAGCTGATTGACATTTAATCCGATCATTTCTCCTTTAGAAAGTTTGTTCATACTTGAACCTTTTCCTTCCAGTACCTTTTGCTAAGATGATTACAGTAGCTTCCTAAGTGATCTGTTCTCCAGCCTGTTTCTCCTCCAGTCCATCCTGGACATTGTCGTCTAGCTAGTCTTCCTAAGGCACAACCTTGATCACTTGGGCCTTGGATACCTTAAACCTCCTTTCTGAAGAGCAGCCCTTTGGCTTGGGTTGGAAGAGTCTTCCCAGTCTTGCTGTGTAGCATCTTCTGTTTTATCTCCAGTGTGCACGTCCTGATTGGGCACGAATTGCAGGACTTCCCACGACTCCGTAAACGTTCCCTGACTTTCTCTTTCTCTGTGCTTTTCCCTAGCCCAGAATGCTTTTTCCCCATCCCTGAATGCTTTTTCCCCTCAACTCGTTATTGAAGTCCTACCCATTCTTTAAGACCTCCTTAAAATGCCAACTCTTCTATAAAGCTCCAAGATATACATCACAGAAGTGATGTGTATGATTGCATTTTGCTTGTAACTCTATTGTAATGCTGATTATATTTTACTGTATACTTATTCGAGTTAATTTCTTGCCTTTGCTGTTAAATTAGATTGCACAGGGATCCGTGTTTATTTCTTTGTGATTCTACGCACAGTTGGTACAACATCTCAAACACAGATATCACAGAGGATGACCCTTGAATTAAATGATGTTCAGTATAGTCTTTTACTTTAGTTTAGTAGTAATCTCTGACTCTTTGTTTTGGCGTGCTCTATCTTATTCATATTGGCACTGGGAAGGGTAATTTAAATTCTTGCCATGTATAACTTCTTCATTTAAGACAAGAATTACTTTTTTTAAAGCTAAAACATAAAGGAAATCTATATCAGCAGCATACAACTGCCTATTTCCAGGTAGATATAGTTTTGAATTGAATATGTTTAAAAGTGGTGTTTGATGGCTTCTGGCCTCACTGTTCCTAGGGTCCCAAACTCTATTTTCTTCTGAGAAATAGCTTAGGTATTTTTTTAAAAAGATTTATGTATTTATTTTAGAGAGAGAGTGCATGTGAGCCTGAGTTGGGGGAGGGGCAGGGGCACAGGGAGAGAAGCAGACTCCCCGCTGAGCACAGAGCCCAATAATGTGATTCTCAATCTCAGGACCCTGAGATCATGACTGAGCCAAAATCAAGAGTCCGACACTTAACCAACAGATCCACCCAGGCACCCCATAACTTAGGTATTTTAAATCTTAACCCAAACAATGTTTTCTTAGAAAAATACTGTTTGGTCAGAAATAATATTTACCGACTACAAAGAAATTCATATGCCCTCACCCATATTTCCCAATAAAATTTTGATGATGCAGATTGCACTTTTTAGCATTCTTTTCTTTTAAGATTTTATCTGTTTGAGAGAGTGCACAAGAGATGGGGGGAAGGGGGAGGGAGAAGCAGACTCCCTGCTGAGTAGGGAACCCTAAGCTGCTGGATCCCAGGACCCTGAGATCATGACCTGAGCAGAAGGCAGATGCTTAACTCACTGAGCCACCCAGGCACCCCTTAGCATTCTTAATAAGCAGTTAATTCTTCACTTTATTGTAAGCCATGACTGTACTGAATGTTACATAGAGTAGCTGCTTCCTATGGGGGCAGGATGCTTTTGTTTATCTCTTTTCCTAATTAGATTGTGAGAGAGTCCAGAAACACTGAAGATCAAACTTGGGCCTCTGAAGCAATTTATTTGAACTTTTCTGAGCCAAGTCTTGCAATTTCTTGCCTTTGTTTCTTTCTCCAGAATTTATGATGTGTTCAGTAGAGCTCTATATAAGAGTTATCTGTAATTAGTATGTGCCCAGCAATACTTGAAGGAGATTGTTAATGTTCAACATTAACTTTGAATATTAAACAAAAATAAAATAACGCAAGGTCTATGACATTTGAATGTAAATATACCATGATTCTCTCTTTTCTGACTAATCCCCAAAATTAAAGCTGTCATTTTTTCCTTTTTTTTTAGAGAGGACGAGGGGGAGGGGTAGAGAGAGAGAAAGAGAGAGAATCCCAAGCAGGCTCCACGCCCAGCACAGAGCCCAATATGGGGCCCAATCTCATAACCCCGAGATCATGACCTGAGCTGAAATCAAGAGTTGGTCACCCAACCAACTGAGCCACCCATGAGCCCCAAAACTGTCATATTTTTTTGGGGGGGGAGGAAGAATTACTTTTTAGAAATTAAACTTTAGCCATGCTTATATGCTTTCGTAATATGTTTTATGTAACTTTTTCATGTTGTGAGTTAATTCATATGATTAGTTAATTTTTCACATGTATTTTCTTTTTTAGCTGGACTTTATTTATTTATTTAATTTATTAATTTAGAGAGAGAGCGTGGCAGGAGAAGGGCAGAGGGAGAGGGAGAGAGAGAATCCTAAGCGGGCTCCAGCATGGAGCCCAACACTGGGCTCCATCTCATGACCCTGAGATCATGACTTGTGCCGAAATCAAGAGTTAGATACTTAACCAACTGAGCCACCCAGGTGCCCCTTAACTGGACTTTAAATCCCCCAAGGTCAGGGACTATGTATAGTCCTATTATATACCTAAGAAATCCCAATGCTGAAACTACAGACAATAGAAGGCCCTCAGTAAATATTTCTTAATAACTAATAATGATATCATATTTCATTGATTTCAAGATACAGATTTCTTACATTTTGGGAACTCTGAAGTTGAGTTGCATCTTACCTTTGATGGCATCTTACAATCATAATTGCCAGTCCTAATTTTAAGTGACCAATATGGGTTTCCTATCCTCATTTTAAAATCTGTCTCTAGTTGAGATGCAGTAATATTATCTAACTCATTCAAATATCAAGAGGCACCTATTTATTTATTCAAACATTTTTAGTGCCAAAATATTTACAGAAATTTTCACATCTTTCAACAACGTTACATAAAGTGAGCAAACATAAGAATACGGATGACAAATCATACGTTGAAAAATAATATCTGGGTAAATCTATGAAGGCATGGAGGGGAAAAAGGAATATCTATGAGCATTTACTATGATCAGAACACTATGGGGGCACCTGGCTGGCTCAGTCGGAAGAGTATGTGACTTTTGATCTCAGGGTCATGAATTTGAGCCCCATGTTAGATGTAGAGATTACTTAAATAAATAAAACTTTAAAAGATAAAGCACTATATTAGGCTCTTTTACAAATAAATATAAGAGGCACCTATTTAAATTTCTGAAATGTGAAGAATCATATTAGGTTTATATGTCAAACATGGGTTTGATCTTGATATTCTATGATGCAGGTTCATTCCTTGGATGCTGATTATATCCTCTCCCTTATCACAAAGGGATTCCATCAGGGAGGGAATGTGTGTATTAAAGACAAAACTTAATACTATTAGATTTAGGTTTAATTGTTTGGACAGAGATGCTAACATAACATTAGAATTAAAAGGGAGCAGAAAAGATCAGATTTGTGCCCAGATTAGTGACAATTTAACCGTAAGTCAAATCCCTCAAAACTAAGAACCGAATTGAGACAAGCAATGTTCTATTTAAGATACTGAAGCAACAACAAAGAATGAACTCAGGCCAGCAAAGAGGTACACAAGTAGACTGTATTTGAACATTTGACATGTTAAAGGAAGATTCTCCTAGAAGACTAATTTTTTAAAAGTATACTAAAACAAGAAAACAAAAAAAACACATCATTTAAAAAATTGAAGACACCAGCAGTTTCTGAATACCAGACTGGAAATCATACAGATGGACAGATTTGAAGTGCTGCCTTGAGTGTATCTCAGAAGCCTTTAATTTTTGATGAGAGCCATTCCACTGTGTCTGGAGGATTCCTCAGGAAAGGTAGGATGGTTGCCCATTTATTTCCATCCATCAGAAGGAAGAATCACAGATGTATTTGCCTTGTTATTTAAACATTTGAAATGAGATCAGGGATGCTCCCATGGGTGCATTTATTGGGAGTGCATTCATACCTACAGATAAGGATGCCAACAGTTGATACATACAAATGTTATTTTACTTTCTAGGTTTACGTGCCTTACTGCAAAAATAAATCACTTCTCATGGAAGGCTAACATGATTGTATCCACACTGTTAGATAAAACCAGATATGCTATTTTCCATAGGAGGAATTTTATCTGTCTCTTAACTCACAAGTCTCTTATTTTTTTCTGATGGTCTAGTTCTCTTTTTAAAACAGACATTTCCCACCCCGACACAATTATTTCGGTGCTGCTCAAAAATGTATCTTTGAGACAGGATAAAAAAAAATATTATCTACCCTTAAAAGTAAATGGTTAGGACCTTGATGGTTCTCACTCCCTGTAGGCCCCTGTTTTTCATCAAAGTTAAATAGCCAATTAGGCTCAGACAAGAAGACAGTCTAAGTTCAGGGTCTAATGTGTGTTCTTATTTATCAGCTTTTTGGCAAATGAAGTCAAGATGCTTCCTGGGGATTTAATTTTTAATTTTAGGAAGTATGATAAAATGTTGAGATAAAGTATGTCCATTAATCTCGAGGAAGCTCTAAAGAAATTATTTTTTATATTAATTACAAAATATTTTTAAAAAATTTAACAGATATTCAAAAGGCAAAACTAACCCCTTTGTATTACCTATCTTATCCCTTCCTGTCACCTCCTTCCAAGAAGCCACAGTGAAAACAGCATTGGTTATTTTAGGGCAATTTACTGGAGTTTTGTAGGACAGTTTTCTTTTCAGCAGAATCATAAGACCATCCGAGAAGTAGAACTGCTTTATAGCGAGAAAATTTTTCTATTTCAGTAATGAAATATGTTTAACTAGTGTCCAAAGATGGACCTGCATCTGTGGAAGTCTATCCCACTGCAAATAGTTGTATTAGTAAATTTGTTCTTTTTTTAAATCTCTGCTTTTTTTTTTCTTTTAGGTAGAAATACCGGTTTTTCCTAATGTTAATTCTAGAAGCAAAAACAAAACAAATAAACAAAAAAACAGGCTTATGGCAAACCCATCCTTTCATTCTTCCCTTCCCTTCGTGTAATGCAATCATAACTTGTGAAGGGTACTTAAGTAAATGGACTGAGGTTTAGAATCCACAAGATGTTTTTTATTACAAGGCCTTGTGGTTTAGATGGGATTACTACTCCACTTGGCACTTATTACTTGAAATCACATGGAACATTTGTGAAAGCAAAAAAGACCAAGGTCGGGAAATCTAAAAGCTTTATGTATTACAATTCTTAGCAGTTCTCTGTATCTAATAGGAATTTCCTAAATGAGATATGGGCAGAGATTTGGGTTATTTTTTCATTAATAGAATTGATGAAACCAATTTTAGAGGCCTTATGTGTGAATTTTTTTTTTTTTTCAAATTGCCTACGCAGTCAAAAATAGTGATGACAAAGATGTCTGGGAGCCAGGTGAATAAATTTTTCTCATGGCAGCAATAGCTGCATGGTTTGCCAGTACAGTGACTTGGATAATATATATTACTAGCAAGATTTTATTTAGCTCTGCTCTTTTTTTAGTAAAATCTCTGAATATTAAGGCATGATTACAATATAAAGTAGAATTTTGATTGCTTCTTCCAGATAAGGATTTTTTAAAGAACTTATCTTGTCCACTGTGACTTACTTGGGTATACATACAGACATACCTCGCTTTATTGTGTGTCACTTTAGTGCAATTAACAGATACTGCGATTTTTATAAATTGAAGGTTTGTGGCAACCCTGCATTGAACAAGTCTGCCAGTGTCATTTTTCGAAAAGCATTTGTTCACTTCATGTCTCTGTGTCACGTTTTGATAATTCTTGTAATATTTCAAACTTTTTCACTCTTATCATATTCGTTATGGTGATCCATGGTCCAGTGATCATGACTCGCTGAGAGCTCAGATGATGGTTAGCACTTTTTGGCAATAAAGTATTTTTAAATTAAGGTATATACTTTTTTAAAGGCATATTGCTCACCTAACAGACTACACTATAATGTAAACATACCTTTTATACGCACTGGAAAACCAAAAAATTCGTTGACTAATTTTATTGTGATATTTGCTTTGTTTTCATGGTCTGGAACCAAACCTGCAATACCTCCCTGGTATGTCCGTATGATGTATATGCTTATATTTGTGTATATATTTACATACAGACATATATGTGTATTCATATATATGCATATATACATATACACATATATTCTAAAATTTGTTTAGAACTATACTTTCTAATACAGTAGCTAAAAGGCACATGTGACTGTTTATTTATTTATTTATTTTTTACATGTGGCTATTTAAATTTAAGTTTAAGTCAAATAAAATAAATAGTTCAGTTTCTTGGTTGTGCTAGCCACATTTCAAGTTCTCAGGAGCCACATATGTCTAGTGACTATTATATTGGACAGCACACATCTGGAACATTTCTGTCATTACAGAAAGTTCTAATGTGCAAACTTGAGAGAATCTAATAAATTATCTTTTCCTCTAATGTTACCCTAACATTTACATAATGTAACCATGTACTTCAAAGGTCATATAGAAGGAGTAAAGCTAAGATTTTGCAATGGCCCTATGAATTTAAAACATCATAACAGCTAACCTGGCCAAGCAGGGCAATTTTTTGTAGAAAGCTTATTACCTAACTGTTCATTTTTTAAAATGATTTTGTTTATTTATTTGTCAGAGAGAGTGAGCACAAGCAGGGGGAGTGGCAGGCAGAGGGAGGAGCAGGGTTCGTGCTGAGCAAGGAGCCTGACATGGGGCTCCATCCCAGGACCCAGGGATTATGACCTGAGCTGAAGGCAGATGCTTAACCAGCTGAGCCATCCGGCATCCCTACCTAATTTTGTTTGCTAAGACAGAAATTTCTATGGACCTTAACTTTATGGGAATCTTAACTTTATGTAGGCCAAGTGTGACAGGTGGGGAATCCCCTCTGTTTACCTTCTCATACAGTGCTCAGGGCTTAGTACTACTCTTTGGCTGCTCTGGGCTAAGGCACTGTTCTCCTCCCTGCCCCCACCCTTGGGTCTCAGCGCCTGCTTCCACCCTGCCTGTCCCCCGCCCCCATCCCCTGCTACAGTGTTTTAAGTTAAGGGCCTTCTCAAATATGCCCTTACCCCATGACAATTTACCACCATGAACCTGAGATTTAAAATGAGCTTGTTTAGAATGCTAGTCATTAATATGAAAAGAAGCAACAATGAAATTTGGAATAGCATATGATGGTGATGATGATGGTGATAGTAGTAGTAAAAATAGCAATTTCCATTTAGTGAGCACCTGTATACCAGGCAGCCTATTCAGTTCTTACACTTTCCTAGAACCACAATTACCAAAGAAAGAGCTTGAAGAGCTCACAGAAATAGGTCTGTTTTCATCCAACACATGTCCTTTTAGCTGCCATCCTATATTACTGCTCTGTGTCACACTGTTAAAATAGTGATTGTAAAGATAGTGTAGCAACTCGAGAGTTGTTTGGAGTATTAAGTGACAAAAACATTAAAAAAATGCATTCTGCTATTTCGAACACATTAAAATTATGTTTGTGGAGGACTTCTGGCATCATGGAAGACTCAGCTCTCATGGCAGAAACTCTTTCTATTAAAATCACATAGAAATTTAGATAAATGAGTACCTATTTAAGATATATATATAACACTGATTTGAGAGAAAGTGAAGACACAGGTGCCAGAAGGAAGGAGAGGTATGGAGACTGGGTTAGGAACTGGAAGCAGACATTATGCGGCATCTACAGGTATTTTAAACCTGGATTTAGGTCCTAGGCCTGGAGTTTTAGCCTCAGTGGAATCTGGAGACATTGCTGAGAGCCTCTTCAAAGACAGCAGGAGAAAGGGAAGGAGAGGGAGCTGGCACTGGGCCCACTGCATGGAGCCTAGAGCCTCAAGTATCATCCAGTTCTGCCTGGGAAAACAGCAAAGCTTGTCATCTGACTGCGACTTTTGGTAAAGTAAGTCACTTGTGAGAAACTAAAACTCTCTGAGGAGTCTGACTTGACTTTACCTTATTAACCTGGTATAGAACATCAAGTTAAGAAAGTAACATCAAATAGAAGGTTTAGAAGGAGAGAATAGAAAGAATGAGGACAGACTTATCTGAAGAGATAATGGTAGAGAATTTTCTAGAACTAAGGAAGATGTGAGTCTTTTCTATCTAAGCAACATAAAAAAGTTAGCATTGGATCAGATCATGGTGAACCGTCAGAGTATCAAAGAGAAAATCTCAAAGGCAACCAAAGACAAAAGGTAGATTTCCTGTCATTTTAGTGTGGTAGTGGCTTCCTGGTCAGCAGCAAGAGATGCCAGGAGACAATGGAACAGTATCTTCAAAGTTGTGAAGGAAATGCATTGTCATCCTAGAATTCTGTACCTAGATAAGTTATCAGTTAGGCATGAAAAACAAAATAAAGACAGTAAAAAAAAAAGAGGCTTGATATTCTTACCACACACAGAAACAGACCATTTTAAAGCAAGTTTTTAAAAGATATGCTTTAGTAAGAAGAAAACAAACTCAGAAGAAAGGTGTAGGATGTAAGAAATTATGTTGTAATTAATAATAATTAGCAAGCACATTAGAATTCTAAATAAGCTTTGGATATGTAATAAGTTTATATATAAAATATATACCAATAACTATTTTTAGATCGAATTTAAAGACAAAGAATAACTAAAATACTAAGAAACATGTATGTGTGAGTTGGAAAAAGGAGAGAAGTCAGTATTAAAGTTTTCTAAGGTCCTCAAATTATTCTGGAAGAAAGTTGTAGAGGCAGTTAAAAACATAAATGTATAGAACTGAAATAGAAGTGTAACTTCCAAAACAGTGGAGGGATTAGATAAAAAATTAAAGAAAACCTAATCCCTCCAAAGAAAGGAAAAAAGGTTAACTTCAAAACCATAGACATATGACTTTCAAACCACACAGAGGTTAGGGGCATCAAACCCCTGCATGGTCGAAAATCTGCATATAACTTTTGCGCCCCCCCCCCTCCAGAACTTAACTACTAATAGCCTACTGTTGATCAGAAGCCTTACTGATAAGATAAACAGTTTATTAACACATATTTTGTACGTTATATGTATTAAATACCATACTTTTACAATAAAGTAAGCCGGAGAAAAGAAAATGTCATTAAGAAAATCATAAGGAAGAGAAAAAACATTTACAGTACTTGATTGTATTTACAAAAAAAAATCCCCCTGTAAGTGGACCTGCACAGTTCAAACCCATGCTGTTCAAGGGTCAACTGCATATATATATTTACAATAAATATAAACAGATTAAATTCACCAGTTAATACGGTTTGACTTTCAAAATCCAACTTTAAAAATCTAGCAACGTACTGCTTCGAAGAGACAAACGTAAACATAACGGCACAAAAACATTGAAAGTAAAGAGATAGGAAAATATATACCAGGCAAATTCTAACAAAAAGGAAGTTGGTGTCATTATATTAATTCCAGACAAAGTAAGTAAAATGTAATAATATTAGAGATAAATATCTGGGGTAATTTCCTAAGGACAAAATAACATTCATATAGATAAAGCTGAAAGAAAAATGCAAAATTGAAAACTGGCTTTGAGGTGACAAGAATATTGAGTATGTATTTTCCAATATTTCAAATACAGTAGTGTTATAAAATTATTTGAAGAAAAATTCTTTAAAAATTATTTGTTGAATGGATGAATGAATGCATGCATACATCAATGAAAAATTGTAAGAATCCACAAATGTACCAGAAGACTGTGTTAGAAAATTAGGATTTGGGGCGCCTGGGTGGCTCAGTCGTTGGGCCTCAGCCTTTGGCTCAGGGCATGATCCCGGCGTTATGGGATCGAGCCCCACATCAGGCTTCTCTGCTGGGAGCCTGCTTCTTCCTCTCCCACTCCCCCTGCTTGTGTTCCCTCTCTCGCTGGCTGTCTCTATCTCTGTTGAATAAATAAATAAAATCTTTAAAAAAAAAAAAAGAAAGAAAATTAGGATTTACACTATGCTATTTAAACCTCCAGATATTGCACTGATAACAGAGGGCTTTATATTATAACAGTTTAGGCATTCTGGAAATAACAATTTGGTCATTTAACAAAACTTTATCAATAACTTAAAATTCTGATTTGCAGTTAATTTTTCTCTAATAATTCATGTGATATATAAATTCTTCTGAATCATAATTCTGACATCTTAAACATGCTGGAATATAATATTTCTATTTTTAATTAAGCTAAATGAGATATCTCCTGTTTTTGAATGTTATTTAGACTAACATAAAATAAAAAGGTTAATATTATCAGTAGTATTTTTTTAATCGAAAGGCACAAGTTCATGTAAAACTTTGCTGTTAAAATTTTCTTTAGGGGTGCCTGGGTGGCACAGCAGTTAAGCGTCTGCCTTCAGGTCAGGGCGTGATCCCGGCGTTCTGGGATCGAGCCCCACATCAGGCTCCTCCGCTATGAGCCTGCTTCTTCCTCTCCCACTCCCCCTGCTTGTGTTCCCTCTCTCGCTGGCTGTCTCTATCTCTGTCGAATAAATAAATAATATCTTTAAAAAAAATTTTTTTTCTTTAATACATGCAGTTTGGGGAAGTAAATTTAAACCCACATATTTTCTGGAATTTTAAGGTAGCCTTTTAACATTACATCACTGCCTATTCAAAAGTTGTCATATTTAGCACTGAGAAATAAATATTAAAATTATTTCCATCTCCATTTTAGCACTTCACAATATTGAGGTCAGGTTTGGTTACCCACACTGACAAGTCCTAAGCTGGAAACAAAAATGTGTTAGTCAAATGTCCTCCATTTGTTCCCACTATTAGTATTTAGAGAAGGGATTAGGAATAATATGAGCATATTAGTTATCTGGGCTGACATATATTTCAAAAGAGCAATGTCCAAAATATCATACAAATGAAAAACAGTAGAAACACTTCTAATTAAAAATGTGCGCTGTGATTGCAAAGGAGCCAAGATGGTAGGTCCCTTAATCAACCTCTGGTTTTAACTTAAGCAAATATATTGAAAGTAAGGCTGTAAAGCTAAGCTACATAAGCCTTTCTTCTAAATCCGCCTGCAGGCATTAATGCTCAGATTTGAGATGGCATCCTTATTTGCTAAGTGCAAAGATGGTTACAAAAGAGCTTTTCTCACTTTGAGGATAAAAGCTAAAGTATTCTTTAATTTTGGTTACTGCCCGGCTCATCTTAGCACCATAATAGTTATTTGGCTCGAAACCAAAAAGTAGCAATACGGTGCTTACATGTCTATGGATCAAAATTAGATGAAAAATTGCTGTTTCTCATCTCCAAAGCTATTTGCTGCACATTTTATAACCCTCAAGATGCCTTTTGTAATATGTGATAACAGAGCCAACTGCAGCATCTGCCTGGAAAGAGATTACTTTAATTATGGACTCAATGTCCTATTTTCTGCAAGTGATCCCCAGAGACAGGCTTCCTGCCGGAGGAGAGGTGCAAGGATGCACATTAAAGCCTACACATCAACCACGAAGGGGTGGATAAAGTGAGACAAGGACACCCATAAACCGCCTTCATTTTCCTAGTCTGTGATGTGATGGAAGAGTCTATAGTGATAGGTTTTTAATTATTCTAGCATCTGTTGTTATGGACTTCTGATGGTGAGGGCAAGATGAGCTTATAAAAGAGAGCAGAACCTTCGACAAGTCTGTGAAGGAAACAGGCTGTATTAAAAAGGTTTGGTAAAACATAATTTTCTTTCAAGTTTTCCTTCCAAATTGAAAAATATATGCACTGTATCAGTTACTTGCTGTAATATTATTAGAAAGTGAAGCTAAGTGGCTTTCTTGTCAACCCCAGTTCTGGATAACGCATCAAGTGCCTCATTATTAAGAATTCATTTGCTATTCAGTATAATAGAGCTGCTCATAATGAATTTCATTTAGAATCAGTGTGTGTGTCTTATGTATTTCCAAGGAAGTTCTTTATAATTTAACATTGATTTAACATTATGAGTGGACACTTAAAGCAAATTGTTACCTTGTTCGTATTAATTACAGAATTAGACTCCTTGATGAATAGCTTTTGAGAAGGAGCGTGTGGGCTTTCTTTTTAAAAGCATAGCACATACTCATATAAGATATTTGGGATTTCATCTGATTTCTCAAAAAGTATAAGCATATTTTGCATTTTTTAAAAGATGGGGGATTATAGAAGAGCAACCATGGGAATTAATTTTAAACTTCAAAAGAGGAATTTAAGGGATTTGGCATGGAATCATTTCCTGTGGGGGAGGGAAAGATGGAACGGAAAAATGTACCTACAATCATATTAGGTGAAAACATCAAGTCTTTTAAGTATTATACCAACTATGACTTTGGTTATTTTCTGGTGTTAAAATGAAGTGTTATTAATATATTTTGATAAAGAAATCTAAGTAAATATATCTTCAGGTATTTTAAATGGTAACATTTAATTCTAAAATATTACAATGGAATATTTGCTTTTTTGGAAATATTTGGTATTTTTAAGACCTTGTAATTTATAGTAAATACCACATTGGAGAAATTTTTAAATGTATGTTCAAAAGGATAGCTCTACAGAGGTTTCTGTATTGTACAGATGGATGGTAGATTAAGAATTGAATCTGTATTATCTATATATCATCAGAACGTATAAATAGAAGGTGTTTAGCGTTTGTCCCCATTTAAAGATCTTGGGTATAATAAATTAAAGCAATATTTATGGACTTTAGGAAAAATAAAAGCCTATTAGAAGAAACTGAGAGTATAAATAACTGTACTGTCATCAGTTCAAGGAAAATAATTCCTAATTTTTAAATTTATAGTTTCCTGTTAAAACACAGGTTTCTTTATTTAATATAATGGATCTCAAATATGTTGTGAAATCAGAATTCCTGTACAAATCAACAGCAGGGGGAGATTTCTAAATGGTTCATTTGGAGCATGACGAGATGACTTCTTTAAAGATCAAAGGGAATCAGAATTTTCTCTCAAGAATTATTTATTCTATAACTTCAGTTCTATATAGTTCACTTTGGCAACTCCAAATCAGACATTTAAAAAAAAAACTTATTTTCTAATCCCACGGTTATTTGGAAAAAAAATATATATGTATATATATATTTATACTTTTTTTCCTGCCAACTATTTCTTTTAGATATTCTCTCTTCTGAGTTTGTTTTTTGTAAAAATGTCAAGTTTAATTTTTTTGGCTTTCTGTATTTCATGTTTGGGTCAGAATGCAAAATGCCTTTATATGGACTTAGAATTTAAAAGAATGACAGTAGACAAATGTATGCTACAAAAAGACTGTTCTTCACATTTAAACTTGACAGTGAATACTATTTCCTTTTAAATGTTTAAACTCATTTTATTTTCTGGTTGTGAAAGAATATTTATTGAAGAAAATGTTTAAAACTACAGCTAAGCAAATACCTATGTATGTCCACACACACCTTCACACCAACACTTGCTTCTGTGTGGACACACATGTGTGCACGCATGCATACACACACACATGTTCCTTTTCCCAGAAATAAGAATAGTATCTTGGGGTATGTTTCTTTAGACGTATGTATGTGTTCAATTTTATTTTTACTACTTGGGGCTCTATCATACGTTCCATTTTATAATCTAGCTTTGTTTTAAAACCTAACAGTACATTTTAAATGTTTTTCTAATAAACATCCGTCTACATCATCATCTGGAGAGTATTCTATTATATGTCTGTACTATAATGTATTTAATCAGTTCCTTATTTATGGACATTTTGCTTGTTTCCAGTGTTCGCTATTTTAGCAGCTTTATAATGAACAGTCTTGTAGCTAATGCTCTTTGCACACGCCTAATTACAAAAGCGTATTATTTTCATAGTGGAGTTAACTATGAAGTCAGCCTGATTAAAATGAAAACCTAAGCTATGAAGTCAACCTGATTAAAATAAAACCACATTATGATTTTTGTGCTAAGGCCAGCATCACAAAGACTAATGATAGTTAACTTTTCAGCTTTAAACAGTAATAGTCTTTATAATAATGTTTGATAATTATTCATAGGTTAAGTTAAACACTCGTTTCCTTACCATTGTTCTAATACCTAGTCATCACTTTAATTAAGAAGACTGTCTCTCCTGTTATGTTCTCATATTATGAAATAAGTCAAAGAAAGACAACTACTATGTGATTTCAGTCATATGTGGAATTTAAGAAACAAAACAGATGAACATAGGGGAAAAAGAGAGAGAAAGCAGACCAGAAAATAGACTCTTAACTAAAGAGAACTCACTGAGGGTTGCTGGAGGGGCGGTGGGTGGAGGGATGCACTAAATGGGTGATGGGGATTAAGGAGGGTACTTGTAATGAGCCCTGCGTATTGTATGTAAAAGATGAGTCACTAAATTCTACACCTGAAACTAATATTACACGGTATGTTAACTAACTGGAATTTACATAAAAACTTGAACAAAAAGAAAGGAAACTGTCTCTCACTTTGCAACATCTTCTGTACCATTGTTAAATTTCAATAAATGCCTTTTAAAGGTCTGTTTTATAAGGCAAACTAATTCAGTTGAAAAGCAACACATTGTGTCTGCTTTCCAAAAGTCCCTGGAACACAGGGCCTTGCAGCTAACTAGTCAGTAGTGAGTGAACCTCTTAGTCTAATGTTAATACTTTTTAAAAATCTTTGTTGTTTTAGCTCTATAATCTGAATGTAGCATTCCCATAGAGAATGTAAATTCCACTAGTAAATAAGAGTCGGCTTTATTATATTATATAAATGTTCACTCTCTACGTCCTAATTATTTAATGATTATAGGCCCAGAGTAGAGCCTTTAAAATTGCCACGAGTGTTAACATCTACATTTTTCTGTTAATTAATGCTATTTTATTCTAGCATTGTCATTGTCTATCCTTTTTTTCTTCCATAATCAATTTAGTCTTTCCTGGAAAAGTAAATTCTAATACAAGTATCCTTAAGTTTTTCCTAAAGGAAATCCTACAGACTGAATCTTAGAAATTGTGATTTATTATACAAACAAATGTGAGCATGTTTAATATTGACCATTTTAACGATGTGGAGGAATCTTTAAAGTCCTTTTCAGCTGGGTGGAAGTCTTTTTCACCTTCATCTCTGCTTCTGCTATATTAAAAGCAGGGCATTATTCACATAGAGAGGGCCTGGCCACATATTTAGAACCTTGGCCTGCTGCTTTGGATATCTGTTTGCCCTTGGTCTCAACTCAGTGATTCATAAATCCCCTCAAAGTGAGAATTCACATTGAAATATTCAAGCTTATGGGTAACACTAGACTCCTCCAGGGAGTGAAATGCTAGCTTGATATGAATAAATTGTAGGATGATATTGTAAACATGAGTGAGAAGAAGAGTGACAAAATGTGTATCAATATGTAGACAAATTTAAAAAAATATGAGCAAAGAACAATAATTTAAGCAGTTTTTACAAAGTCATGGTCTATGAGTTGTCAGTTCTGTTCCAAGAGGGAGATTCAAGGTGCAATTATGGACTGTGTCTTCAACTTCAGACAATGCTATTGTGTATTTCATGATCCTCCAAATTCTGGGGAGCCTCCAGGGTTACTAGAAAGTGAAAAATGATGGTCTTACAAGCAGCAGTCTCTGGAATAGTGATTGCAATGTTAGATAAAATTATTTTATTTTTTTAAATTTTATTTATTTATTTATTTATTTGAGAGAGAGCAAGTGCAAGTAGGGGAAGGAGCAGAGAAGGGAGGAACAGAGTGGGAAGGAGAGAATATCCAACAGACTCTGCATGGAGCCTGATGCAGGGCTTGAACTCATGACCCTGAGATCACGACCTGAGCCGGAATCAAGAGTCAGACGTTTAACTGACTAAGCCACCCAGGTGCCCCTAGATAAAATTATTTTTGCCTAGAGTCTATATTATATCTATTCTGAAGGAAAGACCTTGGAGTGTATGTGTATGTGTGTGTTTGTGTGTTGTCAGAGAAAGAAGGCTCTGGAGTACCACTATAAATCAGTTTTTCTTTTGGAGGATAAGTTCCTGCATATGATCTTTTTATATTTTTATGTAAGTTAAAACATGATTTACATTTTTAAATTTTTTAATGTAATGGCACCTGTCTTGAAAGCTAAATCCCCTTTTTGCTAATTTTACATCGAGAAAATGAAGATAAAATCTAGAGCACACAGAAGTGCCTTTTTTTTTTTCTATTTTAGAGAACTTGATGTATAACCGTTCAACTTACAGGATATTATACATGATTAAACTTAAAAAATAAATGCTTTTTTATTAAAGATTTAACTGGGGATTTAAATATCAAATATCTTTGAAATACTTTTTTCTTTTTCAAATCCATTTACACAGAGCTTTTCAGTACAGCAGGAGATGAGCATGGCCTTGGATAATTACTATTTGTAAAAAAAATGCTGTTTTCTCATGGAGATTTTCAAAGTAACACACTCAAGAGTGCCATTGAAAAAGTCTTTGGGTTTAAACATTTGACTTACAAAGGGACTACAAAGTTATTATCGTAACACTGTAGTTGCCCCTTTGCCAGTTCACAAGAATGACTTCCCACAACCCGTAATGCTAATGCGCAAGTGTAAGTTTTATTTTTAAGTATAAAATTGTTGCAATAACAGTATTTCAACAAGAAGTATGAATCATTGGCAAATCAAATGTTTAATAAAATTCTAGTAAATAGAGTAATAATACTCATACAGTTAACATTTCATAGATAACTTACTTTTTTCACTTGATGGATCAAGTTGAACTCATGACCTGACTTTACATTTGTGGCCCCTGGTTGGCTCAGTTCGTTAAGCGTTGCACTCCTGATATCAGCTCAGGTCAATCTCAGGGTGGTGAGATGGAGCCCTGCACCAGAATCCGTGCTCAGCGGAGAGTCTGCTTGAGATTCTCTCTGTCCCTCTCCCTCTGCCTTTCCCCTCACTCACTCTGACATAAATAAATCTTTAAAAAAACAAATCTGAGGAAAATTTTATCTCAAAGACATCCACCGAGCTACTTGTTTTAGACTCTTCAATATATGGGCAAATATTTATTTTGTTTGACTGGAAAGAGTATAACTTTTATATGTCACTGTGAAATGTATAAAACTTTACAAGGTCAAATATTGATCAAAATATGATTATATGGATTATATGGCTGAGAGTTGAATTTCTCTAAAATATGAAAATGGAAAAAAATTCCATAGCAAAATCAACTGGGAAATAGTTCTATAACAGCTCTATAATATTTGTCTGTATTTTCACAAATTAAATCACTTTTCTTTCTTTTTTTTTTTTTTTCAAATTTTTACTTAATTTCTAGTTAATTAACATATAGTGTAATATTGGTTTCCGGAGTAGAATTTAGTGATTCATCACTTACATATAACACCCCGTGCTCCTCGTAACAAGTGGCTTCCTTAAAGACCATCACCCATTTATCCCATCCCCCACCCACCTCACTCTGTCAACCCTCAGTTTGTTCTTTTCATTAAGAGTCTCTTGTGATTTCTCTTTCTTTTTTTTCCCCTTCCCATATGTTCATCTGTTTTGTTTCTTAAATTCCATATCTGAGTGATATCATAAGGTATTTGTCATTCTCTGACTTATTTTGTTTAGCATAATATACTCTAGCTCCATCCATGTCATTGCAAATGGTAAAATATCATTCTTTTTGATGGCTGAATAATATTCCATTTTTCTGCCTCCATCTTTCCCTCACATATTAATAACACAGCAAAGACAGTGAAGTGTTACACTTAAACACCACGATACTGATCCTTGATTACTGACAAAAATGGGGATATTTCATTTGGATTTATTAATCTACATTGACCATGACCTTATATTCTGGGTTTTGTGGAACAGGCTCAGATTACTATATTCTCTCCAAGAAGGTTATTTGTAAAATATATAGAACTAACTAATAAATGTGCAAAATGTAATATTCATTAGTTTATAAGTCAATCAGAATAAACTTCTAAATCAGAAAGAAGCTTTTGTCAGATTATCCACCTTTATATTTATTTAAGAATGTATGATTCCCTAAGTGTCGCTCTGTGTGTCATCCACTATGCTTGGTTCTTTACTTCATTCTCCTTGTTTCATCCTCACAACAGTCTTAGGAAATAAGCAGTATTATTATCCCTGTGATAGCAATCAGAGTCATGGTATTTAAATAGCTATCTCATTATGCAGCTAGTTTTTATGCTAGTAAGAGGCAGAACCTCACCCCCAGTTTAGCCTGAGCCCTTAATCAATGCATTTCTGATGACTACACAAAGTTAATTGTTGGTTAAATGAAAAAGGCAGAAAAGAAAACAAAAAAATAGACATTTAAAAATACTATAGTCTGGAGACTAGTTATATGGTTAATAAATTGATTAATAAGTATAGTTTTGAAGGCTTAGAAAAACCACTATTTGGGGGAGAAGAAGAAAAGAGATCTAAAATAAAAGAAAAAAGACATAGTCTTCTGAGTCATTTAAGGAGTCAGAGCTGGCGTGTTACAATAGAAAGAGAAAAAGAAGATGAGAAAAATACAGAGAAAGGAGATCTTCAAGCATTTCTCCTCTTCTCAGAAACCTTCTTATGGATACATTTCTTATACTCCAAGTTTAAGATTTTCTGCTGTGCCCATGGCATAAACTTCAGTTTTCTGGACTCATCTGGAAAATTTGCTTATGTGGAAAATCCAATTTTCCAACCATGTCCAAATAATGGAGCATTATTATATACATATTTATGTTGGCTTTAATGAATGTTATGTAACCTTCCTTTAAAAATAAGTAAAGACAAAAGTAGTCAGATTGAATTATTAAAGTTCTGATGTCCTGGGCTTCTCTACCTCAGTTTCCCCTTCCAAAGAGTTACTTTTACTTAGCATTTTCCTAATTTACTTGGAGAAAACCATGAAGTATTGTTTCAGTGTGTGCCTCCTGGATAATACTGGGTGTCAGTAACTGTAAAAACACAAGGAACTGTCTATTGGGTATCATCTTTTGTCAGTTCCCATGCAGTTTTACTGAGAAACTTGAAATTGACAAGGATGTGAACGTTACCCCGTAATTGGAAACCAAAAAAAAAAAAAACCCGATCAGAGGATCATAGGGGATAATTGGCCACGTACATCGCAAGAGTACAGGCTTCTAGTGACCTTCCAGGGAGACTAGTGTCACATGTACCTTAACATCCTCATTATTGACCTGAAACAACAGAAAACAGCAAGTTAATTAAATTATCAGATAATGCTAAATGAAGAAGTGTTTGTTGCTAAATACCAGTGAGGAACAAGACAAAATTCAAAAGGTCCCTAGAGAATGTTAGAGATAGTCGGGAAATAAAACAACCACCACAACAAAATTGAAGCTTAAAAATGCAAGCAAATGTATCTAGAGAGGAAGCAATTTTAACCACGGATATTAGATAAGCTACAATTAGAATCCAGTAATGATTAAAAGGGGCCTTCAGGTGATAGTAAGCAGAAAATTAGACATAAGCCCGAAATGTATTATAGTTAAAATGCTACTATGTTTAGGACTCTTGTATTCAGATTCTGCATAAAGGATTAGATAAACACTATTGGCTGATGAGACCTCGTTTAGACTTCCTTGATTGCAGATTACAAAGCTGTAAGAAAAAGAAAAGATTAGAGTTTGTCATATGTATGCAAATACCCTACAGCCCAGGAAAATCAGTGCCAGCCAGCAACAAACTACAATAAAAGGCCCCCTTTCCCTTAAAATATGTCCCTTACCCGTCGGAAGTAGTACACAAGGTTCTCATCTTCTGAGTTACGACTTTAGTTAGGTTGCTCTTCCAACAGTTCCCATTAAATTGCCCATTGATTTCCTGGGAAGAATTAATGGAAATGGATTTGTTAGAAAGACTCTTCGGCAGCCATGTGGCAGAGGCAGGACTCAGAATAAGGGGTCGGTTGGGGGGGCAGACAGGTGTGTGGCCTGGGATCTACAGGAGGCTCAGAAGGGACAGATAGGGTCAGACAGTGTCACCCTGGGCCACTTGAGGGACTCAGTTTCTGAGGGCCTGGGGAGAAAGTGTGATTAGGGGGCGCTCACTAGGTGGTAACGGGTAGTGGTAACCGTAGCTTAGTGCAGGTCACTTGAACTTAAATGTTTTTTGATTTACATTGGAGAGCAAATGGCTGTGGCCATAGCTACCTATTTTCTGCTGGTCCTGTGGATGCAGCAAGACAAACCATTTGAATAAATAGCCTCGTTCTCACTAGCTTATTCTTCACAGAAATGCTATAAGCTTATTCAAGGGCTTTATGGCAGAATCATTATATCACTTACTGGATAGCTTCATAATTTCAGACCTAAAAAAAAAAAAAAAGTTCCATTGGATTTAACAACTGATATGTGTTTCCTTCTGGATTAAAGAAGTTTAGGGGGTTGATTTTTTTTTTTTTTTAAATTCTGTGTTGGTTTATGTCCGCCAGGGGAAATCCACAATGAATTAAATCTGCTCAATGAATTTTTGGTCTTATAAAATTGTTTTAATGCTAAACATTGCCTGTTTCAAATATTGTACCAGAGGCGTTTATTTACAATCTGGTACACATGTAGTTTGAGCTTCTTAGCATAACTTACAGTGAATTAATGACTGGTTATTTATTGCTCACACACTCTGCAGAAGTGATTTATAGGGCCGTGCTATACACTGATGGTTACTTTGCAATCTCTGTGCTAGCTGTCTCATCAATATCGTTAAATGAATTCACAGTGACACAGCTCTGCTACTGTAGTTTTTGATATGAGGGATAACTGAACATAAATCAGAACTTATGTTTAATTCATAAGATGTACCAATCTCTCATGGAGGCGTGAGTTAGGTTAGAGGATGTCACAAATGTGTTTTACAGTACCTCTTGTGATTAAACCCAGGCCCTTCCGTATGACTTTATATACCAGGTAAAAATAATAGGTTGCTCTACACTAAACCATTTTTCAGATAAATGCAATTTATTTTTATTTAGGTACGATTGGTTTCTATTGTTGCCCCACAAGCGGGATATATTTTAGAGAGTAATACTGAGAGAGGTATAAGGAAAGAACTGTTACTTCGAGTTTGAAATCCTTGTATACTCTTTAAGTAGTTAAAGATGAATTAATATCTATAATTTATTTTTTAAATCGTTTTTAGGCATAAGGTTTTAAAAAATAGAAGAAGTGGACATTAATGCTGAGTCAAAATAGTTTTTATTTTAAGCCTTAAAATTTCCTTTCAGTTAATAACTTAAAAAATGCTCAATTAACTTTGGGAGAATGGGCCTGGTTATCTTTGCTGATTAGTCCAGTCCAAGAAAGGGGAAATATGACAACTTAATATACAACAAGGAAAGTCAGTCACTTGCTTGTTTAGAAGCAAACAATTCCACAAAATAGAATTCAAGGTATATTTATATATGGGTTTTCTAGAAAGGAAACTTTAACTGTCCTAAAGAATTTTGCTGGTATTGTTGTTACTATTGCTACAGTGACTGATACTGATTCTTTGAACCAGTGTGAGCACGGTGTAATCCATGCAGAAGATGTGAGTGTTTCTCCTGGTGAGAAGGGTAATCTGGCTCCAGCAGTGTTGCGACCAGGGCTCTGGGATAATGGCGAGATTGCCAGGTTGTCGAGCCTCGTCACCAGCCCACTGTGTAGCCCTGTGATCGGCTCTGCTGACTGTCACAAAGAAAGAATGTGACATGTTTCTGCCAAAGAAAATAATTCCAGCATATGCAAGAAACTGACACAAATGTCTTCTCCTCCTTCCTCTGGTTCCAGTTGATTAGACCTAGCTTGAGGTCCTGATGATTTTAAGACCTACTTAGTTGGACCTTGCTTGAAAAGAAGATGGATGAGCTATTGCTTTTGAGGCCTGAGTGACAAAAGGATGAGAGGAAATGACATTACTTAGTAGTGTAATAAGTAATTGATTTCATAACGCTCAGGGCGAAGGGCAGAGTACATGCACGCTTGAGAGCAGATGACACCCCAGGCATGTCAGCAGAGGGGAAAGAAAGCACACAAGCAGTGTTGGGGAATAGGGTGCCTCGGAAGGGGAAAATCACTGGAGGAGGGTGGTTGGTAACAGCAGGATAATCAAAGTAGTTCCTTTTCATACAAATGGTGAGATTAAGAATTTACTAAAAGTAGAGAATTTCTGTAAACAGTATCAACTGGAAGATCTGCTTCCTAGAATTTGTATCATTTAGGAATAGGTTCTACCTACACACAAGAGAAAACCTGACTTTAGGTGTCTTAAAAAAATATAAGTCTGTTTTTGCTCATCTAAGAAGTCATGAATGTTGCACATCACCTGCTGTGTTTCTGCTGTTCGTCCTCACAACGGGACTCCTCTGTTAGCTGATTCTTTCAGAATGTTCCACCGGCTCTCTATATAATATGCTTATTTTGCCCGATCTTGGTTTTCCTATTTTAGGCATTATCTATTGAGTTTCCTGAATGGAAGGCTAGACTGTTATTTTTGTGATTTTGGTCGGACAATTTTAACACTCTATAATATTGATTATGTCAGTTCCATTCCCAGCTGAGTCGTACACAGCACTGTTTTTTCTTTTCTTTTCTGGGCTTTTTGTTTTCCCGGGAATTAATAATTTCCTTGTTTTTTTCATTTGTTTTATTTTCTAAGTATGTGTTTCTTCCCTACTTGTGTAAACTTTCTCTTCACGCATTCAAACCCACTAAGTTTTCCATCTGTTTGAACCTTTTGAAGGAAATGTTCCTGGTGCCCTCTGGCCTATTGGAATCTGGACTGCCTGTTGCCCAGGCCTGCTGCGTGGCTGGTACCCTGGGATTTCCCTCTCCCTTGCTCCTGCTTTGGATCTCCAGTTTCCTTTAGTTTACATATTCCTTTTGCTTAATGTAGTCCCTGCAACCACACCCCTGTATTTGGCATTGTTGCTGCTGCTGTTTGAAAGTCAACATCCTCTGGTACCTTTCTGAGTGGAAAAAAAAGTTTTTAGACTTTATTGGTCTGAAAATGTCTTGATTAATAGGTTGACTGTGTGTAGAATTCTAAGTTGGAATTGGAAGGCCATACTCCAGTGCCTTCCAGCCTCCAGAATAGCTTGATAGGACCAAAGTCATTCTGATTCTTGACACTTCCTAGGAAAACTTTTGTTCTGTATAAATTTGTAGCGTTTGTGGAATTTTGCAATGATACATATTGTTATGGTTCTGTTTTATCTGCTGTCCTAGAAACTCACTGGGATCCTCTGTGTATAAATTCATGTTCTTTAGGTCTAGGAAATTATATTGAATTATTTCAATGGGATTTATCCCATTCCCATCCTCTTTTTCTCTATTTGCGTTCTGAAATGCCTCAATCATGACATTAGATACTCTGAATAAGACCCTCTAATTTTCTTTTTCTTTTTGCTCCTATAGTCTCTGTCTTTTTGCTCTACCTTTTGAATGATTTCCTCAGCTTTATCTTCCAAATCCTGTATTGTCTTTCAGCTCTGTTATAACATTTCAAATTTCTAATACATTTTTTCCTTTTGGATAGTCCTTTTATAATAGAAATATTTTAACAGCACCATTTTTTTTCTTTGTATCTCTGTATAATCTCTGTTTTCTTTATTTTTTTATTGCCTATTTGTTTTGCTCTCTCTTTCTTAAAGAGAATTTCCTCAAAAGTCCAGCGATCTTTGTCTGTAGTATCCTGCAAAACCACCTGGATGTCTAGTAGGGGAAGCGAGGGGGTAATGAAAGAGGGTGGTGATTGGCTTCACTGTAGGTTGATCTGATTTCACTGATTTCCTGCAAGGTCAAAGATTTTAGTGTCTTTAGGTTTTTCCCTTAGGCAAGATAGAGTCTCCAAAAAGGATTTCTCAATATCCTGATGGAGAGTGGAAACCTAGTTTCTAGAATTATAGGATCCAAGAGTAGAAAGAAAGTTTGGGGCGGCTCATTCAGTCTGTAAACTTTCACTTGTTCCTTGTGTGCTGCTCTCAAAAGTGACTGGTGTCTCTGGAGAATAAACCTCCAATCTTTGGCTGTTATGAGAAAGGCCTTACTAAGCTTCACAGAATTAGGGGGAAGAGCTCTTAAGGAAAGCTTCTTAAATAGACTTCAACAAAGAGTCTCTGTTTTCTGTCTCATCTTCATCCTCACTTCAAAAGGCATCCAGTACTTGGAATTTCTGAGTCTCTCTCAGCCTACCCTACTGCTGGCGTAGGACTCAGTGTTTCGGTGTGTGCTGGGTTAGTTGTGACTCACCCATCTGCTTTCCAGTTTCCCAGATTTTGATCTCAATGTCATTTCTCCTGTCCTCTTGGCTCTTTGGGCTTATGCCTTTTTAAAAGACCCTTTACTGTATTTTAGTGAGGTTTCAGGAAAGAGTGGAAGTTGATATTTGCATTCATTCCACCAACTTTAAAACCTGATGACTTCTCAGTTAAACTTCTCAGTTAAACGACTTCTCAGTTAAAACTCAGCTCAGATATGGCCTCTCAATCTCCCCATTTGAATTAGAAGTTCTTTCTTCCTTCCTCCCTCCCTCCCTCTCTTCTTTCTTTCTTTTTCTTTCTTTTCTTTTCTTTCTTCCTTCCTTCCTTCTTTCCTTCCTTCTTCTTTCTTTTTGTGCTGCTATTGAACATATATCCTTCCATTACAATTGCCATCTCATGTGTTTGCTGTGCCATTAGTCTGTGTGGTCATTCACTTGAAAGCTGTGTGTTATTTGTCTTCTTGTTTCCAGCACTTGCATGGAGCCTATAACATGGCAGGTGTTGAGAAATACTTGTTAAGTGAATGAATGAGTTTGAATGTTTGGATACTAAGGAGGAGATACTTTTATTGACTCCATCTATCCTGAAGAGATTATACTGACTCTTAAGGATTTGGTTGCAGTGGTACTTGATTTTTAAGGCCAAGAAAAAGATGGCATTGATTTTTGGGTTTTGTTTTTTTACAAATAGAAAATCCATTTTTCAGATTCTCCTGACAGTTACTCAGCTTACTGTTTGTTTTTCCTCTTCTTTTAGAATGTGAGAGAGGCAACTTATATTTTATGATTGTCTGTAAGAAGGTACTTACAGGGAGCTCCATTTCCCCTCAGCACCAACGCTAATTGCTTTAACCATGACTAAATTAAGTCTCCGCTTCCCTGTCTCCAGTACTTATAGTTAGAGCAGTTAGCTAGCACTTACCTCAGATGTTAAGAAAATGTTTGGTTTTTTTCTCTATTTTTGAATACATATTATAGTACTGTGACCTTCTCATCTGGAAAATTAAGCTTGATTTTACTTAAATTTCTCTAAAAATATACACTATATATTCCTTATTAATAAGTAGGACATTTTTTTTTAAGATGGGCAAAAACTCCCTGAAGATATAGAACCTTGGTTCCTCCTTACTTAGCAACTCAAAATCTACATTTTCTCTTCCATATATTTTCTTTTCTTGCATAAAAATAATAATGTTTTTTAAACCATAGTGGGTCAGTGTTCACTCCCATGGAATACCTGATAAGAAAGGCTGTTGGGAGGGCACGTATTGCATGGTGCACTGGGTGTTATACACAACTAATGAATCATCGAACTTTACATCAAAAGCCAGGGATGTACTGTATGGTGAATAACATAATAAAAATATTATTATGGAAAAAAAAAGGCTGTTGGGAAAGCATTCCATTGTCCTTTTTAGACCCTCCTTGCTCTCCCTGTGACCATATGCCACATGTCCCGTAAGTATAAACCAATCAGTTTGGCTTATTCTTTTTTTTAAAAGTGGGTATGTGACCAGTGAAAGCACCTCTTGATAAGTTAAAAGAGCCTGTGGCCTAGGAAAGTGTCAACAACCTTCACACCCCCCAAGATCAAACCATCATCAGACCATTGGCTAATAGAAGACTAAAATCTTCTCTTAGACTAAAATCTGAATAAATGGAAGTTGACTGGAGTATTCAGGAGGATTTGGGACTTTTATAGTTTTACAAATCTGAGAGTTGGCAACACCAGACTTTCGTGTGCTTTCATAGGTATACACGCCCCTCAATTGCACTCATGTGCCCCGTGCATTCGGGAATCTAGAGTTGGTTTAAAAAGCATTGGCTCTTGAGATTAGATTTTAATTCTCTCTGTGCATTGAGCCTTCTACCTCTCACAAAACACTTGCACATCTGTTGTCTTAATTGATACTCACCCAGCCTTGAGATAGACGGGCCAGCTATTGTGTCCCTTTTACAGATGAAGAATCTGGTGCTTAGACAGGTTATATGACCTGCCCGGGTTCATCCACCTAGACTATTAGTGGCAAAACTGAGAGTAGAGTCTAGTTTTCTTTTTCTTAGATTTTGAATGGTTTCTTGACACTGAGGTATTATTTTACTCAACCTGAAGGACTGTAGGTATGAGATACCTTGGTAGCACTTTTAAATTCTTTCACGGAAGGCAAGTCCCTGCCAGACCTCTTGACCAGCAGTGGTTGCTCATCTTGATCATCCATGATCACTCCCCCAAATTAAAAATATCTTGGCTGGATGTGATGTTTAATAAAAGAACGAGGAGAACATACATCATGAAATACACCCTGCACTGAGTAAGTTGGGCAGGCTGTTTCCTGACTAATTTTTGTAACTAATATTTAAGATTTAGGAGTTTCATTTGTTAGCAAGAAATAACCTATTATTATAGTCTACATCATTTCTTAGTGATATCATGTATTAGTTCATTAGATCTGTCTAAAAGATTTGCTTCTTATTCCTTATGAATAATTTGTGGATGCCCAGACATTGCAGAAATCAGGCTTGGTATTACTACGCATTATTTATGACCATATTCTTTAAACATATTCTAACATGGAAATTGTGTGTAGGTCTCACATTTACACAGCTAATATATGCATTGTCGCTGCCACACAGTGAGAAATGCTTACCTGACAGTCTGTGACCTGCATAGTGTAACAGACATTACTCCTAATTTGTCAGAGATTCAGAGCATAAATTACGGGTTTCTTTTCAGACTACTATCTAGTGTCATCCTGTTTGAAATAGAAAAGATGTCCAGCAACTTCAGATGAAATTTGAGATTTCTCCTCATTAATATTTTGGCTTTGTTATCAATCATGATTCATTACATTAGATATAACTTAGAATAATTCTCATATGTCCTTGAAATAACCTTTCTCTTCAAACGGAATCAACTTTTATGAAATTGTCAATAAGCAAATACAAGTCTCAAAGATAAGGATATGAACACTTTAAAAATATTCCAACAGTAGGAATTTTTTTTCCCCTACAAGAAGGGGAAATAAATGGGTGTGATAGATTCTGTCTCCCTCAGCGGGAGTGAAGGTGAAGCTAATTATATGATGGAGGTCTCCTTTCCGATTACACATCATTTGAAGATCTTAAACACAGAACTCAAAGATTCTTGGTGGTTTTCATAGCCTTGAGATATTTTTGGGTGCAACTTCTACCCTTTATAAAAGTTTCCACCTTTTAAAATAGCTAATGAACCCCAATTTCTAAAGCATTTCCTGTAACTGCATCTGTTGCTAGGAGAGGAGCAGAAGAAAAAAATGACAGCATCCTAAGATCTATAACCTTGCCAATTTCTGTTGTTCTGGAAACGTAAGAGCCAAGGTTGTCACCAAGTCTCATAATGATCTTCACCCGTTATAATTTGCGGAAGTGACTGGAAAATCCTATATTTCTCTAAGTTCCTCCTAGCCTTGGAAGCTAGATATCGAACTGCAACCTCTAAGCAATTTGATAACATGGTTTGGGCATCTGTCCCTCATAGAACATAACATAAAGCCTCGTACTTTCTAGAAGGTACCAAAGAGTATTTGTTGAATCAGCCATTGGAGTGGTAGGCAGTCATGGTGTTAGTCTCAAAAGTTTTCCATTATCCTCCCTCCAATCAGCTGTCTTATTATCTAATCCTGTGTTAATCATGTGATTCACAACCTCGAAGAATTTATTATATAAGGAAAGAATGCTAAGTAAATTAAAGACACCTAGCCTATGAAGAAGCGTTAAGTGAAGGCAGTTAATTAAACAAGTAAAGAGCGACGATGTGTTTGAAAGCACTAGAAGTATTAGAGTGTTTTAATCATTATCATTGTGAGTACATTAGTGTGAACAAAAGATAAATGCCTTAATGCGATGGCAGGTGAAAGGCAGCAAATGGGAATGTGTTTATAAAGTGTGAGCTTGAGAAGGAACAAAGATACGGATTATTTTAGCATTGCCATCATAAAGCTAGAAAGGGTTTTAGGGAAAAGGGAGCTTATTTTTGACCCATGAGAGAGATTTAAAACTTTGTTTTTTATGTATCTGTGTAAATGATTCCATTTTGGCCAAATTTAAATGCACTTGGAAACAGGTCCTGGAAATGTTCATCCTACATATTAATTGGAAATATGAAAATAATGCATTAGGGGATTATTATATATTACCTAGTTAAAAATACTGTTCGTTTACTTCATTTTAAAAAATGCTAGGGGCACCTGGGTGGCTCAGCCAGTTAAGTGTCTGCCTTTGGCTCAGGTCATGATGTCAGGGTCCTGGGATCGAGCCCCACATCGGGCTGTCTGCTCAGCAGGAAGTTGGCTGCTCCCTCTCCCTCTGCCCCTCCCCCCTGCTCTTTCTCTCCCCCCCCAAATAAGTAAATAAAAAATCTTTTTAAAAAATAAAAAATGCTAGCATTTTAAAAATAGTTTTCTATTGTGACTGCGGTTACTTCCAAGGCTTTGTTTTTGTTTTAATAAAACAAGCGTTGGAGGAGTTCTTATATCTGTACTTTGTATGAAAGGTACACTTTTAAAATCCCTGTTTGGATATTTCGGTTGTTGTTGCATACCTATCCCTGAAGTCAATCCGAGTCTATAAATGGAACCAGCACTCTGATTTCATAAGGAGTCTTGTAATTATATTGGTACTTAGAAGCCTTGTTTATTTTCCTAGGGATTTAATGCACAGTGCTAATATTATCCTTTGCTACTAAACAGAATGCTTTTCAAAATTTCACATTTGGGTATCTTGAATTTATGTGACTTTTATAGCATGCCTGTATTTAAATTAATTTAAACTCTCATGAACCTTGGTCTAAGACTAAATTCAATGTGTGAAAATTCAAGTTAAAAAAAAAGACCAATTAAAGGGTTGGGATTTGTTTTATGATAGTGATTCTTTTTTTTTTTTTTTATAAAAGCTTTTTTTTAATTTTTTTTATTTTTTTAAGTAATCTCTACATCCAACATGGGGCTCAAACTCAACAACCCTGAGATCAAGAGTTACATACTCTACCGACTGAGCCAGCCAGGCGCCTATAGTAGTTATCCTTTAACTAACAATTTCTCTTTCTACAGTTCATATTTGAATGCCCTCATATACCTTTCAGAAACATATGCATAGAATCATGCAAAGTAAATATCAATTTCTGTTTATTTGCTCGTGTCTTAATTAGATTTTGTTACTGAAAGTGGTAATTTTTAGTACTTGATCATTTTTGTTTCTTTTTTCCCCTCTAAAAAGTTTTTCAAGAACCTGTTGCTAAATTTCGAATATAGTAACTCGTTTACTTTTTTCCTTCTGAATTTGTGAAAGTTACTGATCTCTCCTGTTGCTCTTACCTTTGTATTCTTACTTAAATTTCATGAACAAACAACTTTTCCTTCTGTCTAAACAGTGAACTGACCAAGAGCCTCTCTGAGGAAGGCATTTAAGATGAGACCTCAGGGTTGACTCTAAGTTGGTCTGTGGAAGAAAATTCCCTTAAAGGTAATTGCACAGCACATGCAAATGTCCTGTGGTAGGAAATGGTTAGGTGGTCAGAGGAACTGAAAGCAGGCCTCAGACTGTAAGTGTAATAGGTGATGAAGGAATACTGATGGAGCTGCATGTACTCCAGAAGCACTGGTCTCTCCCCACAGAGGCACAGCTTGTGGAACAATATAAGTTTGCCATTGTTCTAAATATGACTGCTTCTGTTTTAACCAGATCTATTCATACAAAAATGCATATTATTGATAGACAATGCAGGATTTGAAACTAGGACTATAACTAGCTGTATGATTCCCCATGAGTTTCCTACTCAAGTGTCAAAAGACCTGGAAGTCCAAAGTATTTGAATCTCTAAATCAGTTACCTAAGGTAGGTAATTCTGACACTGTTTTAGTTTATTATTACTAGTAAGGTTATAACCTCATGGATGTTCTTATTGCTCTTGTAAAGTGCAACTCTGTTACTAGGCGTGGTGGTCAGCAGCAGTCCCCAACTTATGAAAAGCAAGTAGAGAGGAGGTGATAGGTCTGACACCAATGCTCACAAACTTGAGCCTACAGCAGAGAATGGCTAGAGGCTCTGGCCCAGGCAGGAGACAGTTCAGGCCAAGGAAGACTGATGTTGGAATTTCCCTGACTTGGAGCCCAGTGACAAATCCGGGCAGCCAACACAGTCAACCTAGAGAAAGGGTGGTTTGTATCTAGAACTCCAGCTGTGGCTAACTATAGTGTAAACTTCTTGAGGACATAAAACATCTTTTGTTCACTACTTTATGCTTATCCTGAGTGCCTCGAATAGTGCTTGGCCTTGTAACCAGGAGGTCTTGTTAGCAGGTGCCTAGGTATAAGTCTGAAGTCCACTGAAACAATGTGGAAGGGAGAAAAGAAGAGCCTTAGGGACGTTCATGTGAGAAAAGGATCCCAGGTTGGCCTGGCAGTGAAGAAGCTATAGAAACAACACAGGTTCTCAAGAATCATGGCTGATCCCTGAGATCCTCCATCAGATGAAGCAGGTAAATTCTAAACTTCCCTGGATGGCAGGACTGATACAATGTCCTTTGTCCTTCCTGACTCTAAGATTGGTTTAAGAACAAAGATAAGATTGACCTTATGGGTGTCAGGGATGACTAATACGTCAAGCACGTAGTCATGGAGATGATCTCATTCAGGCCCCTTATCAAAAATAGCTAGGTCTTGTTGTTGCCCCTGTTTTAAAAATGAGTAAACTGAGGCTTGGGGAGGTTATTTGATTTGACTAAGATCAGGACTATTAAGTGACAGCTAAGATTTGAACCCAAATTTAACTACAAAGTCCATGCTCTTTATCACAATACTTTGCCTCTTCTAAAAATACATCTTTGCTTTCAAGTAGGTATCAGAACAAGACTGTCGCCACTAAAGGCATCACAAGGAGGTATATCCCTTAGCAGAGTTGGTTCAGAGTCAGTGAGTAGTGCTGTCCAGGGCTGGGCATCGGAGATGTCTCCACACAGAATTCCCAGGAGTGAGGTGCTGGAGAGAGGAAGCAAGATGGCGGCTGACCAAGGGCACGGATCACAGAGCATGTAGAATCCACACACAAAGATTTTAATCCGTGACTTATTACCATAATTAATGATTTGTTGTTTTGTCTCAAATGAAAATTAGTTTGTCAGATGTAGTAATTGAGGAAGCTAATTACACGTAGCTGCACAGGGCCTGCCCCAGGCAAAATTGAATGTCTTCTGGCTTTGATTTGTTACCTCCTATCTTGGCAGCATTTCCTTCCCTTCACAATTCCTTTATATTCCCTCACATGCCCAGGATTTTTATGCTGCCCTTATCTTTTCCTTCCAGAAGAAGATTGATGTAATAAATGAGTTCATAATAGGGTTGGTTGGTAATTTAATAAATTACACTGCCTGGAAATTTTTGTGTTTATAAAAGGAATCTTACTAAATGTAATGTAGTCCCCTGGATTGGATACTTGTGGGGTGGGGGGAGGACATCATCAGAAAAACTGGTAAAATCTGAATGTTAATTCTTTAGTATTAACAAATGTACCATGGTTATGTGAGGAGTTACCATTAGAGGAAGTTGAGTAAAGGGTATATGGAAACTCTCTTGTACTGTCTTGGCAACTTCTCTGTAAATCTAAAATCATCAGCAAATAACACTTTTGAAGCAGCAAAAGGGCTCTTTAAGAGAGATGAATTACTATTCAAAGGAATAAATCTCTAAGAATTTTAGGCACGTAGGTCCTACCCTGTAGGTATGTGAGCATGACCTTATAGCTGTGTACCCACTTGCTTGTACAGACCTTCAGCTTATTTAACCACTGAATATTTCTGTTTTGTAAATTTCGGATGCTGTGATCTGTTTTGTAAATTTGGGGTGCTATGAATTATATGCAGAGTAAGATTGTATTTCTTCTACTCACTGCTATTGCTGAAAGACAAAAACCAATCTGAGAGTTAAAGTTGTCAAACAGGAAGCACATAGACATTTTTACTTCTTCAGGGAAGCATGATTGATTCCAGAAATCTGAATTAGGCAAACATTAATTGATGTGCTGGGAGATGAGTAATTTAGAAAAACCAAGGTCACTAAAGTGCCACTGTTTTAAAAAATCAGAAGGAAAACAAATTCACTTGGGCTTTCAAATACTCACATAGGGTTTTGTTCTTTATCTAATGGCAACATGGGAATCAGTAGTCTTTATATGACCTAATTTAAGGGAATAAGTGCTTGAATACATACCCTCAGTTCAGGGTTCCGAAAGAATTTACTGTGTATAACTCCAGGGACATTAAAATTAGATAAAGAGTTTAAAAACATGATTTCCCTCTTGGAAAAGGTAGACCGACTAGTTGGCACTGTGTCAGATGAGAGACAATGGAAGCTTGTTCTATTATTTATACAAATTGACTGGTTTGGCAGTTGCTACAGCAATGAGCCATAATGAACTACAGAAAAATGAAAATGTGATTTCTTTAGCATTGTACAAAAATGGAATATTCACAGGAAGGCAAAGAATGACATTATAAGTGCCAAGCTGTGTCAAAATGGTCTTCCTTGTTGCTACTTTATCCCAAATGTAATGCAAATAGTGTGTATTTACTGGGGCAAAAATTGTAATCCTGGGCCATCATTTCTGTACTATTAGTCAGGGGGCTGTGCCTTGTAATTCCAAAGGAATTTTAAAATATTCATTTTCCATGACTTTTTACTTTCAGCTACACTGTCTCTGCCTTTGTTTGCAATAAAGGCTTTCTTTTAGCTAAGTTTCTGAAATTAGATGATTTGTTCATGTCTTCCCAGCAAAGGGTAGAAAAAAAAATCATGAAGCAAGTAATTCAACTCTAAAATACCTAATTTTCTGATTAATTGGCTCAATCTTCTTTGTTCTGTTAGGGAATCCCTGGTATGCTCTTTTTGAACTTTGATGTTTTTACCTTATATTTTCATTCACTCCCATTTATCCATACTGGGTTTTCTCTAACAATATCATGTTAAATTCCAGGAAAGGCCTTTTAAAGAAAAATACAAGACACTTCAACTTCCCCAACCCTAAGGGCTATGTTAGTCAAAGAGTAAACTCACAGAAAATGTGAATCAGACAAAACAACTTCCCTAAAACTGAGTGTTAGCTTGAGCCAGCAAGGGCCATTTATACAGACATCTACTGCAGAATGTGTGTGTGTCAGATCTTATTTTTCTCTTTTGCCTGGAGCAATGCAGGAAGCCGGTTATGACTGTGCTGTAGAAATTGACTTCAATAGAAAATGCTACTTGGCATTAGGAGATATTATATGTAATTATGCTCCTAGACCTGAGCCAAATTTGAAATATTTTTCATCATATAAATGTCAAAATGAATGATATTCAATGTGGTAAACAGAAGGTTTAGTGTAAATATTGTAATTTTGATATGGGGCTAAGTTCTTACAAAACTATACACCAGAGATTCTCAACCAGGGGCAATTTTACCTCTGCTCCCAGGGGACATTTGACAATGTCTGGAGACATTTCTTGTTGTCATACCTGGCATCTAGAGGTTAGAGACCAGGGATGCGGCTAAACATTCTGATGCACAGGACATCCACCTATAGTAAAGAATTATCCAGCTCAAATGTCCTGGTGCTGAGGTTGAGAAATGCTGCCTGCACACCAGCTTGTGAGTGACTGTACCAGAGACAACTCTGAAAATGTACCATTTCATCCAGCATCCCTTTAGGTTAACGGGAATCCTACTTCACTGAAAAATTACTCTGACTGTTGTTGTTGTGAGTTAAATATACATATGTTTCTCATCTACCAAGACAGTGAAAATTCAAGGGGAAATGTGGGGCAATCCCTTGCCAGAGTCTGTGGGATAAATTTTAATTCTTTCTAAAGAGTCTTTAGCTGGAGAAAGAAGGAATAAAATAACTTATTGATGATGGTGGTTGTTACGGGAGTAGATGTTACAAAGAGGGATGGTGAAGACTCAGGGAAGAACGTATAACTACATATCTGTTCAGACCAGTAGTTTTTTAAGTCTGGCTACAAGTAGAATCATGTGTACCCAAGCCCTGGACCAAGATTCTGAAGAAATTGATTGGGGTTAGCTCCTGGCATGCTGTATATTTTTATGTTTCCAATTTCTAGGTGGATTGATTTCTAGTCAAGATGGCTTAGAATCAACCTTTTAAATACCCTTAAAATAAAAATATTATCTGTCTAGCAAAATGTTCACTTGTCCTACCCATGATGGCCACTCCATTTTTACCTCCCATCACCTTTTAGTTCCCTGAAGATGGGACTGCCTTGGCAGCGAGTTACATATGCTTCACAGGAGCCACTGTTTTACCAGGCTAGTCAGTGGTTCTTCTTGCACGTATTAGTATCCCAAGATCAGACTCGCTAGTGACAGAACTGATGATATCACCAAAAATCCCACCTGGACCCTCTGTCTAGCACCATGGGCAGCACTGGAATTTACTTGAAACACTAAGGAGATTCAGTCCAAATATGGTTCTGTACTGAGCGAAAGGAGTGTAGTTCTATATGAGGAGGCACAGAAAAAGTCAGCCTTTATCCAGGTAACACGCTAAGCATTCATTCTGCTTCCTTCAATACTGTAATTCATCTTAAAAAAAAAAAAAAGAAGAAAGAAAGGTACACATCACTAATTTTGAACATACTTGTAAGAGTTGTAGTTTTGCCTGCACAGGGCCAAAGGACGTTGCTATAAATATGCTAGATAATTTAAGGGGACTTTCAATTAATCATTACCTCAATAATTTAATGTGTTTTCTTTCATCTAAATGTGTCCTGAGGCAGGTAAGAGAAGCACTACTTATACATTGCAAAAGAAAGATTATTCACTCCCTGGGCTCAGAGTTGCATGTAATATGCAGAAATTAAACTTTGGTTTAATTGAAATTTGGTTGCAGTTTGAGGCTTTATAGTTTCCTTGGGCCACCTACTACATTCTTCTTAATGAAGCATTGAAGGATGGCAGCATTAAAGAAATACTAAATTAGCTCTTTCTCTGTATGTTTCAAGCAACAAAGCACTTCTTTCTGTCCATTATAGCATCATTTGAAAGAAGACAGAGATAACCCCCAAACATTCCTGACCATCCTTAATAATGATTGTATATCTATATACTATTAGCTTATCTACAGCCTTCTAGAATATATTTCAATTTTGTTTTTAATAGCAGCTTCATTGAGGTATAATTCACATGCCATAGAATTCACCCCTTTAAAGTATACAATTTAAGTGTTTTTTAGTATAATTCAGGGTTGTACAATCATCCTCAAAAATTTCAGAACATTTTCATCACCACCAAAGGACACCTTGCACACATGAGCAGTTAGTCCCCATTTCCCCATCCTCTGACAGCCACCAGTCAACTTCCTGTCTCTATGGATTTGCCTGTTCTGGATGTGTCATATAAATGGAATCATACAACATGTAGCCTCTTATGGCTGACTTTTTAAATTTAGCTTGTTTTCAAGGTTCATCCTTGAAAGGTCCACGTGAATAGCGTGAACAGTACTTCATCCCTATTTATGGCTGAATGATACTCCCATGTATGGATGTACCATGTTTTAATTTAGGCATCAATCGTCTGATGGATGTTTGGGGCTGTTTCCACTTTGGCCTATTATGAATAATGCTCTTAGGACCATTTGTATACATTTTGTGTGTGTGTGTGAACTTTTGTTTTAAAATCTTTTGGGTTCAGATTTAGAAATGGAGTCGTTAGATCATTCAGTAACTCGATGTTGAACATTTTGAGGAATTGCCCGATTTTCCAAACAGGCTACAGCCTTTTACATCTCACCAGGAATATCTGAGGTTTCGGTTTCTCTACATCTTCATAAACACTTATTATTTCTGTCTTTTTGTTTTAGCCTCCTGGTATAGGTCTAGTAATATCTCACTGTGAGTTTAATTTGTATTTCCCAAATGAGGGATGATGTTGAGCATCTTTCCATGTGCTTATCTGCTATTCATATGTCTTCTTTGGATAAATGTTTATTCAAATCCTTTGTCCATTTTTAAATTGGGTTATTTATCTTTTATTGTTTTGATTTTTATATATGAGATATGTATGTATATATGTACATACAAACATGTATACATATACACATACTGGATGCAAGTCTCTTATCAGATACACGATTTGCAAATATTTTCTCCCATTCTATGGGTTTTTACTTTATTGATAGTATCCTTTGTTTCACAAAAATTTTAATATTTTAAAGTCTAGTTTGTTTTCTTTTTTTGCTTGTGTTTTTCATGTTGTATTTAAGAAAGCATTGCCAAACACAAGGTCACGAAGATTTACCTCTTATCTTTTAAGAGTTTTATAATTTTAGTTATTACATTTTGGTCTGTGTTCCATGTCAAATTAATTTTTGTATTTGGTGTGAAGTAGGGGTCCAACTTCACTCTTTTTTGTTTTTATGCTTTGTAATTAGTATATTAAGGAGACATTCATACATTTCAAGAATTTCTTAATTCTGATATCCAGATTTTAAGCTTGTGAACATGACTTTCAAACATACAGTTAAAGCTATTCATCATAATTTGTTATCCTACCAACATTAAATTATAGTTACTTCAGAGCATAAGTAAAATGGTTTAAAATAAGCCTATAACATACCTAAAAAATACCTTTCCATCTCATACATACAAATTACTTCGCCATGTCTCTTCACTCTAAGTTACCCTGCTTCCAAAGTCACTACTCTGAAGCTTATCGTGGTCCAAATAGAAGAAAAAAAAAAAAAAGGTAACCAGGATGCACGCGCGTGCACACACACACACACACATTAAAAAGAAAAAGATAGGGACACCTGGGTGGCTCAGTCAGTTAAGTGTCTGCCTTTGGCTCAGGTCATGATTCCAGGGTCCAGGGATTGTGCCCCACATCAGGCTCCTTGCTCAGTGGGGGAGCTCCTCCTGCTTGTGCTCTCTCTCTCTCCCTGTCAAATAAATAAATAGTCTTTAAAAAAAAAAAAAGAAAAGAAAAAACACAGCAGAAGGGAATGCAGTTCTATAAGTGCAAGCCCTCAAGCAGCAGCATATCATGCTAAACCTCTTCAGAAAGGTATCCTGTCACTGTTACCACAGGCCAAATTACATAGCACGCCATCTCCAAGTAACAGGTGAGGCAGTAGATGAATGCAGAGGCATCACAATGAATCCCACTTAATATAACTGCAGACCAGCACTTCTGTACAAATTAAGTTCGTCATCTACTGCCAGTTAAATACAAGTTTTAACTTCATAGCTCAACAATTAAGAGTCGTAGGGGCACCTGGCTGGCTCAGTCAGTGGAGGGTGTGACTCAGGGTCATGGGTTCAAGCCCCATGCTGGGTGTAGAGCTTACTTAAAAAACAAACAAAACAATTAAGGGTCATACACTGAAGTCAATACGTAACACCTAGCATTTCAGTCTAAGCTGTTTCATGTACGTAGAGCTGAAATCAGTGACAGGGCATGGCCTAACAAATGCTAGGGGAGATTTTTTTTAAAGTAGTTTTTACAAGTATTAATCTTACTTTCCACACTAAAGTCATAATACATAGAGGGCAAAGTCAGAGCTTTCCTATTTGAGTTTATTCTTCATTTAACTTTTAGAACACTACTGTAGTTGAATATTAAATCAAAAACAATAGCAGGTAGTGAGCTATGATTATGGTCCTTCCCTCATTCACTGCCGCATATAAAATGCCAGCAGTGTTATCCACTGGCCCCATTAAGAGGTCTGACACTGAACCCCCCCCCACCCCCGATGATGTTCATCATCGTCAGATGCTTCTTCACTGTAATAGCGCCATCTTTCCCAATTTGGATCAAAGTCCACCAGCTCTACCTCGACCATTTCATCAGTCTCTTCTACTTCCTCCCTGTAAGGGAGAAGTTTTTCCAGCAAAGAGTTTATCACGAGAGAGACAGCCATTCCCAGGACAGTTTACCTTAAATTTGATGATTAGGCAACTCTTTCACATGGTCTACAATAAATTGGCATGACTTCGTTAACACATACTTGATATCCCCATGCTTGACCATCCGACATGGATGAGAGGTGATGAGGATGGTTCTGTTGTCAAGAGTAGATGTTGTCTTTTGCAAGCCACACAGCGCTTCCACCAGCTGTATGTCCATACACATGAAAAGGTCTCCTCCTCACCAAGTAAAAACAGCATGGTCCTTCTGATGTAGAACAATGATAATATCTCCGGGAGCCAATCCTGGTTGTTGGTCTCCTTCACTATGGAATGTTATCTTCTGGCCATCTTTCTGTCTTCGTCAGTATGAACTTCTAGAATCTTCTTCTCTCCAGCTATCTTCCTTCCATTGCAGCTTTTACATCTATCTTTAGGACTGATTCGTTCCCCATGGCTCTGGAACCCCATTCACACAGACTGAGTTTGCTGAACGGTTCCAGATCCTCTCTGATGAATTCTTATTTGCATTCCAGTACCTTGGTAATTGGTACAACATTCTACCCCTCCTTCCTTACCACCTTGGCCTTCACATTTGTCACGAATCACATTCTTTTGCAGAGCTGGTTTTCTTGTTGCACCATTATATAAGTCATCTAAGGTTACTGAGAACTGATGCACAACCTTTTTACCTCTCCTATCTCTCTGCATCCTTCCTCCTTCTCCAAAAAACATACCAGAGATGTCCATCAGGGAGCCAAAGCCACCCCGAGCTCTACCTTCTTTAATTGCCTGTTCTCCTCCTTTGTCATATGATTCCCTTTTCTTTGTATCACAGAGTACTTCATAAGCTTGAAAAATCTGTTTAAACTCTCCTTCATTTGGATTCTTAGCAGGGTGGTACTTCAAGGCCAGTTTCCTGTAAGCCTTTCCACTTCTTCCTGGGGACCGTTGGGTTTGACCCCCCACAACGTCATAGTAGTGGTTTCTTTCACCATTTTCTACAGCCAGTGAGCAGCCAAGGCCAGTGCGGAGAGCAGGAAGGAGCACACTGCTGGGCACAGCCCACGCAGCCATTGCTCCTCTTCTCACCAAGTATTGTGGGAATTACCCCCATCTTCATTCTTTTACATGTCAGAGCACCATTTGTTGAAAAGACCTCTTTCCTCATTGAATTGTCCTGGCTCCTTTGTCAAAAAGTAATTGACCATATGTGAAAGCCTGTTTTTGGACTCTCAGTTCTGTTCCACGGATCTGTTTGTTCTTCTGTCAATATCACAGTCTTGATTACTGTAAATTTATAGTTACTCTAAGTTTATATCAAAAAGTGCAAATCCTCCAACTTTGTTATTCTTTATCAAGATCATTTTGACTTCCTTAACTCCTTTCATTTCTGTTTGAATTTTATGATCAGATTGTGCATTTCTAGGAAATACTTAAGACTTTGATAAGTACTGTGTTGAATCTGTAGATCTATTTTGATATTATTGACATCTCAACAATATTAAGTTTTTTGATTTATAAACATGAGATTTCTTTCCATTTATTTAGACTTCTTTTAGTTTCTTCAACAGTGTTTTGTATTTTGCCACGTACAATTCTTGCTCTTATTTGGCTAACTTTATGCCTAAAAACCTTATTCTTTTTGATGCTATTGTGAATGGAATTGTTTTCTTAATTTTGTTTCCACCTTATTCATTGATAGTGTATAGAAAAACAACTTATTTTTGTATATTGGTCTTTTATTCTGTAACCTTGCTGGATTTGTTAATTAGCTCTAATAATTTTCTTGTAGATTCTTTAATATTTTCTGTACACAAGATTATGTCATTATGCCATTATCATGTCGAATAGAGATGTTTTTTACTTCTTCCTTTTCAATATGGATGCCTTGTATTTCTTTTCCTTGACTGATATCCCTGGCTAGAACCTCCAACATTGAATAAAAGTGGCAAGAGCAGCATTCTTGTTTTGTTCATAATATTAGAAGGAAAATTTTCATTTTCTCCAATAAGTATGCTTTTAGTTGTCAGTTTTTTGTAGATGGCATTTATCAGTTTGAAGTTGTTCCTTATATTCCTAGTTTGTTGAGGGGCTTTGTTTTTATCATGAAAGGATATTAGAAGCTGTCAAATGATCTTACTGCATCTAATGATATAATCGTGTGTTTTTTTTTCCACCCTGTATTCTATTAACATGGTATATTACATTGATTGATTTTTGTATGTTGAACCAACCTTGCATTTCTGGGTTAAATCCTGCTTGGTTATGGTAAATAATCTTTTTAATATGTTGGTGGATTCCAATCTGCTAATATTTTGCTGATAGGTTTTGAGTCTATATTCATTAAGTGATATTTGTATAGCTTTTGTTTCTGTGATGTATTTGCCTAGCTTTGGTATGCTGGCCTCCTAGAAAGCGTTGGAAAATGTTCCCTGCCTCATCTATTTTTTAGAAGCATTTGTGAAGAATTGGTGTTAATTCTTCTTTAAATATTTTATAGAATTCACTATTGAAGCCATCTGGACCTGAGATTTTCTTTGTGGCAAGTTGTTTTTTTACTAATTCAATCTGTTTGCTTGTTATAGGTCTATTCAGGTTTTCAATTTCTTATTGAATCAGTTTTAGTACTTTATATCTTTCTAGAAATTTGTCTATTTCATCTTCGTTATCTAGTTTATGGGTATTAACTATTCATAGTATTTCTTTAAAATCCTTCTTATTTCTGCAAAATTAATATAGTAGATGTCCCCTATTTCATTCCTGATTTTGGTAAATTGATTCTTTCTTTCTTTCTTTCTTTCTTTCTTTCTTTCTTTCTTTCTTTCTTTCTTTCTTTTAGTCTAGTAAACGATTTGTCAATTTTGTTGTTCTTTTCAGTGAACCAACTTTTGTCTTCATTGATTTTCTCTATTATTTTTCTGTTCTCTTTTTTATTCTTATCTTCCTTAATCTTTATTATGTCCTTCCTTCTTCTTCCTTTGATATTCATTTCTTTTTAAATTCTGTTTTTGACAAAAATGTTTTAAATATCATATAATAAGATGCTCCTGGGTGTCTTGGTCGATTAAGCATCTGCCTTCGGCTCAGGTCATAATCTCAGGGTCCTGGGATTGAGCCCCATGTCAGGCTCCCTGATCAGCGGGGAGTCCGCTTCTCCTTCTGCCTCTGCCCCTCCCCCCCACTCATGCTTTCTCTCTCTCAAATAAATAAATATTGAAAATAAATTAAAAAATAAATATTATATAATAAGAAAAGGCTCATAATAAAAAAGAAGGCTTCCCTCTCTGCTCCTTCCAGAAACACTCCCAGAGTAAGCTATTGTCATCATTTTAGGCACTGCTTCTGGCATCATTATCCATATTTTTTAATAATATATTAAACCAAGTGACTTCATATTGTGGTAGAAGAAGATATACTTCTTTTATGCCATTAACCTCTGACACACAACTTCATCCCCATATCCTCTTAATATAAATATATCACATTTTTAAATAAAATCAGTCATGTGTTTCAATCAATGCTATAAATATTTCAATGATATAAATATCAATGATATAAATATATAAATATTATTCACTGCAGAACCAAATGGTGTACTGTGATTTCTTCCTTCTTGAACAACTTTTCACTTTTAATTGTTTCTTCTCTTTCTTAATTTACTGTTATTTTTCCTAGGGCACTTTCTCAATTGCTTCCTGAGAGAGTATAGCTGGGAAGTGCAATGTTTGATTCCTTACATTTGATGATAGATCGGCTAGAAATAGAATTCCAGATTAAAAATAATACTCTCTGAAAATTTTGAAGGCTTTCTGTACTATAATTGAGAACATGAAAATGATGCAATTTTATTCTTATTTTGAAAGTTATTGTATTTTCTTTGCCTGGGAGCTTTTAGGATCTTCTCTTCATGCTTGTTGGTTTTCAATTTCTTGATAATGCGTATAATGCACAGGAAGTGGGTGACAGTCCAACCCTTCATACCAGAGGTGTTCTCTCCATCTTCCCGTTTTTAGCCCCCCCCATATTATACCTCATATCTTAATTTCAGATTCTCTGTGACTCAGTATTTTTATTTATTTATTTATTCATTTATTATTTTTTAAAAATAGTTATTTATTTATTTGAGAGAGAGAGAGCTAGAAAGGAGGGGGTAGGAGAGGGGCAGGGAATCCTAAGCAGACTCCACACTGAAGTCAGAGCCCAAAGCGGGACTTGATCCCATGATCCCAAGATCATGATCTGAGCCAAAACCAAGAGTTGGTGGACTGCACCACCCAGGCACCCCTGTTTCAGTATTTTCAGACAAGAAGGCTCAGAATTATTTTATATTTTCCTAAAATTCGTTACACTTTACCCACATAAATGCTCAGCTGATAAGTATGTCTTCTCAAACTGCCATAGGAATTATTTCCTGAAATTATCTGAATCAATGGATGTTTAACAACTAGAAATAAGCATAATCTACAGATTTTGAAAGTTTCACTATGCATTTTCACTTCATGAGTATAATTTAATTATGGCTAATATAAGCACTGTTTATTTCTATTAAAGTCAGAAATCATGAAAAAAAAAACCACCAAACATTATTCCCAATTCCCGGACTACCCTATCCATATAATTGAGTTTATTGTGGAAAGTTTTTAGTGTAGAAATTTATTGAAGCCTTTCACATCAATGGAAATGTGTAGATAATTCAGGAAGTAACTGTGATATATATTGAAAACATGATATAGGAAAGATTCTATAATAAATAAGGTTGATAAAAAATATTCAATAAAACATGTAAGGAAATTTTTTTAATAAATGAGAAAAATAAATTTAAATCTCCACTGAATGTCCATATGCCAAAATAAATTCCAGATGAATAGAAAAAATTCCCAGGAGAAAATGCATGTACATATCTATTAATTGATTTTAAAAGGGGCAAGAGCTTCCAAGCATGAAAAATTGGAAAAAAATTAGAAGGGAATTGATTGAAAGATTTGAGTACATGAAAATTTAAATTTTTTTAATAAAAAACATAAATATAGTAAAGGACTAATTATAAACTGCATAGAAAATATTGGTAAGAAATATATAGTATAGAGTTAATAGCCTTCACATTTAAAGAGTTCTTGTGAATTGGTTAGGAAAATCATTAAAACCCAAAACAAAATGGGCAAGGACATGTATAGTTAATTCCCAAAACTGAAAAATGTAACCAACAAACATGCAAACTATCCTACTAATAATCAGTGGGATAGAAATTAAAAGTAACATGACACTTTTAGAATGAAAACTGTAGACTAATAATGCTCAGTGCCACCAGGAGTATTGTGGGATGGGTGTTCTCTGGGACACTGGTGGACAAATCTACCTTTCTTTATATGCCGTTTGGAATTGTGGCCTTCGTGTTTATGCCCTGAATTTCATTATCCCAGTCCTAGAAATCCATCTTAAAATATAAGATATACACAAAATGTCTACCTCAGAGAAACACAGTGGCCTGGTAATTACCACGGGTCGACGGGTAGAGGAAATGAGGAAATATAGACCAAAGGAAACAAACTTCCAGTTATAAAATAAACAAGTTCTGAAGATCTAATGTACAGCATAGTAATGACAGCTAACAAAACTGTATCATATACTTGAATGTTGCCAACAGAGTAGATCTTAAATGTTCTCACCGTAAAAAAGAAATGGTAATTATATGACAGAATGGAGGTGTTAGCTAATGCTATCATGGTAATCATTTTGCAATGTATAAATGTTTCAAATCAACATGTTGTACACCTTAAATTTATGCAGTGTTATGTGTCAGTTATATCTCAGTAAAGCTGGGGAAAAAATTAAAGAAATGGTCAGAGATTTATATACTTCATTATTTAAAATATTTAAAAAATAGAAACAAATACAATTCCAACAGCAGTATAATAGTTAAAGAAACTATGCTGTAGTTATACACTGGAACATTATTTACCTTTTTACAATCTTGTTCTAAAAATATTTAATGATGTAGGAACTATTTATAATAAATATTGAATATAAAGGAATAGAAACCTGCTTTGTAGGCAAGCGAGTTTCTTTTTGTTTAAAGATTTTATTTATTTATTTGGGAGAGAGCATGAGCAGGGGGAAGAGCAGGGGCAGAGGGACAAGCAGTTTCCCTGCTGAACTGGGAGCCTGACGTGGTACTTGATCCCAGGACCCTGAGATCATGACCTGAGCCCAGAGCAGATGCTTAACAGATGAAGCCACCCAGGCACCCCTAAGCAAACAATTTTCTAAAAACTTTATATTCATGAATTAATTTAAAAAGCTAGAATATAGTTTACTAAAATGTTAATAATGATTATCTCTCCTGGATATGAATATGAGTAATTTTATTTTCACACTAATCCTTTTGTATATTTTTAAATTCTATAATACACGCATTATTTCTGTAACAGAAAAAATAATTAAAAACTTGTTTTCTCCAAAGTAACCCTTGTATATACTTCTGCAGATTGTTTTACAAGAATATACCAATATTGTCCTAATTTTTTATGATTAATTAACTAGGTTAGATATCCTATCCTTTATTAGAGCTTTCATCAGCTTTGTCACAGTCATAAAACATTTTAGAGTTTGTAGTCTTATTTTTTGAGGGTAAGGAGGTGAATTTTCATCCTAAATATTTTGAGATTTTTTTTTTTAGTATAGTTGGCACACAATGTTACATTAGTTTCAGGTGTACAGCTTAGTGATTTGACAAGTTTATACATTATGCTATGTTCACCATAAGTAGAGATACCATCTGTCCCATTACATCACTATTACAATATCACTGACTATATTCCATGTGTTCTGCTTTTTATTCATGTGACTTACTCATTCCATAACCAGAGTCCTGTTCCCTTTCCCCCTCACCCATTTTGCCCAATTCCTCACTGGCAGCCATCAGTTTGTTCTCTGTATTTATAGTTCTGATTCTGTTTTTTGTTTGTTTATTCATTTTTTTTTAGATTCCATTTATGAGTGGAATTGTATGGTATTTGTCTTTCTTAGTCTGACTTATTTCACTTAACATAATACCCTCTAGGTCTATCCATGCTGTTGCAAATGACATAATCTCATTCTTTATGGCTGTATAATATTCCATTGTATACATATACCGCATTTTCCTTATCCATTCGTCTATTGATGGACACCTAGGTTGCTTCCATGTCTTAGCTATTGTAAATAATGCTGCCATAAACATAAGGGTGCATATTATCTTTTTGAGTTAGTGTTTCTATTTTTCCTGAGTAAATACCCAATAGTGGAATTATTGGACATGGTATTTCTATTTTTAATTTTTTGAGGAACCTCCAAACTGTTTTCCACAGTGGCTACACCAATTTACATTCCCACCAACAGGGCACAAGGGTTCTTTTTTCTCCACATCCTCACCAATACTTGTTGTTTCTTGTCTTCTTGATTTTAGCCATTCTAACAGGTGTGAGGTAAAATCTCATTGTGATTTTGATTCGTATTTCCCTGATGATGAGTGATGTTGAGCATCATTTCATGTGTCTGTTGACCATCGGTCTTCTTTGGAAAAGTATCTATTCAGGTCCTCTGCCCATTTTTATTTTTTATTTTTATTTTTTTTAAAGATTTCATTTATTTACTTGACAGAGAGAGACAGCCAGCAAGAGAGGGAACACAAGCAGGAGGAGTGGGAGAGGAAAAAGCAGGCTCCCAGCAGAGCAGAGAGCCTGATGCAGGGCTCGATCCCAGGACCCTGGGATCACGCCCTGAGCCGAAGGCAGACGCTTAACGCCTGAGCCACCCAGGCGCCCCTGCTCGTTTTTAAGTAAGATTGTTTGGTATTCAGTTGTATCAGTTCTTTATATGTTTTGGATAGTAACCCCTTATTGGATATATCATTTACAAGTATCTTCTCAAAAAGACAAGGTTGTCTTTTTGTTTTCTTGATGATTTCCTTTGCTATGCAAAAGCTTTTTATTTTGATATGTCCCAGTAGTTTATTTTTGCTTTTGTTTTCCTTGCCTTAGGAGACATATCTAGAAAAATATTGCTATGGCTGATGTCAGAGACATTACTGTCTGTGTTCTCTTCTAGGATTTTTATGGTTTCAGGGCTCGTGTTTAGGTCTTTAATCCATTTTGATTATTTTTGTGTATGGTGTTAGAAAGTAGTCTAGCTTCATTCCTTTGTATGTAACTATCTGTCCAGTTTTTCCAGTACCATTTATTGAAAAGACTGTCTTTTCCTCATTGTGTATTCTTGCCTTCTTTGACATAGATTAGTGTATGTGCTGTCAAAGCAAGCACTCTTTTGCTATAGATTAATTGACCTGTAAATGTGGGTATATTTTGGGGCCTCTATTCTGTTCCATTGATCTATGTGTCTGTTTTTGTGCTAGTACCATACTGTTTTGATTGCTACAGCTTTGTAATTTATCTTGAAATCTGGGATTGTGATACCTTCAGTTTTGTTCTTCTTTTTCAAGATTGCTTTGGCTGTTTGGGCTCTTTTGTGGTTCCATACAAATTTTAGTATTATTTGATCTAGTTTTGTGAAAAATGCTGTTGGTATTTTGTTGTTGTTGTTATTGTTTGTTGTTTTTATTTGAGAGAGAGCATGAGCGGGGAGGAGAGTGAGGCAGGCTCCCCAGTGAGCAGGGAGTCTGATGTGGGGCTCAATCCCAGGACCCTGGGACCATGACCCAAGCCAAAGGCAGACACTTAACCGACTGAGCCACCCAGGTGCCCCCCAAAAATGCTGTTGGTATTTGATAGAGGTTACATTGAATCTGTAGATTGCTTTGGATAATATGGATATTTGACAATATTGATCTCTCTAATCCATGAGCATGGAATATTTTTCCATTTATTTGTGTCATCTTTAATTTCTTTCTTCAGTGTTTTATTGTTTTCAGAGTATAGGTCTTTCACCTCTTTGATTAAGTTTATTCCTAGATATTTTATTACTTTTGGTGCAATTGTAAGTGATGTGTGTGTTGGGTTTTTTTTTAAATTTCTCTTTCTATGACTTCATTATTAGTGTACAGAAACACTACCAATTTCTGGGTATTAATTTTGTATCTGACCACTTCACTGAATTTGTTTATTACTTCTAGTTTTTTTGGTGGTTTCTTTAGGATTTTCTATGAATAGTATCATTTCATCTGCAAATAGAGTTTAACTTATTCTTTACCAGTATGAATGCCTCTTATTTCTTTTTCTTGTCTGATTCCTGTGGCTAGGACTTCTAGTACTGTGTTGAATAAAAGTGGTGAGAGTAGAGGGATGTTTTTAGAATTCCCTTTCATGTTTGTGCCAATATTTTCTGAAATGACCAGTTAGAACATCATCACTATAATTCTTCGCATTGTTTTCCAATCTTTTTATGGAGTCGAACTCTATTTTCAACACAGCCCTGGAAAATAGTGCAAATTTTAAAGTCCTCTTTTGAAAAATAAGTACTTATCTAAGGTCAACATAAACAATTGAGCTATGGTACAAACACAAAATGTTTGTTCTCATTCCAGATTTACTGTTAGAAGTTACCCAATGCAATCAAGTTATTTTACAGATTAAGAAAATGAGACAAACAATGATATGGCCTAAGTCATGGAGAGAATGAGTGCCAGACCTAGCATGTAACCTCCATCCTTTTTTTTGCGACCTCCTTTCTTTTGTATCTGAAACATATACTCTTTCTATTAGGCTGCTCAGAAGTGGCACCTAAATACTTTGCATTAGTGTTTTCACAAATATGCAGACTCTTTAATTCACTATCCAGTATCCATTATCCAGTGAATAACATAATTTTTACTAAGGTGTTCTTTGGAATTGATAAACTGTTTTACCAGTTTTGTCTTTGTCTTGCCTAAGGATACCTCTGAGGCAAATTAATACAAGGCTTACTTAGTTAAAAGGTGTTTAAAACAGCAGAGCCACTCGAGTACATTTCTTTGATGAATTTTAGTGATTTAAAAAGGTGGTATGAAAGCTATTTTTATTGCGAGGTTTTGGAAGGCATTTCTGGAATACGAGTGGTTTAAGAAAACTCTGAAAGATGTTAAATGGTGAGAACATTTTGCAGTGGTCAATCAAATGCATTGGCTTATTACTTTTATTGTTCTTACTGTTACCTGATTTGATTTCTGAGCTAAATCTTGCCTATATTAAAGTTTATTGTGACCATTTATTATTAACCACCTAATCATCTTTTTCTTATGTGTTTCTTATGTGAGAATTTACCAGTTAGTTATTGAAGCACTTAACGTTATATAGTAAGCATAACACAGACTAGTTATTCACGTATTCCACAAACAGTTACTGCAAGGCTACTCTATGTCAAGTGCTGAGTACCAATATAGGAAAAAAAATAGATAAAAATCCCTATGTCTAGGGTTCATACAGCCTCATTTAGAAGACAGAGTTCAAATTAACCAAAAAAATATTTGCTGAGCACCTATCCTCTGTCAACAGGGCCGGACTAAGAAATGTGAACACCTGGAGCAGGCTAATATCTTGGCACCTCATCAGATTCATAATCCTTAAGGGCTTGTTGAATTATTTAGTGGAGGTAGAGATAACACAATCTTTTTAATAACAAAAGTTGTGCATGGTTTTTGTTGTTTATAATGAGAGATCTATTACTTGTGGTTTTCTGAACCAGGCAAATTGCTGATAAAGCTCATATGAAGCTATTTAGAAATTAGACAATAAAAAGTCCTTTATCTTGGCATATAGCACTCCTCTTTTCAGTTTTAGAAACCTGGCATGTGAGTTGGGAGCTTTGGACAGATGTTTGGTGCCTGGGTACATGAATCAGTCCAATCAGCCTCCCCTTATTCTAAAATTCTCTGATCACTCTTGAGAAATGTGGCATTTCTGCTTCTTTTAATAGTTAATGAGAGCAATCCTTTGCGCATTGACAAAACAAAACATGATCTCATCTGCTTGAAGGTGTCTTCCCTCCCTAGATCCACTTTGTTGTTGATTTATAAAACAAAGAAAGATAAAAACTCTGCCAGTGATAAATGTTTGCCTCTCTTTAAAAAGCAACTATCAGTGCTTTTTCACCAAAATGATTATAGCAATGCAGTATCACATAGCAATTACTGAAAACACTAAGTAAGAATTAGAGTACCAGCTACATTTTGTTGAATGTGTACAGTATCATGGGTGATTCTTGGTACCCTTGGCCACAACGTGCTCCACTCAGAAGTGGTGCCACGGCTCCTGAATGTGCAGCTCCATGGCCCCCAGGTCTGGACTCCCTTGGGCCTTGTCTGTGATAGTCTGGCTCTCCAGCTGGCCTGCCTATAGTGCCTGGTGGAGCTGCATGCAGATGATGTCACCCTTGGTCTTACTGTCCTGCAGTACTGCTGGACCTCCAGCAGCAGCTTCTGGTCCTTGGTGCAGCCATTCCTATATGTCTGGATCATGTTTTCTGACCCCTGCTTCAGCTTCAGCTTGATGGCCAGATGAATGTAGACCATCTATGCATTGCCAAATTTCCACATATGCAGGCAATAGTGGTCACACATCATGACCCACATCTCTTCTGGGAAGCTGGTGAATTTCTTTTGACGTGTATAGTTGGACACTCCCAGAAATCACAAACATAAAATTGTTGTGGAGAAATGATCCATTTCAGAAAAGAGGAAATGGAGTTATGGTTTTGGGCCTGGTCTCAAGTCAAACTGTCTCCAGTCAGATTCATAAGTTATTAGTTGGGTTTCCATTCCTGAAATCTCTTTTCACACGCTAAAATATCAAAATTAATTATAGCAATAGAACACAAATGCATACTTATAAAAACTACTATGTATAAACACAAAGAGTATAAAAATCTATATCATAAATATCCTTTTGGGAGAAATTTTTTCTGCATGGGCTGGATCTAATGATAGTTGTCCAGAAACTGGCTTTTTTCTTGTGAGCACAGACTTTTTTCTTTTTTCATTTTCTTTTTTCTTTTCCTTGCTTTCCTTTCTTTTCTTTTTTTTCCCCCACGGACCTTCAAATTACATTCCAAGTTGGAGTTATCCTTTGGAAAATTTCCATTACTAATTCAATATGCCAAAGACCTCTGAAAGTCTCTGAATTGGGTAAGGAAGATCACTCATGGCATCTTTTTCAGTGATACCTTGCTCACTTTTTAATGGAGATTAAACTCCTGTTACAAATAATAAACTTTCTTTTCAATGCTTTCTGCTAAATTTTCTGGAAAAGTATTTTATGCTTCTAAATCAGTACTTGTAATTCATCCCAGAAGTCTAACTATAGGCCAATGACTTCTCTCCTTAAAGAGATAAAAGTATCCTTTTTTTTATGACACTCAGACTTCTAGTTAATAACTATTTTTTGTTTTATTCTGTTCACATGTGACAGCCCCAAACCCAACACTTGGTTTTTCTCTTTTGACTTTGTTATTCTTCAGTACCTAGGTCAGTAGAGACTTTCTCCCAATAGTATATGCAGTTTGATCTTCATCAGGTAGGTACATGTAGGTCTCCAAAGAGATCGTGGCTCTCCAGCACATGGACCGGGGTCCTCCCATTTGAGTGCGCTGTCTGTGCTGGGGCTCTGCCCAGGTCCCATCACCCTTGAGGTATCCTTAGGCCAGAAATGCTAAGCAGGCTACATGTTATGTGCTAACTCTGAATAAACACAGGGGCTGCTTAGAGTCTAGGATTGTGGGTAGTGAAGTAGGCTGTGTCTGGGTTCCATTACAAAGAATGCTGTGCTTGATTAGTGATGTCTGCCATGGCAACACCTTCTAGACATGTCTGGAATGGGGACACTAGGGGAAGAGGCTGTGTGCCAGCCCCAGGTTCAGACAGGGGCAAGGAGTACATTCCATCCTTGCCTTAGGTGGTTGTTCTTGCTTCCCAGGCTGCATTGTCTCACACACCAGGTAGCTGAGGAGGCATTCTGACGGCCATGAAGGTACAAGCAGGTTCCCTAGGCTCTGGAAGGACCAGCATAAGCTCCAAGCTAGAGGGAGCTTGGAAGGACAGCTCACGCAGGGCCCCATGGGGGTCTGCAAGTTTCAGGCTGTGGTGACATTAGCTCCTTTTCCTCTGGAGTCAGTTTCATCTGGGGGAAGATAGCTGACTGGCTGATTCCTGGGTAAATTTTAGAGGAAGAGTAAAAGTTGTGGCAAGGACTTCCATGCACAGAGGACAGAACATGAAGAATCTTGGGGACATGAGAGAAGTCATGCGTTCCATTCTGGAACCTGTGGGAACTACTCTACCACTCAGTTGCAGGGTGTGGTGAAAGATGAGGTTGAACACGTGGGCAGGGACCAGATCCTGAAGAAATTTTAGGCCATTCTAAGGAATTTGACAGAATCCTTTAGGTGACAGAGAGCCACAGAAGGATTTCAAGCAATTTTAGCAAGAAAACTGACACAATGTGAAAGTTGGATGAGCATGGAGTTCAATCTGGAGGGGGATTCTGATCAAGAGAGTATTGCAGTTTACCAGATGACAAATTATTAAATCCTGAATTAAAACAGTGGCTGTGGAGATGGAGAAGAAGGGTAAATTTGAGAGTTAATAGTAATAAATTTGATGGTTAAGAGTTTGGTGGTCTTTAAGAACACACAGACCTTGTGATTACTGGATAGTGAACATTAATGCTGAAACTTGTTTTAAGGGGAAGGAAATATTTATACATCTGACAGTTGGAAAAAATGGTATGGCTTAGGAATAAAAGGTGTAATGATACTAAAGAGAGCAGGGGCATGTGGGTGGCTCAGTCAGTTGAGCATCTGACTCTTGGTTTTGGCTCAGCTCATGATCTCATGGTTTGTGGGATCCAGCCCTGCGGCTGGCTCTGGGCTCAGCAGGGGGTCTACTTGAAGATTCTCTCCCTCTGCCCCTCCCCCCATTCATCCACATACCTGTGCACTCTCTCTCTCAAATAAATAAATAAGTCTTTTAAAAAGTCTTAAAAAATACAAATAAATAAAAAAGAGCAGTAAAACTTTGAAAAGCAACAGCATTATGAAAACATACACAGACTTTTTACCTTTTTGCAATGGCCTTGGCATAATTTGAGAGTTTAATATAAAAAAATTTCTCCCTAAAGTTACTCATTACTCCTTTTTATATGTTTTAAGAATTTGGTATTTTTTTTCTTATTTTAATAAGGGTCAAGCTGTGTCCACAACCTAATTAGCAAGTACAGTAATTTGCTGATGAAAAGAGGGCAGGAATCTTTTCAAGTGAACTGATTCCTTTGAATGTCACATTTACCAAATTCAGACCACCTCTGTCCTTTCCCATGTTCCACGTATTTAGTAACATTTCCTGGTGGGTAGTTAACACCAGATTGCTGGTTAATGAATGACCTTCCAACTGTGAATGGACAAGGCACAGTAACATCCTAGGAGTCATTGGTAAAGCAGGAGAAAATGGTGGGAAAAGTAACCCACTCCTGGAAGTCAAACACATTGCCCTAGGTTTAAAAATGATTCTTTAAGTAATTTGTGAGCACAATGATTCATGAAATAAAGAAATAATACCCTTGGGTAGGCATTGTAACAACTATATTAAACCCCTGTTTTCTTCTGTTTTTGGTAACTGGATGGCAATATTGCATATTGGAAATGAATTGTGAACTGGAAAGTATATAGTTTTGATTCCTTCGAATGTTGAAGTCATTATGACATGTGCCTTATGGGGGATATTTACTTTTTAATTAACTATTCCTACTATTCCAGAAGCTTGAACTCTATTTCTGAAGAGTGAATATTAATATCTTTAAATAATAATTGTTATTATTAGCCCTATCTTAATGTGGGGAATCTGGATCCTAGAGTGATCAAAGAAGTTAGGCAAATTCAGGTAGCACGTAAGTGGCAGCTCATTGCGTTTAAACACGAGTCTTTCTGATTCCACACACCGAGCTTCAACATCGTGCCTCCCCTGGATATACACTAGTTCTTTTTTTTTTTTTAATTCAGTTAGCCAAGGTATAGTACATCATTAGTTTTTGATATAATGTTCAGTGATTGATTAGTTGAACATAACACCCAGTGCTCATCGTATCACCTGCGCTCTTTAATTCCCCATCATTCTGTTACCCCATCCTTCCACCCACCTCCCTTTGCACAACCCTCAGTTTGTTTCCCAGAGTCAAGAGTCTCAAAATGAACTATTGGGACTTCATCAAGATATACACTAATTCTTAAGTGGCTGGGGCACACAGTCTAGGAGTTCACTTAAAATTAGGATCTGGCATGTTCTTTTAGATTCATAACAATGGCTATTTCAAGCTCCGAATATGGTGATCATAATGAACTTTCTTCATTTGGTAGAATCTATAGAGCTCTTAAATTATAGATCAAAAGAATTTTAAAATTATTTATTTAATAGGGACTTTTGTTGGCAAACTTGCTCTAGAAATATCTGTATCTCCCAAGAAGATAAGTACTTACTAGAAACTTGTTTGAGAAATTTGGTCTACTCTTCAGGACAGGGAATAATGAGGATTTTTCTCACCTCTTCTGAAAAATTACTGCTCCTTAGGGAAAATTAAGTGAAAGTAGTGCCAGCATAGTTATTAGCACCACAAATTTGATAGGCATGCCCCCAAAGGAATGTTGTAAATTACACTAAATTCTGAGAATGAATAAGGCCTGTTACCATCTACCATACATGTTTATTTTTATAAGAAAAGAAAAATAGAATGTGTATTAAAAATTGGAGAGCAATTTTTGAGTGAGTTACTGTGCTTTAGCAATTTTTGAGTGTATATAATATATACATTTTTATGTTTAAATATATAAATTTATGTTTATATATTATATTTAGATATATTTATATTTATATTTATTGTCATTATGTAAATATAGTCATAGATTTTTAAAATAAGTGCTATAATTCTGTAGGCAGACTCATGAATTATTTCATAGTTTTAAATATGTTCAGAGTAGGCTTGCCATTATTGATATCAGCCGCACCCTGAGAGTGTGGAGCAACATCTCATGGTACAAAGCAGTGGACCTTGCGTTCTTGCTGGTCACCTGGGTTCTGTTCTTTCTTCTCCCTAAAGTAAGATGTGAGTTTGCAGGCCCGTAAAATGATTAAGTACACACCTACCAAAGGGTTAGGCATCTTTATATTAACATGTTATCTAAGGGGTTTAAGGGTCTATAAAGAAGTAATGCACATGATAATTGTCGTCCACATGTGTTTGTGTCCTGTGTATCCCTCCAGGGTTTGGGCAGTGGTGTGGATGAGGTTGGCTTCCAGTGCTCTTGTCTTTGGTAGAGATCAGGACAGACATGAGGGGTTGTGGGGCTGTTGGAGGAAATGTGACTCAGAGTTGAAAGGGGACTCTGGTGAGTTGATTAGAAGCCAAGGGACTCGCAGAGTACTGTGGGAGAGGCAATCAAGAGAAATGCTAATTTTTACACCTGAAACCAGTATAACATTGCCTGTTAACTATACTGGAATTAAAATTTAAAAGAAAGAGAAATGCCATCTTTAAAGGCAAATCCCATGGAGTTTCTGGCCAAGTGGCCAAATTTCCAACTGGAAACAGAAAAGATGTTTGTCCAAAAGGAGATTAAATAAAAGGGCTTAGCTATGAACTAAAGGATTGGAGTGGAGAGCACAAGCCATAGGCCACATGAATGTTAGGATCAGGCCCTCAAAGGAGGCTTTCCCTCTGAACAGAGAGTGAAAGCTACCTTCAAATCTTTGAACCAGATCAATGACAATTTAATGTAATGGTTAAAAGCAAGGACCCCTTTCTTCCCCTACCAATCTTCCTAGTTCTTATGTTCCATAGATGAGAGAAATCATATGATAATTGTCTTTCTCTGCTTGACTTATTTCACTTAAAGAAAGGGGGGGTAATCAGAAGGGGGAGTGAAGCATGAGAGACTATGGACTCTGAGAAACAAATTGAGGGCTTCAGAGGGGAAGGGGGTGGGGGAATGGGATAGGCTGGTGATGGGTAGTAAGGAGGGTACATATTGCATGGTGCACTGGGTGTTATACGCAACTAATGAATCATTGAACTTTACATCAGAAACCGGGGATGTACTGTATGGTGACTAACATAATAAAAAAATATTAAAAAATAAATTAAAAAAATAAAAGCAAGGACCCTACACTCAGACTGCCTGAGTTTAATCAGTTATGTGACATTAGGCAAATCACACAATAATTCTGTGTCCCAGAAAAATGGGAATAATAGTCTCTACTTTGTAGAGTTGTTGTCAAGATTAATCAAACTAATGTATTTAGAGCCCTTACAATAGTACCTAGCAAAGAGTAGATTTCATTTCTTAATAGGTGTTAATAATAATAATAATAAACAACTATATATGTGTGTATGTATACATGGTATATATATATGTGTGTAGATACATATATGTGTGTATTTAAATGCATATATTAATATATGTCTGTATATACATGCATGTAAAACATATATAAATGGTTTATATATGTAAATATATACCAGTCACATTATTATTATTACTACTTTGACTTTTCCCAAGCAAAGAACTTCAGATAATAACATTGGGCACGTGGTGTGCCTCTCAAGCCAGTTTCTAATTGCTGAGCCCTTCCTTCAAACAACATTGAATACTTTAGAACACTTAAAGTACAGGTGCTCTGGTTCGAAGTGGTGGTGCCTGGGCCACCCCCTGCTCCCGCTCCCTCGGACTCCGACAGAGACCCCCGAGGCACCACTGTGGAGCACGTTTTGAAAGCTTGGAAAGAATCCACGGCCTGGAATCAAGACCTTGAATCAGGTCCTGTCTGCCCCTACCAGGCTGTGTACCCTTCATCGTGTTCTCACTGGTGCCGGTTCTTTGATCCGTGCGCTGTAAAGAGCTAGATTAGTTCAGTAGTTTTCAAACTCTGCCACTTTAGGCCCTGAGAGTTCCTGAGAGGTGTTCCAGGAAGTTTTGGGGAATGGGTGGCGAGGAGCATGCTGTGTGAGCAAAGGGAGCCCAAGGGCTTCAAAAGCTAGGAAGAGAGAAATATACTGAGATTTCATACATTTGTTTGAAGAATGAGTACCACTGCTAAAGAAATTTTGACTAGATGATAAAAGTGCCTTCAGTTTCAATTATTCCCTAGACCCTCATTGAACCAGAGTAGCAGAAATAAGAACGTGAATGAAAGCAACAAGTACTAAAGCTGAGGAAACTGAGTAATGGGGAAAGCAGTGTGGACTATTCCCAAGGTGCTGTGCAGTGACCGGGCTCTTTCAGGATCTCTGCTATCCAGGGAAAAGGCAAAACTTCTGTTGCCTGAGTTTCAGCTAGATACTTTGGCCTCATTGTGTTCATTGAAATGTAGACTGGCACGATGATAACTAAGTTTGTGGATCAGTGAGAAATATTACAATGAGGATATTTTATACTCACAATCAGAAGACAACTACAGTGAGCAACTAAACACTGTGCATTGTGGGACTTTTCTTGGTGGTTAATGATTTCAGAAAGTATGTTCCTTCCAAAGCAAATGTCAAATTAAAATTTTCCACTTATGATTGTTGTGTTGCTGCTAGAGGTGTGTGAACTCAGAAGCTCTTGACTTGATTGAGATTTGACAATGAAATGTATTTAGGTAAATCAAGTTTCCATGTCCCCTCTGGGCATAACACCTGTAATTGATTATGGAGTCCATAGGCCCCGGGCTTGAATTGGCCCTATGTTTAGTCCTCCGCATTTTCAGCTTGCTAAAAGCAAAGAAAAACCTATAAACATAGGTGAACATATAGTGTGGTAACGTCTGTTTATGAGTAATTTCGATAATGATTATGCAACAACAAGGGCAGATTACCTTACAAACATCACATGTAGTGTGAGATGAAGACTGCCCAGTGACTCCTCTCTCCGATTCTGTCTCCCGTCCACCATTCAAAGCTCTCACTATTGTGCCTGTGTGTGTGTGTGTGTGTGTGTGTGTGTGTGTTAAAGTGTAATATTTTCTGTCTCACTGCTGAAATATGTTAGCTTGGAGCAACATCACCCATTAACACTTCAGTGTGGCTTAGTTTGTCAGATTACGTTTGAAAAGTTGGGTCGTGGCAGGTGACACTAACGATTGTAACAATTCGATGGGGAATAGAAATTGGAAAGGTCTGCAGCACAAAGAAGGAAGGTACATCCACATAGAGACCAAAGTGGGAAATGTTGGGAGCCAGGAGGTCCTGCGGGCCCCACAAAGGATGAAATGTTGACTGAGAGACACACAAATGAAGGGGGAAAAATGCAGAGGCCGAACTTTGCCCTCTGGTGACCTAGCACAGCGCCTTGTACGTAATCCATCTTCAGTAAACTATAGCTGAATCAAATTATTTTTGTCCTCAGGTGGTTTCGGTAGAACTAAAGTTGAGATTTAAGGTTAATATTTTTTAGTTATTAAAAAGATTTGTGTACGGCTTATTTTCTAAAATCAATTTTCTTAAAGAGGCGTGATTTTCTGTTTTAAATTTGTTCAAACAATACATTTCGTGCCAGAAAAGCTCTTTTTAAGGAAACATACCTCAAATATGAGGCATAAATAAGTCTTCCTTTAATAAAACAGCTCCTATTATAGCCATTGAATAACACATCTGCTGCAGGGGTGTAATTTTTTCACCAATAAATGTGCACAGCTCTGATTAGAGAAGGTGAAAGATGCACATCTCCTTCAAACGGTGAGTTAGACTCTGTAGGGAGAGAAGGTGTGTTTTATTATGACAGATTTTGTAATTATGAAAGCTCTGAATAGCCCTATTTTTAAAAAAGTACTTCTTGCAAAAATATAATTCTCTGTCTAAACTCTCTATGTGTTATGGTGACTGTTGATTTCAGAAAAATACATTTGGAGCATCTTTCTCCAGTGCTAATATCATTATTGCTTCACAAAACATTTTATACCAGTCTTCCGAGGAAGAAATTTTAATAAGCATCCTTTCCATAGTTTTTCTTCAATCCAGGATTTGCTCACCTCTACTGTTTTCGGAATAAGCCCACAAATGTTACCATATCTTTACAAAGGAAAACCGGAAGATAATTCTCAACCCAGGGGCCTTGGTCTAAGCCTTGACTCTTGTTCATTTGTGTGACTGTTCAAATGCACTCATTTTTTAAAAGATCGTATCTACACAATAACATGTAAAAATGAGGTTTTTCAAAGAGCTTTAAAAAGACATTAAATTATCACCAAACTTATTACAAGATTTAGATTAACCTTTCCTATTCATTTTCAGGGCTACGGCGACACACAGGGGCCAGATTATTTTCAAAGATGCTTTAGCCCAGCAGCTGTGTGAACAAGGAGGTAAGAATGATCTCTGACTCCTCTATGTTGGCTGTGTCTAAGCTATTCATGCTGGCCCGATGTTCTATGTCCTGAGTAAGTTTTTCATTACTCTTACTTGATCACAATGCTTTAAAAATGGAATTATTGATCCCTTCATATCCCTAAGAATTATGTATTTAGTAATTATTGATAAAGATCTGTAGACTTCTGAAAATACTAAGTGTGAGCAAAGCAAACCAAGAGAGAATTTATCTACTTTTCCTATTTTTTTCTCTAACTAATTACATTTAGTTGTCCTGGAAATATAAATCTTAGTAGTTTTAGAATTCTACAAAAACATATCTGCTTAATTTACCACTTAAATTTCTTGCCGACTTCGTTGAAAATGTTTCTATTTATTGCTTTTAAACATGATCTTGTGCTCAGGATTTATGTTCTTGTTTCAACTGTGTGCACCGTTAATTTCAGATTTGTGGATAGATATTATATCATTTTAGATACATTAATTGGACATTAAGTAGTCACATTAAATGACTTCTGCTTTGTGAGTGCCTCATACACATCCTATTTTCACCTGTACCAGACTCACAGATGCATATACACACACGTGCACACACGTACACACATATGCACACACACCATGAAAAGGTGGAAAACAGGATCCATGCCCCAACACAAATTTGTTCACTCTACTTCTTAAGCTTCTACCTGACTTCGTTCGCGTCTTCACTGTAGCTCTTACCACTTCACATAGAATTTTCCTCTGAAAAGAAATGAATGCTACCTGTCAGGGACTGAGCTTCTCAAGCATAGAACTATGCCTTTAGAGTTCTTTGGTTCCCCAGAACCTGGCATATGACCATTCAAAAAACGCTGATAGATTGAATACACGTTTTTCTCAGCCATACATCTATTCATTGATTTAAGCATTTGGCAGTGAATACATTTGAAGCCAGTCATTGTTAATGTCATGCCATTTTCACCATCATTATAGGCATAGCATCAATTTTTATTTACACAGCGATATTTTTTGGAAATTTGTTAAGAATTACATTTTTGAATTTGAAGGAAATTTCTACTAATCTTATTTCTGTTAAAGAGAATCTAATGGGCTTAGGAAAGAAATGAGGAAAAACTATATTGGTTTTTGAAAGGCCTAAGAAAATACCATTTATTATTCATAGTAATATATACATCCTCAGTATGGCTTTATCTAAGTAATGTGATACTGCATGGTTATTACTGGCAAACTTCTGATTGCTTACATATATAGCTCTTGAATCAGAAAACCCCATTCTAATTATAGTTTCAAATATATTATCAGTGTTCTTGGTTTGAGCAGATTTTTACTGTGACTTTTGTGGATGCAAAAATGCGCTAGCCTTTGTAGTAACCTCAAAAAACCTGTCACAATGTAACTCTTTTTTCAGACTGAGAATGTTCACAATACTGAAAATATAGAACACTGTATAACATAGTGAATATTAATGTTCTGAAAAATGCATGCTGTCAGAAAAAGATATGTCTAATTTTATTAACATTTAACATTGTTTAAAAGCTGATCCCTTTTAAGTGTTGGATGTTTGAGTCTTTTCTATTGTAAATGAATTGTTGGAATTGGGTTCATTTAAAATGAAAAGAAAAAGCCAAGAAAAACCAGTAGGAAAAAATTCTCAACCAGTGGGTTTAAAAAAAAAAAAAAAGCCTTATGTAGTCGAATTGCACACGAATATGATTTACACAATGGTAGAAGTGCGTGTTATTAAAAATGCTGTTCAGCCCAGGACCAAAGGAAAACACTGAGCTTTTCAACAGCACCTAATCAATTGAAATCATATCAATCCATCCAAGATAGGGTGGAAAGAATACTAACAAGAGTGATGGCTTCCTGCTGTCAGGAATAATAAGGGGAATAATTCGTGCTATAAACCATAGATCTATTTTGGACCTATCTACTTTTAATTAAAACATTAATTATCTCCTTAAAGAAAATAACATAAATTTAAAATGTTATTATTTCCTATACATTGGGTGGAGAATAATTCATGTATTTATAAGAGAGAAAAAAATGGCAATCAGTATATACCAAAGCACAGTGCCTTTCAATTACAACTCAATAGGTTTGTTGATTTTAATGAAATTAAATAATTTAAACAAACCAAATTTTGTTCTGTGGAGCTTGAGGACAGCTATTATTATAAGACTGTATTAGTGGCTAAGCATATCGAAAAAGTAAAAAGATCAGAAAACACACTAGTCTGAGATAGTCTGTCATTTTGATCTTTTTCCTTAAAAGACATTCGTTGAAGGATTTTATTCCGCAAACACGTATCTAACACCTACAAGACGCTGTCTTAGCTCACAGGGCTAAATATAGCTATAAAAGTAAAGAAAGACCCATTTCCTGTTCTCAAGGGCTGGGATGTAAATGGCAGATCAGCTACATTTGCCCCGGGGGTGGGGAGGGAGGGGTGAGGGCTTTAGGAAAGGCTCCCTAGGGAGCAAGGCCTGAAGGGTCAGCAGCAGTTCAAGAAAAAAAGCAGAGGAATTCCATCTATCTCCTTCCCATTTCTACTGAGCCACCTTGGATCACACCCCACACCCATCATCCCCTTCCGACTTTGCTTAATAGTCACCTCTTGGAATTCCCTGCTCCCACTTACTGGCACCGTAATGAGGGCTGCAATAATGAGCTTTCTAAAATGAAAACGTGATTCTATCGTGTCCCTGCTTAAAACCCTTCAATATCTCCATTGGAGGTAGTAGTTCATCTTCAAGGTAAAAATCATTACCGCTAATCACAGCATCATACAAAGAAAAATCCCTTACAACCTGGCTTCAATTTGCCCCCCACCTCATTACCTTTTTAAAAAATATTTTATGTATTTATTTGAGAGAGAGAGAAAGAGTGGGAGGGAGAGGGAGAGAGAATCTGAAACAGACTTCATGCTGAGCGCAGAGGCCGACACAGGGCTCAAACCCATGACCACACAATCATGACCTGAGCCGAAACCAAGAATCAGACGTTTAACCCACTGAATCACCCAGGCTCCCCACCCCACTTCATTTCTTTTCATCCTATCATTTCTACTTTAAAATTCCCAGAATGCACCTCATTCCATCACCCTTGTATGATTTATACATTATGCCTCCCCTTCCCCCCGTTTGCTTGGGCTGGACTACTTTTATATGTCATGTCATGTCTGGCTCACTCAGGCTTGCAGACCCTGCTTAGGTATTGCCTCTTCCTGAAAAAAAAGAAAAAAAAAAATCTGTGATCTCCCTCAAGCTCCTCCTCAAGTTAATCTTGGACTCTCATACATGGTCACATAATCCCTGGACATACCTCTCAAAGCACAATAATAATCAAATGAAAACACTGTCAGCACTGTTATATTCCGACTGCACTCTACCCATTCATTCTACAACCATGACTTCATTTAATCTTTCCAGCAACTCTCTGAAGAAGGAACTCTTACGATCTCCACTTTAAGGATGGTGAAACAAAGACACAGCAAGAATAACTTGCCTAAGGTCGCACAGCTAGAAATTGTCAGAGCTGGGAGGGGAGCTCAGGCAGTTTGGCCAGTAGCCCATGATATTAACCATCACGTTACACTGCCTTTCAAATGAAACACACACTTCAGCACGCGCTCATTTAACTTAACAACCATTTACTGCAGATTGTAATAAGAACATTATCACAGGTGCCTTGTCTGCCATTAGATACAAGCTCCTTGAGGACAGGAACTGTGCTTTTTATTTCCAAATCACCGAAGCCTCACACAATGTCTGTGTGCACCCAGTAAACGTTTATTGAATGAGTGAATGAACAATTGAATCCAACTAGTCTGATAGATGGGGGAAAGAGGAAGCTACCCGGCAGGTCATTACAGCTAAGCTGGGAAGGTAAGTGGAGCAGGTTGTAAAGGGCTCTCTGTTTGCTCCGAAGTTTAAACGTTGTTCTGTGTGCAAGTGGAAAACAGGAGGGTGACGTGAGCAATCTGTGTTTTTGAAAGAAAACTGGGGATGGGGGTGGAATGGGTTGCAGAGATCAGGAGTCGGAGGAAGCTAAACACAGTAGCAGGATGCTGTATCACCAGGGTGAGAGCTAAATTTTAAGCTAAATGAAAATTGGGTCTTGGTGGGGCACCTGGGTGGCTCAGTCGGTTAAGTATCTGCCTTCAGCTCAGGTCATGCTCAGGAGGCAGCCTGTTTCTCCCTCTCCCTCTGCTGCTCCCCCTGCTTGTGTTCTCTCTCTCTGTCAAATAAATAAGTAAAATCTTTTTAAAAAAATTGGGGTCTTGGAGACTAGAAAGAAGGGGATATGATAGAGAGACGTAAGAGAAGATGTGATCGTCGTAGGGAGTGAAGGCAGGAAGAGGGTCCAGAGTGATTCTGTGGTTTCTGGCCTGGGTGACTCAGTGGCCAGTGATGCCAGGGACTGAGAGAAGACGTGAAGAAACCTGAGAGGTGTTTGAAAGAGAACATAACAGACTGGACTTCCACACATTGTCCCTGAGGAAGTTGCCTTCCACCCTGCAGGGCTCTCCAATAGCCTGCTGGGAAGAGAGGCAGATCTGAGAACGATCAGCATGTTGGTTTTGAGGAGGGATCGTGCTCATCCAGGGGGCTCCCCAGGAGAAGGGAGGAAGGTTCCCAGTGTGGAAGGCTGTGATGGCACACGAGCAGGAAGAAAAAGGAATTCTGGAGAAGGGGCCAGCTTGGGAGACTGGGAGACTCGAGAAGACATCTCAATGTGGTAGAGGTGTTCGACAGGGACAAAGGCTTCTGAGAGGACGGAGAGGACGAAGTATGAAAAAAGGCTTTAAGATTTTGTACGTAAAAGGTCATCGGTGATTTGACTCTAAATGAGGATGGTCTCAGGAGAGGCTGGACCACCTGAAGCTGCCTTGTAGTGTGGAAAGCTCTTGCCCAGGCTCTGTAGACAGACAGTCAAGGGAAGAAAGATTACTGAGTTGAGAAGTAAATGTGAGGCAATGTTTAAAGTTGAGGCTTTGAAAAAAACTGAGGATTAAAGGGAAGGAGAGAGATAGGGCAAGCAGAGCGGAAAGCAGACTCAACGGAAGAGTGGGGACGCTCTCTTTCCCTCCCACACCCCCTGACAGAACCAGAACATATTTATAAGCATCCAGTGCCTTGCAGCCAAAGACCACCAGGAGCACCCCTGTCGTTGAGAGGCTGGGGTAGTGCTAGTTCCAGTGTGGAGAAGGTATGCCATCCAACCACGGGGCAGCTCAATAAGAGGATGTTACAAAAAGAACTGTTATGAGATTTGGGCCTGTATTTCATGATTTTGGCTCAGGTTTGTGGAAGTGGGGCTTTGCTCTATATTGGATGCTGTAACCAGTAATTCTGGTTAGGGATCTCAATAAATCCTATCGGTAGGGGAGGCAGACTAGAGTGAGGGTGAGCTATACTTGGTGAAAAGACAGTACAGTCACCACTATTAGCCAGGAGAAGGGGAGGCTTTGTGTACTGTGAGTTGGACAGTGTTCTGGTTGGGTCTGTGTTCTGGCACATTTATGAAGCGCCCCTGTTTCAGTCTTAACCCATCACAATCCCAGAGTGGCTTTGTCTGCAGTTGAAGTTCTGTGAAATCATTTCTGTTCACTGGGAGAACAGCAAGGCTCAGCTGCGAGTGCTACGAGCTCCTCGATGGCAGGGGCTGCTTTTCCTTTCTTGAGGCCAAGGAGAGAGTGCTAGTGGGCATTTGCTTTTGAATTTAGACTTTGTGAAGACGTTGCAATCATAGAGAAGTAGGTCTGGACCCAAGCTCTGTGTAACCTTACTTTCAGAGCCTGGACACAAAATACAGACTCAGTGAATGATAAAGGGGGAGGGATCTTGCTGGAGCAAGGTTTTATTCAAGGTAGCCCATGTGAAATCAAAAGCCTGAGCAAGTAGATCAGTGTGGTGAAATTGTGGATTTAGGTCATAGCCCTCAGAATCACCTAAAAAGAGTCCTGTTGAAAATGTTGAGATGAGGGGCGCCTGGGTGGCTCAGTCGGTTAAGCGTCTGCCTTCAGCTCAAGTCAGGATCTCAGGGTCCTGATATTGAGCCCTGAATCACGCTTTCTGTTCAGTGGGGAGTCTGCTTCTCCCTCTGCCCCTCTCCCCTGTTTGTGCTTGCTCTCACTCTGCCTGAAATAAATAAAATCTTTTTTTTTTTAAAGAAATATTAAGATGAGTGTGGTTAATGTATAGGCTGGGGATGAGGACATATTTGAATTTATGCTCTGATCCTGGGACTGTAAATTCCTCATCTGGAGATTAGCAACAAAACCAAGAAAGTTAACTTGACAAAATATATGCTGCACATATATAGGAGGACTAGAAACCAAATCTCAGGGCTCACCGTCCAGTGTTGGTTCCATTATACAAAGTAGATTCTTAAAATTTAAAAAGTAGACATTAAGAATCCTCAGGAATCCCAGCTTCAACAAAAGAATCATCGCCATTGCCTCCATCCCCTGAGCACCTAGGAGAGAATACAATACACACTTTCTGAAGCCCTTCCCTTACAAGACAGAGGTGGCAAGTGTGAAGCTGATGTGAGTGTTCTCAGCATGGCTGCTGCTGGTCCCTCAGTGTGCACACGTGCTGGTGGGGACTGGGCGGGGGAATCATGGCGCGTGTGTATATTCGTTGGGCTGTGAGCTTCTTGGCATATACCCTTCAAACACACACATTATTTAGCAAGGCCAGATGGCAAGCTTAACGGCCGACAGCAGTCATGCCCTGTAGTGCCCCCAAAGGGTGCATGCCATTTATAAACCATGCTGGAATTCTCTGTTGTTGGGTTGATGGAAGTGGCTATAACCAAAGGCAAATGTTTTATGTCAGGGAAGAGGGTCAGGCTTATAGTTGGAGTCAAAAACCTTGGCTGCTTTCCGCCGTGCTCAGCAATTGCTTTGCTGTTCATCACTCTCCGAACGGAATGGTAGACAGAGCGGCAGTACGTTCTAAGGGCTGCTGGACCATGGTGATGGGCAGTGTATTTACTCCATTCAGAGCCCGCACTCCGGAATTTTTAGATTCTTTGTAATAAGGACTGAGGAACATTTATTTAAACTGTGAGATGGAGGAAGTTAAAAAGTTCAGTAAGAGAGTCCATAAAGTGAAGGAGGGACTTAATCTCCCTAGGTATTTTTCAGCACATTAAGAATACCTTTTAAGGTGATGGATATGGTAACTGGCTTGATAGTGGTGATTATTTCACAGTGTATACATATATCAAAACATCACGTTGTATACCTTAAATATATACAATTTTTGTCAGTTACACCTCAATAAAGTTGGAAAAAAAGAATACCTTTTATATCCAAATACTGTATGAATTTTACATCAGATCTATCAAAATCTTCTCTTTCCTATTCTTGTTCATTCAGTAGCTTATATTACTAAATGTTTTTCCAATACCCTGAAATGCAAGGGTTTTTTTTCAATTAATCACACTATGCAAGTCAGAATCAACTAATAGAATTGAGTTTTACTGTATCTACTGTAATAGTTAAAGTGAAAAATAATGATGCATCCCATTTGAATTTGCCCAGTGTTAAAATTTTTGCTTTTCAAAGACGTGTTTTTCCCATGGCTATTCTAGAGCTTACATTTCCGTTCACCTGTTATAGCTGCTTTTTCCTGACATCCCTGCCTTTGTAATTGACAAACAAAGAGAGCTGAATTAGGAGACTTTGGTAAAACCATCCAGGAACTCTTAATCTTGCTTCAAGGTGTCAAAAACTACTGGACAGGGGGAGGAACTGAAACCCTCCTAGGGCTGGGGCGGGCAAAAAGTGTTTCTAAGCGATCCTGAGGACAGATGAGATTTAAAGGAACATCGAAGAGCTGACTCATGGGGCCATAGTAAAATTTCTTGCTACCGGCCTTAGGTATGTCTGACTACGTTTTTAATTTCCTAAAGCATGGTGCTTTGAACTGGTGCTGTTTATCCCAAGATGATTGAACCTAGATTTAAACAGCCTTCTTTTTAGTTCTCAGGGTTATATACATTCCCACTTGACAGCTTTATCTAGTCCAAAGTCAAAACACCAAGATTTATGCCCGAGAAGAATTTGACATTCAGTTCTTTTGGATCCAGAGAAGTACACTTTCTACTCAAGTTGCTATATAATCTGCTGGATTCCCCCTATTTTGAAGGAGAAAAAGCCTAGGTTTGGGATCTTTATAATTACTTAGGGGAAGGGAGCAAAGCTGTGCTGAACACACCTTAAATTATAATTTTATTTTGGGTTGCAAAATCCTATTCACGCAACCTATTAATCCAACCGTATTTTTACATTCAAAGGTTCAGTTGTTTAATGTAATCATTAATACAGATTTTCATAATCAGGTTTTTAAGAGTTGGAATTCATTAATATTAATTAATACATACTGTGCTGTGTCCCATACCATTCCCAAGTGCCTGGCACAATATTCTGTACCCAGAAGGAACATGGTCAAGTTGTGAGGATTAAATGCAAAAGTGATGTGCGGATGGTGGCTAGCACCTAAATACTCACTGAATGTTGACTATCGTTATTATTACTAGGCAGTTATATTTGGATGCCATTTAGGTACCTTGAACTCAATATATTCTAAACTGAACTTGACTTTTCCCCAAATCTGGGGAAGTACCTCCCCTTCCCCTGAGCAATGTGTTTAATTTTCATGTTATGAACTCTTCAATTTCTGTAACTTTAGAGCAGGACCAAACTTAAGATGTTACAGCATGCATCTTACCCACCTCAACTGGATGTGGTTTTATTCTGACCCTCATTTATTACCGTCTCTGTGTTTTCCCCTTTATTAACTGTTTGATTGCCATTTTGGGGTTGGTTTGGTTTTGGTTTTTGTTTTTGTGGTTTTTGATTTTTTTGTTTTTGTCCTTATTCGCAAGCTGCCTTGTATCTATTTTAGAACAAGGCGAATTGTACAGCGTATCCTTAGGCGTATAAAGGAGAGTCAGAAGTAAGGTAACGTGAAGGTAATAACAGAGGTTCAAGTGACCAGGACAGGAGGGAACAGAGAACATTAGAATTTCCTAACAGCAATGTCTTGCTGGTATTATTAGTGCCCAATAATTAATGTCTTGTTGGTGTTATCACTACCCAGTAAACTAACGTATTTGGAGCCAGGCAGGGGATACAGAGATACATAAGATAGAGTCTCTAACCATCCGAACTTACAGTCGGAGCAGCCCTCATTTCCACTCCAGCTTTTAGGATTGAGTGAGATACAGAGGGATTACCTTTCCCCCAAACGGATCCCTTCTCCAGCCCACAGGAAGTTAACTCTTTTTAATTAGAGTATAGAGCTTCTATGACAAAGTGCGACAAACTGCGGGCTTAAATGATTAGAACTGTATTTCTCCATCCTAAATCAGTCTGGAGGCAGTTTGGAATGGCTCTGTGGTTCTAAATCGGGGGGCCAAGCTGGCTGCTCCAGCACTTACCGTGTCCTAGCAAGAAGGGCAAAGGGCCAAGGAAGCATGGCCATTCCTTTAGAGGGCATGACCCAGCCCTGAACATGACACAGGTCACTTCTGCTCACTCCCTAAGAGCAGAGCTTAATTCCTTTGTCACAGGAAGCTGCAGGGGACAGTGTGATAGATACCTCTAACTGGGGGCCACAGTTCAGTTAAAACAAAGGAAAGGAGAACAGATATTGGCAGACCTCTAGCAAAGTTCTGCTCTAGCAACAAGGCGGCGGCGGCTGCTGCTGCTGCTTCTTCTTCTTCTTCTTCTTCTTCTTCTTCTTCTTCTTCATAGTAGTGGTATTAGTATTGTAGTAATTGTTATTAATTATATAATGATGGTGATGATCCTAATGATTTCCCTTCCTACCTCTGACTGTTAGTTAAATGTCATATGTGCTCAGCCTACAGGTCAATTTTTAGCTATACTTTCTCTCCTCTGCCCCATCCATCAACCCCTTCTCCTCAAGTTTTCAAAGGTCTAAGATGTTTTAAAAAATTATTACACAGTTATTTGAAGAAAAAAAACAAACAACTATTCACCAACAGTTCAGATGTTGTATTGTTTTGTATTCTGATTTTCACTTAAAACTTCTATTTCATATCATAGGCATAGTTTTGAAAAATGTGTGGTTATCTCGCCCAGAAAAGTTCAGGGCATGAGCATAGCAAGACAAGAAGTCGCAAGTGTGTGTATTGAAGATCTCATTATTGACAGCTCATGGTAGAATAAATCATACCTGACAGAGTTCTCTGTTCCCCCATTTGCAGATTATAAAGATATATTTTAGTTTTTCTCCTATTCCATTTATTTTAGAATATGACAGATGATAAGTTGTTATGAGACACAATTCAAATTGAGATGGGAAATGGGGGGGAAGGGAAAAGAAAAATACCTCCTAATATTGCTGGTTCTGTGTATAATTTAGCTGTCTTTAAATATTAAGGAATCTTTTATACTGATCATAAGTATATTCCTGAACACAGAGAGAACTATTTTCACTCTGAATTTATAACATTTTTGGAAGCTTAATTATCATACTTGAAGGTCAAATGGTTCTTTATTGCAATAAAATACAAAAGTAATAAAGAAATTATTCCTGGGGAGATGAAAGTCTAGGTTCATAGCTCATTAAATGGTAACTTCACAGACCGTGTCTAATTTGTCATATTTAGCTTTGGAAATTTCATACATTTGAATTTCAAATTAGGTGAAGAGATACCTGAGGCAAAACTACCTAGGGCCTTTGAATTCTAAGTGATCCGGGAGATATAGTTCCCATAACATAATACCTTTATTTGTAAGAAGTGCCTGTCATCATATGTATATCGCTTGCCAGACTCAAAACCTTTTTTTTTTTGAGTAATCAATAATATTAACACGAAGCTCATTAACCACTCCCTCAATTTGTTTTTAGATAACCCTTCCTTTTTCTGCTCAGCATATTGAAATCTCCATCCTTTGCACTGAATTATTTCTTGAAAAAATTTGTAGAAATACATTTTAGATTAACATGATTACTTAAAAGTTTCCCTCCAAAATAAGTGAGTTGAAAGATAAACACTTTTGTCCAACAAACAACCTTTGGGGGAGTTAAACATGACCTCATTTTTTCTAATGTGCCTATTCTAGGCTGCTGTGATCTCATGAGATGCTGGTGGGCTCAACTTTTGAAAAAGCATAAATGCAGAAATGCTTTTTTAAGAAATGAAGCTTTACTTTCAGCATGTAATATGTCTCTTAGACAAATGGAATTGATGATGGGAAGAATTTCTGCTTCGAGTTAATATTGAAAAACCATATAATGATCCATGTTTATGATATTTACTTAAAAACACCCAAAGATTTAAGCTATGGGAATGTGATTAAGAAAAGCATGACTGTGTGGTCCAAGATCCAAATGAAATCCTAGAAGCTAATATGAAATTAGAGGTGTTTACTGCCTTTTAAGTTTATTGAAGCATTCTGATCTTCCATTTCCATCGCAAAGCTCAACTGCTGCTCTCTTGCCAGTGTCATAAGACAAATCATTACAGTCTATGAGATGCTGTAAAGAGTTGGAGATAATAGAGAAAATGTATTTAGCAAATGAAAGATAATGTCCACAGAGTAACTCTTTCTGTGCCAAGCAATAGACAGATATTTAACATTAGTTGTGTTTAAATGTTTGGAAAAGGGTTGATAAGTAGTTATTTTCATAATATAGGGAAGGTCAGATTAACTCACTGGGAGTGGAAAATAATGAGCTATTAAAAATCTTTTCCGGGGGTGCCTGGGTGGCTCGGTCAGTTAAGTGTCTGCCTTCAGCTCAGGTCATCCCGGGGTCCTGGGATCGAGCCACACGTCAGGCTCCCAGCTCAGCGGGGAGCCTGCTTCTCCCTATCCTCCCTGCTCGTGCTCTCTCTCACTATCTTTGTCTGTCTCTCTCTCAAATAAATACATAAAATATTTTTTTTAAATAAAAATAAATTAAAAAATAAATAAAAATCTTTTCCGCCCAACACAAAGATGCATGAACATGTATGGGCTAAGTGCTTTTTCCATCTACTCAACAAAGTATCAGTACACATTTTTTCCTACTTGATTTTAAACAAATCAATGGTCACCTTGTTTAAAGAGACCAAGAAGCATGTTGTTCATTGAAATTTTTGCTACAGAACTTGCTTATTTTCATGTTAGGCCTATTCAGCCTTTGTGATATGAATTGCTTGTTTTGATGTGAATTAGGTCCCTTTACAAGTGTATCACATAATAATCATTCACCTTCACTATCCCTGGCACAATTGTCTTCATGAAATCTGCGTTAGTACAGATTTCATTGCACTCATTGTGTTCATTCAAGGCAGTTCCAGTCTTGTTCTTATGATAGCTCATGGAGATTAGTAAACCATTTCAAGAATAGCACAGCTGAGGGGCGCCTGGGTGGCACAGCAGTTAAGCGTCTGCCTTCGGCTCAGGGCGTGATCCCGGCGTTATGGGATCGAGTCCCACATCAGGCTCCTCTGCTATGAGCCTGCTTCTTCCTCTCCCACTCCTCCTGCTTGTGTTCCCTCTCTCGCTGGCTGTCTCTATCTCTGTCAAATAAATAAATAAAATCTTAAAAAAAAAAAAAAAAAAGAATAGCACAGCTGAATAAAAAAGCAGCTCTACAAGGAATATATTTTTTCAAGCACGTTTTAAAGTACCTTCTAAAAACAGTGATTCAGGTTTCTTATTTTCAACTATATTAGCTTATTAACTAAAAAAAAATCCACTGCTATTCAGTCTGGAGGTTCCTCAAAAGTTAAAAATAGAATTACCATGTGATTCAGTAATTCCACTACAGGATATTTACCCAAAAAATATGAAAACACCAATTCAAGAAGATATCTGCACCCCTGTTTATTGCAGCATTATATAGGATAGCCAAATTATGGAAGCAGCCCAAGTGTTCATCAACAGATGAATATTGGAATGGAGTGGAATATTACGTGGCCACAAAAAAGAATGAAATCTTGCCATTTGCAACAAAATGAATAGATCTATAGAGTATAATGCTAAGTTAAATTAAGTCAGTCAGAAAAAGACAAATACCATATGATTTCACTCATATGTGGAATTTCAGAAACAAAACAAATGAACAAAGAAAAAAACAGACAAACCAAAAATCAGACTCTTAACAATAGAGAACGAACTGATGGTTAATAGATGGGCGGTTGGTGGAAGGGATGGGTAAAATAGGTGAAGGGGATCAAGAGTACACTTAACACGATGAACACTGAGTAATGTATAGAATTGTTGAATAACTATATTGTACAACTGAAACTAACAAAACACTGTATGTTAACTCTACTGCAATTGAAATTTTAAAAAATTGTAGAGAATTCACTCCTGTCTTCTTTACATACTCTATAAAATCTGAGTAAAATTACACACTTAAACTTCAGGTCATTTAATAGTACCCTAGCCTCTAAGAAAATGTTTGGCTAAGCAGCAAAAACCTACACTGAAACATTTCATTATTGATCTAAAGCTTTGTATTCTACCAACATAAATAATCTGGGTGGATCCTGCGGGAGAATTTGTAGGACAAATAATTTTTAAGTTATTTTTAAGTGGCACTATCACAAACATCAAAAGGAATCTGGAAAAATTAAGTGCGTATTTATGAATCACTTTGACAGTCTTTAGAACATTTATTACCTATTCAACATGAAAAAATTGTATTATGCATAAAACTCTAAAAGTTTCCTATTATTTTTTCTTGTTTAACTGCTCTCGGGAGATATTTGACTCATGAAATTTCATAGGTCCTCATTTAGTAATGCTTTCCTGGTAAAATTGCTACCAAATTGCATTGATAATTAAAACATTTTAAAGGTGTTCAGCTTTTTTCAACTAAAAACAAGTCATACCTTCATTCTTAATCCTTTGCAGGAAACAGGCTTTTAAAAAACATTGGAGGCTTTAGTGAAATTTCTCATGATTCTTACATTCTCTTGACTTGTTTTTACTTTGTTTTTTTTTTTAAGCAAAGTAGAAAGTTCATTTTAACTAGCCTATTTAGCATTTCATATTTTATCTGTGGTTTAGACTAAGTTGATTCATTTTGATGACTTTGGCATAGTCCTGATGTTATCACGATACAACTTAAGTTCAATTTCTGGTTCAGTCCAATTACCTGAACATGATCAAGCTATACAGAGGACATAATTTCTGTAATTTTTTAAAAAAGATTTTATTTATTCATTTATTTGAGAGAGAGAGAGGGTGAGCAGGAGGGAGAGGGAGAAAGAATCCAAAGCAGACTCCACGCTGAGTGCAGGGCTTGATCCCACGACCATTAGACAGTGACCCGAGCCGAAATCAGGAGTTGGATGCCCAACCGACTGAGCCACCCAGGCGCCACTTCTGTAATTTTTGTAAATCTAAATGACAGTAAGTTTGTGGGTAAAGATTACAGAGATGTGTGATTATTTTGAATGACATTGAGTTCACTGAAACTCAAATTCATTTACACCTTTATCTCTTGGTTAACACAGATAGTGTTGTCATCTTGCCTAGGATTAGTAACAAATTAGTAGATATTCAGAATTATAAGTTGGGTTTATTTATCCATTGCCAATACTCATGGATTTCTTTGGAGTGATCCATGAACTCCAGCTGCAAGATACGGTATCCTGTGATCATTGTACTTTGATTCTAAAACACCATTGAAAGCTTGGCCTTTAACCATTGCACTGTTTATAAGAGTTTACAAATTATTGGTAGAAACTTCCTTATTGAGCTGAATTGCCCCAACATTTATGGGAAGATAAAAGATTTAATAAGTAATCACATGTTTGTGTAAGCTAAAGTAAACTTTTGGTATTTTTCTCAGAAATGAATTTTTTCTGTAGTAGAGAGTGTACAACTACTCATTTTTGTGAATCTAGGAATATCCAAATTTGTTAACAGTTTTGGGTTAGGATAGTGAGTGAGTTCTCACAGCTTAAAGTTCTGTCCAGACTTGATGTATAGCCTCATGGGGTTCACCAGTGAAGCTAAATCAGGACCCTATTATGAGGTGTCCCCCTCAGTGATCTCTTTGGGTACAAAACCATTCCAGTCATCTTCCTCTGTTTCTAATTCAGTCTCCTCTGAACACTAGTAGGAACCCCATCCTCAGTGCATCCTTCCCTCTGTTTACCTGGTCGGTTGTCTGACCTGGTGTTCTTATCCTGATGGAGAGACACACCTGGAAAGAACTGGGATGTCCTTTATACTTCTGTTAAAGATGTGTTCTATCCTGTTTTCTCCAAAGCCAAAGCCTTCTTTAGAACATTTTTATTCTCTCGTGAAACAAAACTTCCAGTCTAAGCCATTTGGCAACTTTATGTGGTAGCTAGAATTGGTCATGCAATTTTGGGTCAATGGAGCTGGGAAATTGGACCACAGTGGGGGTGGTAGGGTGGGGGCAGTCTAAGGTCCTTGGAGAGATAGTCAGTAACAGACCAACAAAATGTTGAGATAAAAACATTCAAGCAATCGAGAAAGATGAGTCAGAAGTAGTTCAATGGCAAAGGAGCAGGAAAGTACACATAGTATCTGTAGTTGGAGATGTGGTAAGGGCAAGCTCCTGGAAGGTTGACAAATTATAAAGCATGCATGTTATATTTAATAAAGAAAGAGTAAAGCCTTAATGACAGATTTGCATAATTCATCCATGTTAGTAGTATGAGGCAAAGCAGGTACTATCCAAGTGGGAGTGTAATAAATAATGTTAAACTACATTATACTTCTTCAGGCTACTTATTCTAATTTTTCTGTGGTACATTTACCCCAATAAATGTGGAAAAAAGGTTGAGCTTCTTACAGGCTCAGGTATTTTGTTATACTACATAAAACTAGATTGATATAATCACTTACTGAGAGATGATTAAAATAAGCTTCCGAGGCCCAATACTTGACTAGATTTTGGGCCGTATTTATACCATCCATGGGTGAATATTTTTCAAGGAAATTTGTACTTGTCCTTCCATCAAGTTTAATGCATACTAGGTTTCTCTTTCTGATAAAATAATGTTGAGTTATCTCAGTAGATTTTGTTAAAAATGTTGAATTTCGTTTTCCTAACTAGTGATTTAAAATATGATTTAAATTTGTTGAATTACATTAAATTCAGGTGGATACTTATTGGGTGTTTAAACTACCCAGACTGTTATACTAGAGGAATTTTTCACAATGTTATGAATACATTTTGGCTTTTTTCCCCAGAAGTTTGGATCTTCAATTATTCATTTTCCAAAATTTCATAAAATATACTACAATGAAGAAGTTGTGGGGTGCCTGGGTGGCTCAGTCGCTTAAGTGTCTGCCTCTTGATTTTGGCTCAGGTCGTGATCTCAGGGTTGTGAGACTGAGCCCTGTTGGGATCCACACTCAGCGGGGAGTCTGCTTGAGATTCTCTCTCTCCTTCTCCCTCTGCCCCCCCCCCCGCACTCTCTCTCTCTCTCTCTCTCTCACACACACACACACACACACACACAAAGAAATAGCTCTCAGTTTAATTCAGTATTTATTGAGAACCAATTAACAGTGTAGGCTAGTGTTGGGTGGGCATATTTTCCCCCTTTGAGGAACTAATTTCTTCTTAGGAGAAAAGATATACTTAATACAGAGACTAGTTCTGCATGCTGTAAAAATAAGGGCTGGATTGTATGATTAAGATCAACGGTTCTTAAATTTGGCTTTCTGACAGAATCAGCAGGAAAGGTTTTTAAAAATACAAGTTCTGGAGACAGTCTTTGAGATGTTGGTCTGCTGTCTTCCCAGGGTTGGCGTCACTGAAATAACTTCCTTTCTTGTTCCGCCACACACACACACACACACACACACACACACGCACACACAAACACACGCACACAACCAAAACCAAAAAAACAAAACAAAAAAAATTCTAAGCCTCCACTCCCAAAGATTCTGACTCAGTGGGCCTTTTCTAATTGGCCCTCCCCTGATGATTATGTTATAGGTGGTTCAGTATAAGATGACATGTGCCAAAATAATGTAGAAAAGGTAGCTAGCACTGTGGATAGACTTCTTAAGTAGAGTAAAACGTTTTAGAACTTATTTTTTTTATTGGGTCCAGGCCTTAATCACCGGAGTCATATAAAATCAAGTAGGTCTGATGTCTCTACAGATATTTTGTTATACTTATCTAACCATGGTACTGGCTAGTAAGTATTTTTAATTGATAATTGCCATAAATTTTACATTTACTTTATTTCCCAGGTTTTTTTGAAGTTAAATATTTTATAGATATCAGTGTTACTTCCTCCCTCTTCAAAATTTATTCTATGAACACAGAGAACCCCTTTTGTAAAATAGCTGATATCAGAGCTCCTCAGTGGCTCAGTCGGCTAAGCATCTAACTTTAGCTTAGGTCATGATCCCGTGGTCCTGGGATCGAGTCCCACATCCAGCTCTCTGCTCCACAGGGAGTCTGCTTCTTCCTCTGCCTCTCTCTCTCTGATATTAGGCATGTTAACAACTATCATATCTTAAACAAGGAAAACAATGACAAAAAAAATTTCTTTGATCCTCATTCCTCATTATGTGTTACAAAATCTCATCTCTCACTTTGTAGTGAACTTTCTTGAAAGAACAGTCTGCACCGTAGTTACAAGTGTGGCCTCTGAAGCCAAATTCTCTGGGTTCATCTCTAGACTCTGCTTACCAGTGCTTAGATAACAGGATGTTTTCAATAGATATCATCTTTATTAGGATTATTTTACTCTCATTCAACCCTCTTCTCTCTCAACACTCTCTTTTCCTTGTTTCCATAATGAATGTACTCTTTCTCAGACCCCTTTGCTAGCTCCTCTTCTGCCAGTCCCTGAAATGTGTCTTTACATTTCCATTTCACTTTGTTTTTATGCCCTACGTTCTCTCTGGGTGACATGGTCTTCTTCCATGACTTCACACTTCCTGCGTGATAATGAATCCTTAATTGATATCCAGCACAGATCTCCCTCCTAGCTCTTGTTCAGCACTGTCCTGTAGAAGTATAATGCAAGCCACATGTATCATTTTCAACATTCTAGTAGCCATATTTAAAAAACAAAAATAAATAGATGAATTTTAATAACTTATTTAACATGGGATATAGAAAATATTAAACATTTCAACGTACTGTAGTCAATATAAAATTATTAATGATATATTTTCAGTATTTCTCTTATGTCAACCTACTATTATTAACATGAGTTTCACAAGGATATTATGTAAATTGAAAAGCATCTCCAAAATTATCATATCAACAAGACGTTTTAAATATTTTTGAAGGTTTTTTTGCAGACAATTAAAAAATGTCAGTTGTAATTAAAATCTTCTGCTTATTGATTCATGTTAGGAAAATGTATAAAATCATTATTTATTTGTATTTTAGAGATTTTACTTTCAATATGAGTTCTCTTACTTTTCCAAGCACTTTGCAAATAAACTCTTGCCTTACTTGAAGCTTCAGACTTAGCTCATTCATTTGAGAGGCGATACTGGTCAGGCAACATACATCATTGTGGCATGTTTTTGTCATTGATTATTGGTTATTGAGCAATTATTCCTTTTGTTTCAAAAATATATTAAATTAGAGTTAACAGTTAAATGAATATTTGTAAAACTCTTCTTTGACATAACCAATAAGCATTGGCACAAAATACAAGATCATTCCGTTTTTCTTCTGCTTCTTTTCAAGTTTCATAAACTGGTGATGAGTCAGAGCATTTGCATGTATGTACTAACTCTATACTAACAATTGTATCCATGACACTTACCACAGAATCTGTTTCAAAAAATCAAGCACAGATATTTTCAATATGCAAAATATGTTGGTGTGAAGCAATAAGACAAATAATTAGTCTGTAGTTTTAAAATGCTGTTAAGTCTGGATTTTTCACCTAACACAGCTGAAGCACTGTATTAGAAATTAATATTTTCACATCTAACTGAAATTCTTCTTTCACTGTTGCAAGAGATTTAAAAACATTTATGTCATGAGTTCTAATTTTTAGACAGTGAATTGCCAACATTTCTTCATACACTCACTTCAAGAAAAAAAATAGATAACCAAAGTATTAAGTGGGCAGTGTCCCTTATTTGCAGAGTGCCCTTTTTTAAAAAGCATATTTTGAACACCCACTCCTTTGCTCATGAATGCTCAGAAAATCTTCAAGCTCTCATGGTCAAGTCCAAATTCCCCAGCATTCACTTCTATGATCTTGTCCCCCTGATCTTCCCAATATCACCTTTTTTTACTCTTTCCTCTTAAACTTTCATCTAGTCATGCTGAAATTGTTCTGGTTCTTCCAAGAAGCCATTCTCTTCTGCTTCTCTCTCTCTCTGTCTCTCTCTCTCTCTCTTTTTTTTTAAGATTTATTTATTTATTGAGAGAGTGAGCAAGCAATGTGGGGACGGTGAGGGGCAGAGGGAGAGGGAGAGAGAATCTCAAGCAGGCTCCCTGCTGAGTGCAGAGCCCAAGATTGGAGGAACCATGAGATCATGACCTGAGCCGAAACCAAGAGTCGAATGCTTAACTGCTGCACCACCCAGGTGATCCTCTCTTTTGCTTCTCTATGCCATTTCACTTTTATTCCAAAAAGAAACACCTCTCTGCTCCTGTACTACCGCCTATCCTCCTTCTGCTCATCTTTCAAAACTCAGCAGAGGGGGCGCCTGGGTGGCTTAGTTGGTTAAGCGTCTGCCTTTGTCTCAGGTCATGATCCCAGGGTCCTGAGATCAAGCCCTGCGTCAGGCTCCCTACTCAGCAGGGAGTCTGCTTCCCGCCACCCCCCCCCCCCACGTGCTCTCTCTCTCTCCCGTGCTCTCTCTCTCTCCCGTGCTCTCTCTCTCTCCCGTGCTCTCTCTCTCTCCCGTGCTCTCTCTCTCTCCCGTGCTTTCTCTCTCTCTCTCTCTCCCGTGCTTCCTCTCTTTCTCCCTCTCTCGTGCTTTCTCTCTCTCTCAAACAAAGTCTAAAAAAAAAAATCTGCAGAGAAATCATCTTCTCCGAAAAACCTCTCCTGACAACCCTCTTACTGTCCAGTCTGGAATTTAGTATCCCTTCCTTGTCTTCCATCTCCTCCCAGCCTCCTGCAAACACTGCCATAGCTGGTAACCAGAGTTACCAGATGGTAAGCCTTTTTGAGAGCAAAGGTGGTGCTTTTATCTATTTCTCTAACACCCAGAACAGCCCCTGACAGTACTGGATGCTCAGGAAAAGTTTTGGCATATCCATTAAATATCACATCACATTGATATTGTGTGTTTCCAGGGATACCTGACTAAGCTAGTATAATAAACAACTATCCTGAGTGTAAGGGGTTCTACTCTTCACTTTAGGAGTAATGCAGTACTTTTAAATAGAATAACTAAATAGAGTGTTGGATGTCTTACTTTAAGACGTTTATTGACATTTTTTCCTACTCCTCTCAAAAGGTTCTGACCATTTAATTTGTATAGTATGACCTAAGTTTTGTCACTGTATTTGATTATTACTGGATTTTGCTTTCATTGCTAATCAATCATCCTTCCCTTTTTCTCTCTCGGTCCAGCTCCAACAGAAGCCACGACGCACCCACATCTAGGTAAGTGCTTAAGACCCTGATGTCACTAATCTTAGTACTAGATGTGCTTGTTTCACTCCCCTGGCTATGTGAGCAGATGATATAGAGATGAGGAAACTTCCTGCCCTGATTTTCACGGATCATTCACTGAAATTGGTCTTAGGTTCTGATTATGCTTGAACACAGGACCTCACCGAGGAGGTAATCATGCTGCCCAGCTAGGGCTAATGGAGGGAACTTTTGAACCTGTTAGTACGTTCAGCCTCGGGATGCCTCGGGATCCTGTGGAGTGTGACCTTTCCATCCTGTATTCTAATGCTAAATTCTCCCCAGAGCTCCTACCCATCACAAATAGTAGATCATAGGGATAGTGGGCAAGGAGCTAGGAGTATGGAGGAGTGGAGGTCATCTTAGATTTAAGATACCTGTTCAGACCAGTACTGGGTTGTAAAAAGAGAAGGCATTTGGTCATTTCTGTAAAAATTGAAATGAGGCTGCTTAAATAACTATGAGCTTTGTGTAATGGTACCATGTAAAGTTACCGCCTCTCATTTTGTTCGGGTTCTTTCCATAATGCCGTGGGAGGCAAGGTTGTGTAAGTGTTTGCGGGAACAGCTTATGGAGCCACTTCCTGGGCTCATCTCACCTTCTCCACTCGCTAGCCACGTACATTGAGTAAGTAACTTAGCCTCTCTGGGCCTCAGTTTCCTCATCTGTAAAATGGAAGTCATAAGAGTACCTACCTCCTAGGGTTGTTCTGAGGATGGAATGAATTCCTTTTTGTACAGTGTACAGTCTATGACGTAATCGTGTTTGGAAAGAAGTAAATACATGAACAGTAACCACTGAGGCTTATCCATGCCTTTGTCAAACATTCTCTAGAAAACAAGCGATCTTTAAGAGTTCAGTTTCTCATTTGTGTTAGTGAAGATTTATTTTAAAAGCCATTTCCTACACTACACTATGTCATAAGAATGAAAAATAAATCATCCTGGCTGGCTCCAGCCTTTTCAGATGTCTCTCGAGGTGGGACTTGGAGATGGGTCAGTTATTTGTCTCTTGGGCTTTTCCTTTCAACTTACAAACCCAATTAATTTATTTTTCTCTTTGAAAATCTGCCTCGAGAAGCTCGACTTTTATGTAATGCTACAGCTTGGGGCTCTTCTTCTTTGGCAGACAAATGCCAGCGCTTAGAAGCATGCCTTCTGGCAGCCGAGGCGGGCTGGTGACCCGCAGTGGCACAGCCGCGTCTCGGCCAGGTTAGGTGTTTGGGAGAGCTGTACCCTGTAGGCATTTCAGGCCCTGCATCCGATGGCTCAGAGGAATCATTAAATCACTCCCACGCACAGAACACATCACAGCGTTCTCTCCAGCGGAAATCCATATTCTCCCTGTTGTCCTGCCTAAGGCTTCCGAGTCTGAGCAGCCATTGCTCTTAATACATGCTGATTCACTGGTTGCCCGGACTTCATTATGTGCTCACCTGCTGGCGTACCTGGAATCAAGAGAGCGAGGGTGGCTGTGGGTGGCAGTGTCACCAAAGAGAATCTGGAAATATGCTTCCTGATTGTTGGAGGTGATTTTAATTACCCAGTGAGTTAACAAATTATTTTCAAGTGAGCCAAAAAAAATAAAATAAAAAATATATATGATATATATAATAAAATATATAAAATATACTTTATAAAATAGAAATAAAATATAAAATATATAATAAAAATTGGGGGTTAGTTTTTTGATTAATTACATCTTATGATTTTAATTTTTTCCAAAAAAACATGTGTAAACTTGTTAAACAAAATTATACAGGCCTGGAGGGTGTGTATTAGCCAAAACAAACTTCCCAAGCAAACTACGGAAATCAGATGAGAGACGATTTTTAAGCACTAAAATCATTTTTTTACAAATTGAGTAGAAATAGTGGTCATTTCTCACACAACCTTAAAAATGAGCCACAAAATTTTTAACTTGTCTATTCAGTGGAAATACCACATATTCTATAGTTTACGAAGACAGTCTTTGCTCTTAGAATGACCATACTTGTTCTAAAGCTTGAAAATGGGTATTTAATACAATCTCAAGTATAATGATGATTTACTTTAAACTATGGATGTCTTCCTGGTATTCCTCCTGACTTTTAACATGACTTTACTTGGGGTTTTCACGGACTCACGTAGATCATTTCTCCAGTGTAGCTCTGAGGGGAAAAAATGTTACCAACTAACAACCCATTAAATAAAAAAAAATGAGTGAATATACGGAGTGAGAGAAAATGAGCCAGGACAAGAGGGATAGTAGGAAAGAGAAGAGGAAATGGGTTAAATACCAGCCATATTAGCCGACAGTAAACAACCAGAATGTTCCATCTCCATCTATGCTGTAAAGTGAGTTAACACTGAGTCTTTTCTGGGCATATTGAGCTATGAGAGGCAAGTCTGGATGACCTCTATTTGTGGGCTGGTACTGACCTTGGCCTTCCTGCCTCTTCTGGCTGATGACGATTTAGTAGGATTTCTCTTTGGGGACTCTGGTTTCCAGACTTCTGTGTGTCTGAACAGCAGAGTTTTTACCCTTTTCCCTTCGTAGTTTAGGTGCAAAGCAAATAGAATCAACTGCTTATTTAAAATTCAGCTTTAATTTAAAATATTGTTATTCCTCATAAAGGCAGCACATTGACCCTTTTGTGTAGCTTAATCTGTTGTTTAGTGTAATTTTTTTCTAAGTATTTTATTTTTCTTTTAGCTGAAGTACATAGCGACAGCATTATCCTACGAGATGACTTTGACTCCTACCACCAACTAGAGTTGAATCCAAATATATGGTAAGTTACGGGAATATGGCTCACTTCGGTTTGTTTGTTTAATGCCAATAAATAAATAAATAAATAAATAAATAAATAAGATGCCGACTGCTCCTTTGGAGCAGTTATATAACATTAAATTGCTCATTAGCACTAAGGGATCGGTGAGAGTTTTGAGTTATCCAACTAGGAAACCGGGCTTTACGTAGACTGCATGAATTCATGACTTCTTTAAGAGTTGAGTCTAAGTGCCCTCTCGAAGCCATGTGTATGGTTAGATTTTTTTTCAGTTGTACAAGTTCTTTATGTAGAAAAAACTATGCCTTAATGTGTCTAATAATTGCATTTATGCTGAGCGAAAGAAAGGAAATTATCTGAAATGACAGGTGATTTGAGTCATACTTCCAACTAACTTCTAAGTTATTGGGCCACCTCATTATTTATACTCCGGTCTCTCCTTTGAGGACAGCTTAGGTGCAACTCCATGGGCTGTTTGAGGGGAAAGAAATAATGAACCAAGCTCATTCATGAAAAACTTATTGAATACATAAATGGATGCATGAATTGGTTGGCAGTTTGTCATATTTTTGCTGACTGGAGAAATAAGTCTATCAACCTAGAGCTATAATCAATCTGTGTAATCTCAGGGAATGTCTGAATGTGGATTTTCTATGATACTAAATGTTTCTGTATGCACAATCAAGAGTTCGAGATAAATTTGAAGCTCTAATTTAAACTTTCAAGTTGCAACCAAAATCCAAACAATGCTCGAGGCTAGAAAGAAAGTGAAAAATACTGATTCAAATGATATATGCACGGCCATGTCTATTGCAGCATTATTTACAATAGACAAGATATGAAGTAACCTCAATGTCTATTGATAGGTGAATGAATAAGGAAGGGCTGTGTGCGTGCGTGTGTGTGTGTGTGTGTGTGTGTGTGTGTGTGTGATGGAATATTACACAGCCATAACAAAAGGATGAGATCTGGCCATTTGCAACAACCCGAATGGACCTAGAAGGTATTATGCTAAGGGAAATAAGTCAGACTGAGAAAGATAAATACCATGAGATTTCACACTTACATGGAATCTAAGAAACGAAACAAATGAATAAATGAATCATAAACAAAAATCAGAATCAGACCTATAAATACAGAGAACAAACTGATGGATGCCAGAGGGAAGGGGGGGGCTGGGCAAAATGGGTGGAGGGGAGTGGGAGATACAGGCTTCTAGCTAGGGAATGGGAATAAAAGGCATGGCATTGGGAACATAGTCAGTGATATTGTAATAGCATTGTATGGTGACAGATGGTGGCTATGCTTGTGGTGAGCAGAATAGTACATATACAGAAGATGAATCACTGTGTTGTACACCTGCAATTATGTGTCCACTGTACTCAAATTAAAAATTTTTTAAAAAACTAGAATTCCATCCTCAAATGTCAGCCTATGATATTCATGTCTGTTTTTCTTTATTTTCACTGTTCAACAAATATTAAGCAATAATCATTTTATTTATTTATATAATCAATTAAAAAGACATGTAGTTCCTTCTCTCAAGTAGCTTATAGTTTAGTAGAGAATATATTAAGAATATATTTTTAAAAACCTTATAATCCAGGATAGAAATTCTTAAGTGTAATAGAGGGGTACAAATAACATATGTACTGTAGTTCCAAAAAAAGAAAGATGACTCTTTTCTTGGAGAAAGTGGTCCTGATCTGAGCATTGAGGATGACATATAGAGAGTGCGATGCTTCAATAATGGAGGAACTTCTTCTGTCTTCTAGAAAGAAGTATCGATCTACATACTATACAGTAAAAATCAGACTGGACAGAGTCATAAAGTCTCATAATTTATGTGCCATTCAAGAAATAATTTATCAATAAAATTTCACTTCCCTGTGAACATATCCTAAATATAAATTTCTTAAAATAAATTGAAAATCTTTATTAAGAAAAGGCCAATGAAACTTTCTAAGCTCTGCTTGTACCCAGGAAAGGTTCTCTCCTCCTCCTGACATTTGGGTTTTTTATATTCCATTAATATAGATGTTATCAGATGATTTGTTTCTTTCAAGGCAAGTTCATTTCTGTCAAGCTAATTCATTGTCTTCACTGAGTTTTCTTGACAGATACAAAATGTGACTTTTATGTGGTTCAAATTCTGTTGTTTTTGAAATCAATAAACTTGATTGATTTTGCTTCACCCATTTTCATGACTGATCTGATATATGCTTTCTTGACCGAAGTTATGGATTTTTTGTCCCTTTCACTTAAGCTACGGTTTTTCCCACTTAAAGAAAAAAAAAACTTCTATTAATTTTAAAAAGCCATGTGCTTCTGTTTTCTATCAAATATACTTCAGCGTAATTTTATTTATTTATTTATTTTTTTAAATATTTTATGTATTTATTCAACAGAGGTAGAGACAGCCAGCGAGAGAGGGAACACAAGCAGGGGGAGTGGGAGAGGAAGAAGCAGGCTCCTAGCGGAAGAGCCTGATGTGAGGCTCGATCCCATAACACCGGGATCACGCCCTGAGCTGAAGGCAGACGCTTAACCGCTGTGCCACCCAGGTGCCCCCAGCGTAATTTTATTTTAACCCTTATTGCCCATAGTCTCCTTCATAGCCCCTCTAAGATTAAAAAAAAAAAAAAAAAAAAAGCCCCAACTATGAACCTCACATCATTGGAGAGATGACTTTGCTGAGTAAAAGGTGGCAAAGGTTCTGATAGCATATGTCTTTTGACTCTTGAGCTCACCACGGGCCAGCTGGGTACCTTGAGAAAAGCGAGAAGCTTCCTTTACCATGCTGAGCCTGTTTCCTAGTCAGTAAAAGTGAGATGAAGATGTTTTTACAGCATTGTTCTAGTTTGATGAGCCTGCAAAGGTCAGCCACCACGCCTGGTATGGTAGGTGCTCAGTAAAGGTAGTTCCTTCCCCTCTTCCCTTCTCTCTCTCTCTCTCCTTCCCTACTTTTCTCTCTTTCCCTCTTTCTCTTTCTCTTTCTTTCTCTCTCTGTCTCTCCCTTACCTCCCCTGCTCTCTTCCCCTACTTTCCTTCCTCTCTCTCCCTCTTTTCCTCCCTCCTTCCCTCTAGCCCTTCCTTTCTTCCTCCTGTGCTGGATTTGTGCATTGTTCTCTTTGCCTCCTCTAAGCCCACATAGGACCCCAAATCATTATTAGTTCAAAAATCGTCAACCAGTTTATTTTAACGAGTCCTCAAGTCTTCACTCATTGCATTTGGATGAAAAACGGACATTGGAGTAAATATATCTGTATTATATAATATATGGAGCATATGTTAGTGAAAATAGAGTAGAATCATAGAGAAGGGGAGAAAAGAGGATATGAGCTGTCTCAAAATCCTTAAAAACAGACGTAAACTCCGCGAAGTCAGAAACCAGCACCCAATAAAATCAGACATCCCAGTCAAATATTTCCGGTAAAGTAACGAAGCCCTACTTTATTTTGGAACTCTGCGGGCAGTTTTGACTCTTCCGAAGTCCGTTTTCTCGGAACACATACTGGCATGTGAGGTTTGTTCTATATGATCTTCTCTTTGATTCTCTTCACCCCCACAGAATTAGAAATCACTGGGCAACTCTGACCATGTGGGAAGGAGAAAACCTTGCTGCCCACTCTGGAACTCTGTGCCCCCCACCGCATACAGCAGAGGGTCTGGGGTGCTGCTTTTGGTCAAATACCTGTGACTAAATACATCACCAGAGAATTTACCACAAGAGAAAAATGTACTGCTTTTATAAGCATGTTTCTGCCCTGGGGTTTGAAAATCATCATATGCATTATTTAATTTGTAATTTTTAAGGACAAGCTAAAGGAGAAATTAAGAAACTGAAGTCATGTCTGTGCAGTGAGGAAGAGGAGAGCTATTTAAAAATTAATCACTCACAACTTATTTGCTTCCATTAACTTCACCTAATAAAATCAAATTTTTTATCACTCCATTACATGTAAACTTGATAGCCAGGTTTATTATCTTGTGTACAAATTACTGTACATAAAAAACAAGGAACATAAAACAATATGACTATTATTATGAGTGAACATAACAGCCCAGTTACTATTCCAAGTGTTTGGCAGCAGTTGGAATAGAACCAAGAAACTTTTTTTCCATCAATTTAATATTGAGTGTTCTATCTATTTAGTTTAAATGTTAGATTTCATTGAAAAATTAATAAATGTACTTGGCAAAAAAGTCCAATAGTATTAAAAAATAAATAATAAAAATTAGCCTTCCTCCCACACTACACCTATATTCCCTTCCTCCAGGGGCAACAACCGTTAGCACTTTCTGCCAGTCATTCCAGAAGTTTATGCTTACACAAGTGTAGCAGTTATAAATTCTCTCCACAAACTTGGGCATCAGAGAAATAAAACTTTCTTTATTCTTTCATAACCCAACTTAATTTCTTTTTATTGTCCCCCTCCTACCAGTGGTGAAAACTTAATTTCAGTCACCTTTGGCTAACCCTCTCCCATTTTTCTGATGTTGTAACAAAGTTTCAGAGGCCTTATTGGTGCAAAGGCAGGGGTGGTATGAGGATGTTACCTCTGGGCTCCTACTCATCTGTTCCTGCAGATACCCATGGCGTCTCCCTGTCTCATCTAGTCTTTGGTGACTGGCCCACACAGACAGCCTTTGTCCTTGTCCCAACCGTTCCTTCAGGGCATGGCTCTGTTTTGATGCCGACTTGGGGGCAAGGAAACTGTTCTGCTGCTCCTGGATCTGGACCACATGCATCTTGGCGATGCCGTGCTCTGTTTTACGATCATGCAGCTAGTGTCCTTCTACCTCCCTGAAATGCAGAGCAAGAGTCCTTCTGTTCTTTGTTCCCCAAATATCTCTGGGGCTCTGCTAGTGAAAAGGCCCTGTATTTCCTCCCCTCTCAGGCACTTCTGATTGCTTTGTTTGAATGAGAGATAACAAGTCAAGTTACAAATAAAGAGAACAACAAAGCCCCCTCAGGGGAATATAGTGGTGGCTCAGGCTTGTCGGGAGTAAGGCTTCTCCACTTCTACTTTGCCCTGGGGTTGGACCACATGCAAGTCCACCTCTACACTGCAGTTGTAACTTCACTGATTCGAATGTGCCACTGACCACAAGGGGGGGAGAGCGGTACCAATTTATTGGCACTGCTGACAACTCTCCATTGTCACATCAAGTGTGTTCAATACAATTGCATTACTGTGATAGAAGGAATCAGGAATGTCTTATTCATATAGAGACAATCTTCCAACCGCCAAAAAAATGGAGGTGAATAGGTGCCTGGATGTCTTAGTCGGTTAAGCGTCTGCCTTCATCTCAGGTCATGTCCCAGAATCCTGGGATCAAGTCCCACATCAGGCTCCCTGCTCAGTGGGGAGTCTCCTTCTCCCTCTCCCTCTGCCCCTCCACCCCCCCGCTCGTGCTCTCTCTCTTGCTTTCTCTCTCTCAGATAAATATTTTTTTTTAAAAAAGGGAAGTGAGAAGAAAACCCTCATCTAACTCAAGTTAGAAGAAATTAAGGACCTACAAATATGCTTTATCTCATTAACATTTCCCTTAAGTATCTACTACTTGTATATCAACTATACTTTCATAGTTCCTTTTTATAAATTAAACTCTTTTTCGTGTGGTATAAACATTACCAGTATTTCATATGAATGGAGCACAATTTTGGTTTTATTTTATTAAAAGGAAACATAGCTCATCACCCCAAACTGGGAGCATCCCAGGTACCATACCCATCAGCAGGAGAATGGATAAACAGTGATATATCCACACAATGGAATACTATTCAGCAATAAAAAAGAATGAATTGTTGATTGTTGAAGCAGCACAGTTTAATCTCAAAAACATTATGTTGAATGAAAGAAGGCAGACCCAAAATAGTTCTTACTATATGGTTCTACTCCAGTGAAATCTAGGATAGGCAAAAATTATCTCAAGTGCTAGAAATTAGATCAGTGATTGTTTCCAGGATAGGGAATTGACTGGGAAGGACAGGAGGAGCTTTCTGAGTATAACAAATATGTTATATGTATCTTAAGGGGCCTGGGTTACATAGATGTGTACACTTGTCAAAACTTGAGGTCTGTATATTTCACTGTGTGCAAATTTACCTCAATTTAAAAATTCAGTGATAATAAGAAAATGAGAAAAAATAAGAAAGAGGAAACATTATTGATTCATAACTCTCGGTTATGAAGAGTTCAGAGAGAAAGGGAGTTAAAGGAACTAGAAAGTGAATGATTTGTGAAAAACGACTTAAGTTTTCTTAAGAGGTATCTTTATCCTCCAAGCAATTACAAAGTCAGGCAGGAATCCTTGTTTTGCTTAACAGATTATCCCTTTAATGCTTGTTTTCTGAAGATCACAGAAGGCATTTGGAGCTGTAATATCGCTAGGCTCTGATGTTCTAGTGGGGAACGTGGGACTGTTAGAAAACATGATGATAAATGGCAACTTGACGACAACAGATGTTTCCCCTCCAGCACAATAATAATAGCAGAGATGTCCTTTTCAGCAGAGACCAGGGAAGAACAGGAGTCAGTCCTCAGAAGAAGCATCTTAGATGAGTAAGTTGTGATGCCGACAGGGATAGGAGACATCAAGAAGAAAGACGCAAATGAAGTTGTCTCGGATCCTCTGGTACATGAAAACCTCCGTCCATTGGTTTATCATAAGAAAGCCCCTCAGTTTACAGTTAAGGAAGCTAAAGCCATGGGTGGCATTGCGTAAGCTTGCCTGAATCAAGAAGAGACTAGAACCTTTCCATTTGTATCTGTAAAAGATCATACTACAGGACCAGCGAGAGGGAGATCACAGAGTCTGCTGCATCCGGTATTCTCTTGAAAATACTAATGTATCGGAGCAACTATTCTGAAATAGAGCAAAAACATGGGTGATTTGGCTGATCACAGTTTATTTTCTTTGAGAAAAAGAACTGTCTGAACAAAGACTATAAAAAGACCAAGGTTTTAGGGTGAGGGGGGTGAGTTATTCTAACTGGAGCTTTATTCAGTGATTAAAAGCTTAGCCCATAGGAGAAAACAAGTCAAGCAAGCAGTGAAATTGCGTCATAGTTCATTGGTATCTTGAAGCACCCCCCACCAAGAAAAGACAAAAACAGAGAGGACCCCATTTAGTAGCCAAGTATAAGACCCACAATGTAAGTGGTTTCCAAGAAGTCAGAAAAAAAGTTAGACTGATGAACAGTGTCACTGGGAAGGAAACCAGATAAAAGTCCATCCACTGTGCTTGAGGTCCAACAGGCCCATGGGCAGTAAGCCTGCAATAGCGCTGGGTGAAGGGGGACAAACCACAGATACCATGGGCTCTGTGGCACTGCTGAAGGATTTCCAGGGGATTTTGTTGGTAATGATGATCCCTTAGAAGACATATGACCTCATAGACTTACCCAGTGTAACACAGAGCATAAACCTTACATTTTTTTTCAAGGTGACCAAGGGAGATCATGAATAGATGAGAACAGTCAGGCAAAATAAATCTTTTCTCTGATGACATACCTTTGCCAGAATCTCTAATATATATGTGTATTTGTGAGTTATGAAATTATAATTTGATTTTTTTTTAGGGTTTAATGGTCCAATATTCTGATCTTATGGGCATCCTTTTCTACTTTTTCTCTCACTTCCTCCTTCTTGACTTCTTCACCTCTTCCCACTCCTTCTCACTCTTTCTTCTCTTTTGTTAATAACTTTTATGTTATCACAAAACTCTCCTCTAGCCTTCCTCTCCTGCTTCCTCCCCCTCCTTCCTCTTCTTTTCTTACCATGATGTCATTGCTCTGGGGAAAAGCTTCATCTACAATAGAAAGGTTAACCAGGAGGTGTCCTACCAATAAAATAAGGTGTGAATCTTGAGGCTTATTATTTCCTTCTTTAATCTCTGTTTTAGATGACAGAAGTAAGAGCTCACTCAATGGAATTAAATGTCAAGTACATTTGAAACAAGGGAGAAAATATTTCTTCAAGCAGCATGTAGTGGAATTCACCATAGTAGGAGGTCGGAATATTGCATGCAGTCGTAGGGTATTAGAAGGGTTATTTTCAACCCAAATAATGTTTGTCATTGTACCTGTTAACAAAGGAGAGATCAAAATTTAAAACTCCCTAGTGAAATAAAAAGAGCTCTCTTACCTTCCTCAGTGAGAAGTAATGAGGATGAGCCATAAATGGGGTTTGTCATTTTCACATTGAGGGCATGTGTTAGCTTCTTAAAAAAAAAAGGCATGACATCGTTGAAGGTGATATTATTCTCAGTCTTACAGAGTGAACTTTCCTTGCTGTTTTTCTAAAAATATTCTACATTTACAAAGAGAATAGGAATTTTTTTATAGCTTAATCTTTCACAAGAAAATAGTTGTGCCCTCTTCATTATGAAACCTTGTCTCTTTATTATAAAATGTGGTCAAAATTGAATGGTCTGGTTGTTGAGGTTTGAATGGAAAGTACCAGGAGCTCTGGTATCTCCAGAAGAAATCAGCTGACTGCCCAGCTACCCAGTGGCCCTCACGGTCCCATTTACTTTGGTGGATGCACCAGTCTCTGATCTGGCCTTGCCTTGCAGACTCACACATCAGATTTTGTCAGATATGCAGTGTGAGCAGTTCTTGAGAGAAGAGTCATGTTATCCTTGGGGTCAAGAGGTTTTTCTTTTCTTTTCCTTTTTCCATTTTAAAACACTTTTTCTAGTCAGTACACATATTAAAATTATTTTAATATCACCATTCAGAAATGCTGGCAGATCCACAATTCTGGTTCATAGAATGCTGGATTGCTTCTTTGAGGCTGAGTCCCAGACACTGACTTTTTCAGAGGCAATAAATTCTGGAGAAATAATCCAATGTCCTCGATCTTGGGGACAAACGGCATGTATCTCAAATGAGAATTTGATGATAACTGATTGTCAGTGAGTTTCCAGGTGATTAACTTGTCTCAGCAGAATGCCTGACTAAAGGCTGAGTGATTTCACTCTGCTCTAAAAAGAAGAATGAGCCATGTAATTAGATTGCTCTTGAGAAAATAATATTTCAATTATTTATTTGTTATGAGGATGATGTCACCACCAACCATTCATAAATCTCCTGTTGTGTGAAGGAGCCTAATTTTCTCATTAATCCTCCTCCTCTTTCCTGCATCCTAAAAGTCCTCTGTGAGTCACTGCATTACATGGGGACCACATTCTCCAGGGACATTTCACTTCAGCTTCCTCCGCGCCTACTGAATGGGTGGTTGGCATGTTTTCCAGCCTAATAATTTTTCAATCAGGATTGAAAACATAATTATCCCTTCAGTAGTATACTCTCTACAGCATAGATGCACATCACATATAATGCTTTATCCCAAACACAGCCACCCAAATAATAAAAAACAAAGATAGAGAATTGACACCAAATAACAAGTTTCAAATTTCCAAAGAGCATGTTACAGTGAAAGAAAAAACCTTGGTTCAAAGCATTTCTTCTTCTTTTTTAATTTTTTTCTCTTTCTTTTTTCTTTTTCTTTCATGTTTATGGTTTGACCCCAGATGTGGTTGGTCAACAAGTACCCTCCTTTATGTTTACTGATTCTTTTATGTTTTTGTTAGTGAATAAACAGGTATGATAGTCTATGTATAAAAGAGTGATGAATTATCTAAGGTTGTACGTAAGCAAAAGAATATTGAATTTGATAATGTACTTCAGTCGAATTCATTCTTAACATTTCCTAGGAAGTCCATGACATTTTTCTTATTTTTGTACATTTTCATAACAAAATCCTTTTATCAAATAAAAGAAAGAACTTTTAAGAAAAGTCATCGTAACCTTTCAAAATAAACTCTGACAGTAAAAAGGATGACAAATATTTTTTTAAGTGCAAATTGTTTCCATAGAATTAGAGTTCTTTCCTCTTACTGAGTGTGTTAGAGTGGCCTGGGAAGAATGTTGGACAGGGAGTCAGGGAACCCAAATTCTAGTCCTGCTCTATCATTTGATGAGACTCGGAGATATTTCAGATGCCCTCTAATTCGAACGTGCGATGATCTGTAAACTCTAGTAATAGATAAGCTTCATGTGGAACCTAAGTGTGTGATAAATGGGGTCAGAGAGGGCTTAATAGATTCAGACTTTGCATGGTCTTTGGGGATGGCAAGCATTTCCCTTAAAATGTCTTCTAATTACACTGTTCATGGAGGAATATTTCGAGGTATGCAGTTCATATGATACGCATGGTATTTGTCAGATTCTTACGTTCCGTTTTTCAGTTTGGGAAAAAGGAAAGGAAGGGGGAAGTTTTCTTAGATTAGGGAAATATTCAGTATTACTTAAACTATTAGGCAGAGAAGCAATTCATTTCTAACCCTTAGCCTGCGAGGTCACATTCCTTTTTAAATTGAAAAACAAAAGTCTGTTTAACTGGATTATTTAAAACTCCTTCTTCCCACCAATCTCTGAAGAATATGCTGCCTAACATTACAAAGCCCATCATTTTCCTGGGAAAATTCAATCATTAGGCCACAGTTTAAATGTTAGGAACAAACAGCACCTTTTTTAAAAAAAAATTATTGAAGTATAATTGATATACAATATTATATTAGTTTCCAGTGTACAACATAGGGATTGGACAATTCTACATATTACTCGGTGCTCACCATGGTAAGTGTAGTTACCATCTGTCACCATACAACATTACAACAATATTATTTACTACATTTCCTATGCTGTACTTTTCATTTCTATGACTTATTTTATAACTGCCCCCCCTTTTCTTTGCTCTGAGAGCCTGAAAAAAATCGCACTGCTCATCATCCAGCAAATTGAACCTCAGTCAGTTATTAAGAACTTGTAGAACTTTTTCATAAGGGAAGAGTAGGATTGTAGACAACTGATAGTCTTCACAGAGTGCACCCACTGGGGCTAAGTACCTAATTCTACTCAACAAAATTAAGTTGTTAGATGAAGAGGCATGCTGAGGAAGAAAGGAGAGGACTTTAAGAGCACTTAGGTATTGTTTTAAACCCTGGGGTGATCCAGAAATTACTTTTCTTGGCATTTGGATGTTTGTTTACATCTGTCGGTTTTCACCACTCAGCTTCTCTTTCTGACATGGATCACTTTTTCTTCTGGGAAGCCATGAGCTCTAGTTGCTCTTTGTACTGTCTGGTCTCCACCGAGATCATTGTTTCATGATGAAATTGTGGTGTCTTTTCCTTTCTGGCAACGGCATTCATACGCATAGCATTATAATGCTTAACTTTATAGAAAAATTATAAGGAAGCTCATGGTACAGATTCACCACGAGGAGAGTCACTTTGATGAGCAACACAGATTTTTAGGAACAGAAATGAACCCACCGTCAATAATCATGGAAAAGGAAGAGGAGATAGGCTCAGACTGCTACACACTGAAAGGTCATGATGATGGTTAGAGCTCTCCAGAAACCAGACTAAAGGTAACATGATTGATTGTTCCCTCGGGATCCATTTTTGGACCTTTTCGCTTTTCACTTTGTAATATCCTTCCCTCTCTCCTGACTCCCATGCACTCCTATGATTTCAACCATATATCTTAAACTGTCATATCAGTGATGATCTCCTTTCTCTGAAGTTCAGGTACATATAGCCATTGTCAGCTGGTCATCTCCAGTTATGGGCAGAACCAGAGAGCATTCAGTTTCTAAGCCCTGTAATTCTCTAGGGTTGTGCTGTCCAATATGGCAGCCACTAGTCACATACAGCTGTTGAGCACTTGAAATGTGGCTAGTCTGCATTGAGATGTGCTGTAAGTATAAAATACACCCTGCAATTTGAAGACTTAGTATGAAAAAAGAATGTAAGCTATGTCATTAATAATTTTCCATTAATTACATGTTAAAATATAATTAGAAGATATTTATATTAAATAAAATCTTGTTAAAACTAATTTCATTTGTTCCTTTTTACTTTTATTTTTTCAATATTTTATTTATTTATTTTAGAGAGAGAGAGCATGTGTGAGCTGTAGGAGGGCCAGGGGGAGAGAGAGGGAGAGAATCTCAAGCAGACTCCACACTGAGTGCGGGGTCCGGTGCAGAGCTTGATCTCATGACCCTAATGTCATGACCTGAGCCAAATCAAGAGTCGGATGCTTTACCAACTGTGCCACGCAGGCACTCCCCTTTTTACTTTTAAATGTAGCCATTAGAAAGTTGAAAATTACATATATTACTTAAACATTACATTTCTACTGAATAGGAATACTCTAGAATGTGCCCATTTTTCTCCATCTCTACCTTATTTCAAGGCACTATCATGTCTTGTGTTACGTCAGTAGTCCTTTTTTTTTCTACTTCTAATCCATCATTTGCTAGAGTAATTTTACTAAAAGTTGGATTTGTATCATGACTTTGGAAATAGAATGAGAGTTTGAATCCCATTTCTATAATTTATAAGGTGTATAACCTTGGACAATTATTTAATATTTCTAAATCTCAGTTTTAACATCCTCCCCGTGGGGATTAAAAATGGAGGGAGGAAGTCTTATATGAATTCGTTGAGTCATTGTTTGTAGAACTAGTAGCATAGCACCTATCACTTTGTAAATGGTGTACGAGTCCTTCCATGAACTGGTTCCTACTTTCCAGCCCCATCCTTTGCCACTATTCTGAATGTACCAGTATGGTTCCAGTCATACTAACTCACTAAAGAGGCAGTTCTACTTCTGTGTCGTAATCTCTGTGTGCTTTGTGCCCTGTCACACCCTCACCTTTATTCTTTGCTTGAATAACTCCTAGTTCTCATTCAGGACCAGATCTTGGACCACCTCCTTTGGGAACTTTCCCTTCCATCCTCAGTCTGAATTAGGTATCATCACAACCAGTACACACTCCTGTTAATAAGGAGTGAGGAGCTATGGAAAATGGGATGGGTGTTGGAATTAGCTTGCCCAGGGCCAAATTTCAACTCTGTCACCTTTGCAGCTGGGTGTCTTGAGCAAATTTTTTACTTCTCTGAAGCTCAGTTTTCTTATTAGTAAAATGAGGACACCGACAACTATCTTGTAGAGAGGTTGAGAGATTTACATGGGCTTTAGAATATCTGGCACATAAAAGAAGGCCATAAATATCTATCATTGCATTGGCACCCTAAATAGCAATTGTGTGCTTGTTTCTCTGCTTTTTTCTTCTGTAGTGTATACTCCTGGAAGAAAATGATACTGTTTTATTGGTCTTTGTACCATTAAAGCTCGCCATAGTGCCTGTAGGTCCTTAACACAAGTTTGTTAATTATAAGAATGAATTAATGAATGATGAATGAATAAATAACACATTGGCAGCTAAGAGGATGTTGGATTTGAGCACCCAGAGGGATGGGCATTCAGGATAAATTATAATAATTACTCAGACTGTGAGAAATTCAAGCAAAGGACATTTAAAAGATGTTGGCAGAAAGTTGATGGATTTGTTCCATCGGTCCTTGTTGAAGCCATTGTTCTTCCAAGTAGCAGCAACCCCATGAGTAATTCTAAATACATGGTAATTCTAAATCTTTAAGTTCAACAGGGTACCAATGCCTTTATGAATTTTATTTTCAGTTTCTGGATCTATAGCACAATGGAGAAAAAAAAGGTCTGGAAGGGTTGTTGAGCCAAATAGGGAGAAGGGCTGTTATGTGTTTGTTTTTTTCTTGTGTTTGCTGGTTGTTTAACTCCTGTTATCTTACAAAATCAAAGTGGTTCTGCAAACACATCACACATCCGTTGTCCAGCCACTGGTTCCCTAATGCCAGGCTGTAGGCCATCTATGTTAGAATCACCTTTAAACAATATTCAGACTTCTAGGTTGCACCTGAATCCCAGTTCATAAAAGCTGTGGGGAAGAGGGTGTATTACTTTTCTGATATACAGTTGATTTAAAGACTGCCGATCAATATTTGTAGATAGAATGATGATTGCTATGGGAATTCAGACATCAAGCCTCAGACTTCATATCAACAACAACGCTTTTATTATTAATTAATATGTGTATCTTATATTTTTAAAATTGAAGTATAGTTGACATATTAGTTTCTGGCGTACAACATAGTTGTTCAACATTTATAGACACTATGAAATGCATCACCATGATAAGTATAGTTACCATCTGTCACCATATAAAGTTCTTGCTGCAGTAGTATTGACTATACTCCCTATGCTCTATCTTATATACCTGTGACTTATTTATTTTATAACTAGGAGTTTGTACCTTTCAATTCCCTTCACTTATACCCTTCCTCCCCCACCCCATGGCAACCACCAGCTCTCTGTATTTATGAATCTCTTTCTGTTTGTTTGTTTCTATTTATTTTAGATTCTACATGTAAGTGAAATTATATGGTATCTGTCTTTCTCTATCTTACCACAGTACCCTCTAGGTCCATCTATGTGGTCACAAATGGCTAGATTTCATTCTTTTTTTATGGCTGGGTAATATTCCTGTGTGTGTGTGTGTGTGTGTGTGTGTGTGTGTGTATGTGTGTGTGTATCACATCTTCCTTATCCATTTATCTGTTGATAGCTACTTAGATTGCTTCCACATCTTTGCCATTCTCAATAATGCTGCAGTACACACAGTGGTGCATTTATCTTTTCGAGTTAATATATTTTGAGTTAATATTTTTGGGATTTTTGGGCAAATATCCAGAAGTAGAATTACTAGTGTGCGTGGTATTTCTTTTTTAAATTTTTTGAGAAACCTCCAAACTGTTTTCCATGGAGATTGAACCAATTTACATTCCCACCCACAGTGCACAGTGGTTCTCTTTTCTCCGCATCCTCACAAACAATTGTTATTTCCTGTCTTTTTGATTAGCCATTCTGGCAGATGTGAGGGTGATATCTCTTTTTGGTTTTGATTTGCATTTCCCTGATGATTAGTGATATTGAGCATCTTTTCATACATCTGTGGCCCTCTCTATGTCTTCTTTGGAAAAATGTCTGCTCATATCCACTGCCCATTTTTAATTGGGCTACTTAGGTTTTTGGTGTTGAGTTGTATGAATTCTTTATATATTTTGAGTATTTACCCCTTATCAGATATATCATTTGCAAAGATCTTCTATTCAATAGGTTGCCCTTTAGTTTTGTTGATCGTTTCTTTTGCTATGAAAAAGCTTTTTAGTTTGATGTAGTCCCAGTAGTTTATTTTTGCTTTTGTTGCCCTTGCCTAAGGAGACAGATTCAAAAAAATATTGTTAAGACACATGTCCAAGAGTTTACTGCCTATGTTTTCTCTTAGGAGTTTTATGGTTTCAGGTCTCACATTTAGGTCTTTAATCAGTTTTAAGTTTATTTTTGTATATGATGTAAGAAAGTGACCCAGTTTTATTCTTTTGCATGTAGCTGACCAGTTTTCCCAGCACCATTTGTTGAAAAGACTGTGTTTTCCCCATTGTGTATTATTGCCTCCTTTGTCACAGATTAATTGACCATATAAGTATGGATTTATTTCTGGACCTTCTGTTTTGTTCTGTTGATCTGTGTATCTGTTTCTGTGCTAGTATCATATTGTTTTGATTAATATAACTTCAATGTACATCTTGAAATTTGAAATTGTGATACCTCCAGCTTTGTTCTTCCTCAACAATGCTTTGGCTATTTGGAGTCTTTTGTGATTCCATATAAATTTTAGGATTATTTGTTCTAATTCTGTGAAAAATACTATTGGTATTTTGATAGGGATTGCACTGAATCTATAGATTATTTGGTTAGTGCTTATATTTTAACAATATTTTTCCAATTCATGAGCACAGCATATCTTCCTATTTATTTGTGTCATCTTCAACTTCTTTCATAAGTATTTTCTAGTTTTCAGAGTTCGGGTCTCTCACCTCCTTGGTTAAACTTATTACTAGGTATTTTATTCTTTTTGATGTAATTGTAAATGGGTTTATTTTATTTTTTTTAAAGATTTTATTTATTTATTCGACAGAGATAGAGACAGTCAGCGAGAGAGGGAACACAAGCAGGGGGAGTGGGAGAGGAAGAAGCAGGCTCACACCGGAGGAGCCTGATGTGGGGCTCGATCCCATAACACCGGGATCACGCCCTGAGCCGAAGGCAGACGCTTAACTGCTGTGCCACCCAGGTGCCCCAGGGTTTATTTTATTTTATTTTATTCTTTTTGATGCAATTATAAATAGAATTATTTTCTTAATTCTCTTTCTGCTAGTTTGTTATTAGTGTATAGAAATACAACGAATCTCTGCATATTAATTTGTATCCTGCAACTTTACTGAATTAATTTATTGGTTCTAATAGTTTTTTGGTAGAGTCTTTAGGGTTTTCTGTATGTAGTATCATGTTATCTGTGAAGGATGACAGTTTTACTTCTTCTTTACCAATTTGGATGCCTTTTTCATTTCTTGTCTGATGACTGAGGGTAGGATTCCTAGTATTATGTTGAATAAAAGTGGCAAGAATGGGCATCTTTGCCTTGTTTTTTATCTTAGAGGATCATATTCCAGCTTTTCACCAACAATGAAGATTTTAGTTTACAGTCACTGGAGGAAAATGGCAGATAGCCATTGTGAGGGTTGAACATTTTTAAAATTTTTCTCTGTCAAAGTTGATGTTTCTCTCAAGCCATTTCACAATGACTTGGAGGCCAGTTAATCCTCATCTATCACTAAGAACCCCACTAAGAACCCTACTAAAATTTTTGTGCTACTTCTCTACTTTATCACAATCACATTCCTTGAAAACATTAATGTACAATTTAAAGATCGAGAAACAGTAATAAGAGGTTCATGGAATATGTTCTCTGTGTGGGGGGAAAAAAAAGCTTAGTACACCAGTTCTGGATGAAAATGGCGGAAATCTGTAATAATGATGATGATAATAAAAATAACTAACACACTAACACATCATGTTAGTATGTGCGGGTCCTATTCTAAGACCTGGAGACTTAATAATAGTACTGTTTATGAAGTTGTCTTATATTCCTTCATTCATTCAGCAAATATTTGTGGAATACAGCATGTCAGGCATAAAACAGTGATCTGTTTATCACCTTTATGAAGCTACTGTTATGTCTCTTCTAATGTCACAGATTTTTTTTAGAATTTTTGCTCATAGTAATCAAGAGAAGATTTAAATCTCCCACGAAGATTTGTGATGCTATGAGATACTAGCATTTTACATTTCGGATCAGAAATTGTTCTCTGTTTATTCTAAAAAAAAAAATCAAAGGTTCTTGACATTATTGATCTGCTTATGGGAACACAGCTCAGAAGAATAATACCAATCACTTAATCCATGCAGTTCACATGTAGGAAATGCTTACATTTATTTGCCAAATTGTTACATATTTACTGTGCTTCTGCTTCTTGGTTTTATGGGATACCTAGTATCTTTTCACACTTTTGTCTTCTTCCTCCTTAAATGGGAATTTCTACTCCCTCTTTCTCTGAAATTAGCCAACAGTTGAAAGGGTGAAACACAGTGATCTCCAAAACAAAGGGCATGCTGCCCTTTCCACAATGTTTGGCACCTAGAATGTGAAAGTCTGAAAATGTCCTTTCTGCCTGAAATATAGGTTTCATGTAGTTTGAGGTTCATACATGTTAGGTATGTAATGATTGTGGGTTGAGACATCATGATGCAGAGCATTGTGTTACTGTAAATATGGAAAGTCAAATCCAGAATTTTCATGCCTTCAATTTCTACTAACAACATGAATAAATTTGTTTTTGAGATTCTGTCCTAAGTTTGTATTGACTGCTTCATTTTATAATAATAAAAAAGCAGCTAATTAAATTATTTGCAGGTCTAATGTGTCAACTCAGTATCCAAAATCTGCTTGATTTAGAATTTGTGTGTATTTCATATTAATATGTACATTAAATATAATCTGATTCCATTATTTTTAGCATGGTATATTTTATAGATATTCAGATTTATTTGAGGACAGTAATTTTAAACATTTATGCATATAACAACTCAAAAGAAAATTAGAATTGACAAAACATCTTTTGTTTTCAGAGATAACAAGTTTTAGTTCATTATCTAAGTGTAAATTACTTTGCTTATCGTTAATATTTGGAAACATCCTTGTATTGGATATGGTACATATTATATGTAATTACCAGTAAAAATACCATCTGCCATTATTAAGTGCCTACTAGGAGATTGATTCTGTACTCTGTGTTTCATGCACTATCTTGTTTAATCCTCATGTGAGATTTAGGTCAGTATTATTATCCTCATTTTCAGGTGAGAAAACCAAAACTTTGGGAGATTAAATAACTTGCCCACCACTTCAAGTGACCGAAAGAACTGGGATTTAAGGTCAAGCCTTCCTGGGTTCATGTTTCATAAACGTGTCACAATACAAAAAAAGTATAACCTTCCTCAAATTGTTGATTCGAACCGAATAACAGTAACTTACATCTTTCCTTACCTGAGCAATAAACCAGTTTGTGCTACTTAGTTCTCAGACTGGGGGTGCATTCTCTGTTCTCACAGGGTTGAATGTAACAACTGTGAGACTGGAGAACAGTGTGGTGCAATTATGCATGGCAATGCTGTCACCTTCTGTGAGCCATATGGTCCGAGAGAATTGGTAAGTACATGCTATTTATGTACATTATTCCAAATACACTATCTTTATGGAGCTTTTTGCCAACAAAAGGTTCTTTTATGCTCTTATAAGTCATATGAAAATGTGCAGTATTATTTATATTATGAGTCCTATTACACATATCTCAAAATAGGGAGCAGTGGTTTATAGTTTATTTTCAAATGTAAAAATAAAAAATTCACTAATATAATGGGCAGCATCAGTGCATACACATGGTGCATCATTATGATTAGATGGCTTTAAAAAATATGGGTACGACATACATGTGACATAGATGACACGCATATATATGTATATCATATTTAAATAAGGTTTATGGCTTTCTAAATCTTGTATAAAGATTTACTTTTAACCGTCTTTGCAAGCCAAAAATATTAAATGAGCAACTTTATCACATTATTTTAAAACTTTTTGTCCCAACCAGAAAGGAACTTGACTGATTTTTTTTTAAAGTAAAAGTGCACTGAATAAACTAGTTTTGAACAAATTTTGGTTTATGCCAAATTGTTTAGGAGCAGGTTACTTTCCCTTAATTTAGACTGATTAGACTTTGCCTCCCAAAGGGAAGTTCTTGGATCATACGTAAAATGAAACATGAGCGTCCTAAATTGAAAGCAATGAAACCACTAGCCATCAGCATGCGGCTAATGAGCCTTTTGTTGTTCCTTGGTTCTGGCAGAAAGACTACATCTCACATTCTTGAACAAGGATATAAAAGCAATTGTTATATTATACTCCTGGCTCAATTCGTTTGCGAGAAATGCTCTACTCAACAACATCTCTTACGCTTTGCTTTTCTGATTTTCAGCTCGAGTTTTAGGGCTTCTTTTTTCTCCCACATTTTCCTTATCATCGGGCTTTTAGGTAACAGGTTGCATTTTTCACCCCTACATCGCACACTGTGTTTCAAATTCATTAACTTTAAAAGTGGCTAAAAGTCTGGCTTCCACAATACAAAGGGAAGAAAAACTAGCGAGGCAATTAGAAGAAGATTTAGTTATCAAAGTGAAAGTCAATTAATTTTTATAACATGGTTCTTATTTTATGCTGCTTGAATACCCCTTTCATGGCAATGGATACATTTAATTTATTAAGGATACGAGCTGCAGAACATTGATAAATTGAAGAGTTTTTAGCTGAAATTAGAACACAAACAGAATTAATTGGATGCAAATTAAAATAATAGGTGCTCATAATTCAAGTCTCACAAGGTGTTATAATATTCCTGCAGACAAATGTGACTCTGGTAGTGAAGATCTTCTTGAAAAAAATAGATTTGCTTGTGCATTTTAAATAATGTACCATGACTTAATTAATTATCTATAAACCTTAAAACAAAATAAAATTTTACTGTAGTTAATTGAGCTTAGAATAAATGCCTTTTTTAGAATGTTCTCCCATTCGGTAATATTTCGGAGATGCTTGGCAAGTTCTTTTTTGTTCTACTGATAAATAAGAAATAAACATATCTAAGAATAATGCCAGAATTCGTATTTCTACAGTTTCTAAACTAAAAACTGAAGTGTCTAGTTTATTCGACCCATGTGTATTTTAATCCTGTTTTCACTATTTCTCAGGTTATTTAACATTAGAGTTAATATACCCAATGGGCTAGTTTTGAATTGTATTATATAATTAATGTGAAATTAGCCTTTCAAGTAAAAAAGAAAATACTTGAAATAATTTTCTTCATCCAAGAAAGAAAAAAAAAAGACATATGTAGATTTATATTCCCATCATAAGTACGAAGAATTGTGTTGTGGACTCCAAGGGAATAGAGTGAAGATACATTAATAAAGACAGGATGACATCCACATTTTACACAGTAGCAGCTTCTAATTTTCAATAATTTTTATACTCTATTGGTGTCCCAGGAGCAAAAATATATATTGTACCAAGTTGTGTTTACAGAAGACAGATCAACCAAATGAAAACAAAGGAATTCAGTTGTCAGTTAACATGCTATTATGTTTTCTAAAATTCAGATATTTGCCTGGCACTCAAGACTGAATACAGTCAAAACTGTTGTGCGTGAGAACTGATGAAAGGTATCAGCCCCCAGACATCATTTTTTAACAAATTTGCCTTCTTTTTCATAAATTCAGTTCTTACTGTAGTTGTGAAACAAAGGACCACAGGCAAAGAACCTTGGTAGGCTAATGTGATATCTTCTATAATGCCAGCAAGAGCATCTCCATTTTGTGAATTCAGTCACATGGCATTTTATTTCAATAAAAGCCAGAGTCGGTGAGAGACATCTGCTGTCACATGGGCACACCAGGCATTCATGTCCCCACTGATGCTGTGGCTATAGCCCTCACACATTTTATTTAACTCCGTGAGGTCCCCATATTTCGGGTGGTGATACCCCAACTTTATTCATTTTGCTGGTCTGAAGTGAAGGTCACGAGGAATTAACTTATCCAGTCCTTTAAGAGAAAATGTGCTCTCTCAGAGCATGAGACATGTTGGTTATGTGACCCCCTGTGTTTGTTTTTGAAAGAAATTACTTATTGAATTATTTTCAGATATTTGGAAATGCATTTTAGTTGCAGTGAGGAGTTTGGGCTAAAACAGGATCAAATCCCCCCAAAATTTGCAGGGAAGATGTGCAGAATGAATCGCCTCAGCCTGTAGCGAACTCGTATTCATTTTGTGATCCTACTAATTTTCTGTGATTTGGGGTCTATTTTATAACTTAAGACCACTGAGATTTGGTAGGAGAAAAGTTCTGTCAGACATTCATAGTCGCTGTATTATTTATCCAAAGCCATGTAGGAGACCCTTTTCCTTTTCAGAATGTCCGATGTAAAGACTTAATAACTTTGCAAACTAGAATTACATATGTGAATCCAAGGATAAGAAGTAATTTATAATCCCCAAATGTAAACATAGGTTAACAGATTTTATAGGTAATGCTTCTTGTTACTTTTTTCTCTTCATCTTTCCTATTCCTTGGAGCCAACACTTTTAATAATGATAATGAGCTAAGTGGGTATAGGTAGAGAAATGAAAGTTAACCATTCTATCAGTCCTTAGCTTCCCTGGTGGAGGAGAAAAAAAATGTAGAATCAATGACTAATCTAGGTCCAGGGTCACTCACTCTCGGTTAGCACATGTAATTTGAAATTTGGCAATATTCCAAGCACTGTACTGTTTGCTAGTCGCGGTCACGTCTGTGGAACTTCATTATGCAGGCGACACTGTGTCATTTATTAGACCAGCAGGATAAGCATCTCAGACTCTCTAGTATATTTCATGCACCAGCCTTAGCAATAACTATGGTGCTTTTAGCTTACGTAGGATACCATTGTTTCAAAGAACTTATATTCAGGAGTGTTTCATGATTCACCTGGGAATCTACTCAGTTATAGAAAATCAGAGGTGGAAAGAGCATTCGTTCAATTTATGTGAAAACTTTAAAAATTTTCTTGTACCTCTTTGGACTGTAAGATTAAATTATCTAAGTGGAAAAACCATGAAGACAAACACTTGAACCTACTCTAAAAATTGTGTGTGTGGGGGGGGGGACAGATTCCTTTTAAAGGAATCTTGAAAAAGAACTAGTATCCTAGTTATTTAAAGAAAATTCTGTTGGTGCATTTTTCTCTAATGACTCTGGTTGAGGGGAAGAGAGCAGGAAACAGAGCTCTGGGCATGGTGGGCCAGTTTTCTTTTAGCAGGTAATCTGTGATAATGAGGGATTTAAATTAAGCAGAGAATTTGCTCTGATGCCCTGACATCAGTGATTTTTGCTACAGTTAAAATCAGTTAGGAGCTGATATCTATGCTGATAATCTAATAATTTATAAAATGTCTCTCTTGCCTTCCCCTCTTTTACCTTTCCTGCTTCCTCATGGACTTTAAAGTCACATATTTAAAGCGTACATTCAGTCATCTTTCCATATTATGTTGGAGAAATGGGAAGCACACATCCGATCTTTGGATGCTCACAGCTCAACTGAATTCTGGCAAAACAAGAGGCTTGCTCACTCCTCTTTCCACTAGTTCCCACAGTGATTCATAAACTGGATGTCTCCTGACCCTACCACAGTTGTGGACTCCATCACATGGGGGCCAACAAGGTGCAGGGATAAATTTAAGGATGATAATATGACATAAGACGCAGAAGCAAGACAGCTTCCTGGTTTTGCCATGGTGAAAACATAGTTGTACACTTTGTAATTTATAGGTGCAGTCATGGGAGGCATCCCATTCATTAGCTTACGGGGTCAGGAACCCCACAAGAGAGTCACTGAAAATGCGAACCCTAATCCTCATCTCATTTGAACTGGTATGGGTCAACGTCACGGCTCCACGGAATAAATAAATAATTTTTTAAAATTTAAATTTATTTAAAATTAAATCAGGTACCATTTCTCTTTTAGAAGGGGGAAAATTGTTTAAGCGTGCTTCTTCATGAGATTAAAGGAAAGTAATAGAAATGTATTAGAAGGACATTTCTAGGCCCATAGTTTGATTACTTTTTTTGGAGAGGTAACAATTTTATTGTGAAATAATCCACATTCTCTACAATTCATTCATTTAAATTATAGAATTGAAGGCTTTAAGTTTATTCACAAAATTATGCAATCATTACCACAATCAATTTTAGAACATTTTATCGTCCCCTGACAAAATCCTATACCCTTTAGCTGTTGTATTTCTATTTACTTTTCAAAATAATCTTATTCTCCTCATTTCCTCTTAATTTACCTCCCAGTTTTTGTTTGGGAACCTTTTTATGGCCTTTGCTTTGGGCTCTAGATCTGTTGGTGTAGGATGGAGGGGACATTGAGGGGTGAGTGGAGGGGACTGTGTTAAGTGCCCTCACAAGATTACCTGACAGATCACACTGAAAACGGTTTTCAGCAGGACCCTGAGAGTCTAAGTCAGGATCTCACAGCATTATTCCCCACAGGACACCATGAAATGTGTCTATGTTCAGACATAGTGATGAAAATAAGCTAACCACTGGATAAATATAACCTCTGTTTATGGCTCCTTTCTTTCCTCGTTTCAATCCCCTTTCCTCTTTCTCCTCCTGTCTTTCTGCCTGGTCTTAATTTGATATATTCCTTTTTCTAGATTACCACAAGCCTTAATACAACAACAGCCTCTGTCCTCCAATTTTCCATTGGTAAGTGTTTTTAGCAATTATAACAATTTAACTTGGAAGCGTTTGTTTTAATCATAGTCTGTCACCTGGATCATAGTGCCAAATGCTTTTCGATTTAGAGAAGAGTCCGTCTTAACGTTGCTGTAAATAGTTTTAAATGTTTTTTAAATGAAATTAAAAATCGGAAATGCTGCGTTCTGTTCTCACTTCTCTCCAGCAGGGAGTGGTATTTAAGAATGATACAGATAATTCAAAACGTTTTAAAATGATTTACATATGGATTTTGAATTATTGGGATGATACTGTTAGAGCAGAATTAACCTGACTGGTTGTGTTTTGCTCAGATTAAGATGGAAATCTGTTAAATTTCCTGCACCTTGACTGGCTGATAGTGAAAGAGATGATTATCGTGCCCTGAGAGAAACCAATTAGGGCTTCATGTTTGACATCAATAATCCATGTTTAATTCAGACATAGATAATTTTAAAATGACTGTATCTGGCAATATTTCTTTTCAGTGAGCTAAAAATTCCTACCCAAGCATTCAGTAAAATAAAGTACCTTTGGATCAAGCGTGTACAGCTTTGCTGTCTATATTACCTTCTGTTCTCATCTCCAAAGGATATGTTAGTAAATAACATGGACAAGTTTCCAATAGGAATGTTCTAGGTAAAGAAAGATACTGCCCTCTCGGTGGGGGCCAGCCTTATTGATCTCAGCCCTGTAGCATGGAGACCTCCTCCCGGCCTTTGCCTATGAAGTTGCTGGCAGCTGGGGCTTGGGGACAGGGGAGGGAGAGCTTCCTTCAGCCCCATTCCCCACCCCCAACCCCATCAGCCACTTGTCTTTGGAGAACCACCATAAGCAAAAGGACCGTTTCCCGCAGTAGCTTCCGAGTCCTGATCACCAAGTGGCCTTCTCCCAGCCAGGAGCTCGCTGTGCTTGATTGTGCCAGAGAGCAGGAGAGTAGTTTTCTTCAAGCTATGCGGTTGTCACCCTCTCATCCGTGTGCCTCCCTGAAGCTTCTGTAGGTCTCATGCGAAACTGCCTGATTACAGTTTGAGTTGTTTTCTTCTCACTTCGATAGCAGGACTACAACAATTTGCAGACTCTTCAGAAGTCCATATGTGGTCATAAGGAAAGCGTTAGCAAAAACAAGATAATGAGTCTTTCTTAGGAGGGTTTTCTTTGATCTGTTAGCAAGTGTATCCCAAATGTTCTGTAATGAGCATGTAAGACTTTTATAATCAGAAACAAGTGAAGTTCAATTTTTGAAAGTTGTGGTGCTATAAAAACAATTCTTTTAAAAACTCTAGCATGACAGGCAAGTAACCAGAACCAATGTGTTTAAACTTACTATGCTGTTAGTATAAAAGAATGTGCTGAAAATGTTTTCCTGTTTATCTCTATTCCAAGTATTTATTCCAAACTTTTTTGTTAGGGCAATGAACATTAATTTCAGATATTATTTCTTACCAAGTAAAGAATACAAGAGAATCCTCTTTAAAATATATGCTTCACAATTCTACTAGTATTTGAATTTTGTTCAAGGTAGGTAGGAATTTTATTCCAGCACCAATGAAATTATCCTACCTTAAAGGGGACCAAAAAAAAAAACCACTCTATTTTTTTAATAGTAAAGAGTATACTGTGGAGCTGGCAGGGATTAATTTCCTCTCCTTTTAATATCACCCTACCATGAGCAACAGAGCTGATGATAAAGGGCTGGGAAGGGGAGCTACTCAGAGGATACAGGGTCTGGTGCCCAAGATCCCAAAGCCAGAACAAGCATCATGACCAAGGGCTTGGGACTAGCCCCAAACATATGACTTAGTAAGAGCCCTTGACTTCACTGCAAACCAAAGACTGTTGCCTACCAGGCCAGAGAGCTGCTTGTATTATTTAAAGCGTGGATTTGAATCCTAGGTTAGAGTAACAGAATCAGGAAGTTGGAAGAGATAAGTAGATGGATAGATGACAGATAAAAATATCTCAAGTTTATATCTAAAAAAATACTTAGAAATCTTTTTTGAGTGGCAGTTTTAGAATCAAAAGAGAAAAATTTTTTTTAAAGATTTTATTTATTTATTTGACAGAGAGAGAAAGACAGCCAGCGAGAGAGGGAACACAAGCAGGGGGAGTGGGAGAGGAAGAAGCAGGCTCCCAGTGGAGGAGCCTGATGTGGGGCTCGATCCCAGAACGCTGGGATCACGCCCCGAGCCAAAGGCAGACGCTTAACGACTGAGCCACCCAGGCGCCCCTCAAAAGAGAAATTTTAACATGTCATTGTTTGGAAATGAAACAAAATATTTATTTTATTTTAATTTTTTAAAAAACATTTTTAAATTTGAATTCAATTAATTAACACATAATGTGTTATTGGTTTCAGGGGTACAGGTCTGTGATTCATCAGTCTTATATAATACCCAGTGCTCATTACAACACATACCCTCCCCAATGTCCACCACCCAATTACCCCATCCCCCACCTCCCTCCCGTCTGGCAACCCTCAGTTTGTTTCCTATGGTTAAGAGTCTCTTATGGTTTGTCTCCTTCTCTGGTTTCATCAGAAACAAAATATTTAGTGAAGAATTATAACTTATTGCTTAGGATTTCACTGGGGAATTTGCTTACTGCATTTTGAGAATAAAAATCTTGGGAACTAAGAAGGATTAGGGTGGCCAGGAAACAATGTAGTGGCAAACCATTAGCTGTATGGCCTATGGGGGTAAATGGTCAATACAGTAGGGTGAGCACAACTTTTCAGAAATGGTTTTGTGTAACTCGTTATGAGTGCTTGGGTAGCATCATTCTTTTTATATGGATGGTGTGGGGACTAAACGAGGGCACACACACAGATTCCAGAGATGTTGTAATCGTGTGATTTCATCCTGAGCTTTAAGTACCACGATAACCAAATACCAAAAAAGCAAATGCAGAGTTAAGTAGCAGCCAATGCGTTTATACTCAGTTCAAAAATTATATTGCCTGTGTTATAAAAAAAAAAAAAAAACAACACTGTGTAGACAATCCAACATTTATATTTCTTTGTGGATTGTGGAATTATCCAAATCTATACTAATGGTTCAATATGGTCAGTCGGATTTAGTGTCCTTCCTTGGAATTCCTTAAGGATGTTAAATGCTCATTGTTTAGTGTGATGATTCAGATGTAATACGGACAATTTTCTGGGGAATTCTGTCATTATTCATGGCTTTCATGGTGAATTATGTTCACAATTATGGACATATAGCCACAATTGAATAAGTTATTACCTTGATCCTTTTATATTGCTCTTGTAAATATTTTCAGTTCCATCACAAGTGTTATCCAAGTACCCCAGAGCTATGTGTACAGAAATGTCTTAAATTACTAAGCATATCAAATAAACTCTATCATGCCACTGTTTCACAGCAATCCTCTCCCAGCCCTTTCTAAATATCTATACATATACACACACAGACATGTGCACACACACACACGTGTAAATATATGCATAAACATACAGGCTCTCTTAACCAAATGAACTTTAAAGTTAAAGCATCCTGAAAACACAGCTCCACAACCTGAAATTTATCAAGTTATCAATACCTAAACCATCTTGAAAAGTGTCCTAAAATGTTTGTAGACGAACTTTTCATTTTTCCACTCCAATGAAAGATCTCATATCCATTTCTGTGCTGAAGCATTGATCTACCGCAATCCTCAGTCGCTTCATTAGAGTCACCTGGTGGAATTTATGGTTGTAGCCTTAGAGACATTTACCCATTTCCTTTAGATTTCCTCTGGGATAGGAAGAAAAATTTGAGACGATGTCCTTGCAAACCGTTATCTTACAGATGCCTCCAAACTCTGCTTTCTCAGACAGGATCCTGGGTCCAAGGGAAGGGCTGATAATGCTTCATATGGTTCATTCACTTCACAAGATTTGACTGAGTATTTGCTGTGTGCCCAGCCCTTTCCTGAGCTAACTATAGAAAGACAAAAAAAAAAAAAAAAAAAAGGAAAACAGAGGGTTTTTACCATGCTTAGCGGTTTGATAGAAGGCTCTGGATACATCCAGAGCAGGAAACCTCTAGGGAACTGCCAGAATGCTATAAACGGAGATGGACATGTGTGCTGGTCCCCATGGTGGCAGGTCCTGCAGAGTAGAGCAGGTCAGGAAGGCTTCTTAGGAGAATCCCTGAAAGCCAACGACATGAGTCACTAGAAGGGACAAAGGTTTTCCAGGTGAGGAGACAGAGTGACACAAGCAAGATACAAGATGGGAATGTGAGTGCCCTCCCGGAGCAGAAGGGCTGACCAGGGGGTGACTATGATCAATGTCAGATAAAATTGTGTCCATTTGAAGAGTTAATCTATATCGGCGGGGGTTTTAAACATCCTGAATAGTCAACAGAAGTCAGAAATGGCCTCTTTCTCTCTTGAGCAATACAAAAATATAATGAAATTAATTCTTAAGAAAGATCATTTGGACAGTTGTGTTCAGAGTGGACTTGTCTCTTCCTTGATATAAATCTGCGTTGACTTGCTCAATAAGATCTTGCCAAGTATTATGCTTGTTCAGTTTAGCTTAGCTCTTTATTCAGATTAATAGAATTTGGAGGCCAAATGGGGATTTAAGGTAAAGCATTTAAAAACATATGCCATGAAGAACAGAGTTTGGCTTGGGAGATAAATCTGTCTTGACCATCATGATAGTCTCAGCGCCTAGCCCAGGGACTCAAAACAAGTAGATGCTCATAAATATTTCTGGCCTGAGTGACAAGTAACTATTACAGAGACATCTGTAATAGTATGTAACCAAGTGCTAAGTTGGTTCGATGCAGACATTTCATGCCAAGAGAGGATTTGGGCATGGTGATCTGAAGACCTCAATCAATGGAAAAGTTGACCTAGAAGGAAACATAAAATCACCAATAAACTATGCTTTTAGTGAAGCCAGTGGACAGTAATATATATCCATGTATTTATCAGTTTGTTATTAATGAACTAGCTAGAATCTATTACTTGTTCATACTTTATAGAATTAGTTCCTTTTTTCTTTGGCTTTACTTATGAATATCTTAAAGATCTGGGGTTTTCTGTGGGCATTTTTTTAAATATCTTTTTTGTTTGTTTGTTTTTAACCATCTCAAGACATGGGATAGTCATTAAATCATAAATGTTTTACTTTTATGGATTAAAATATGAAAATGTCCTTAGGCCTGATCTGTTCTCTTATGTACTATATGTGCTAGACTCTCTGAGATAAATGAGAGCTTCTCACTTTGTATGAGTGTATTTTGAAAAATAAAAACTAGAAAATAAGGAAAGTTAGAGGTGCTATTAATGGTAAATTGGAAGATTGCTTTGTAAAAGAAAAGAGAGCTGGTATTATTTTTTCTTAAATAGGTACAGTGAATAAAATGCTACTTGTATGAGGTATTATATTGCATTTAGCATAAGGGAAGCAGCTTTTCCCTCAAGCCTAATTCATAAACATCTTAATTACTCAGAACTTGATCCAGTAGAGAACGTCTCTCTCTACTCTTAGGACAGCTTAGGACAGCTAATTCAGAGGAAGGAGAAATTGAGCCCTCCATGTCTTGGTAGGAATTATTGCTCATTTCCTCTGTGAGCTTCCTGAGATATGTTTCTAAATTAGACTCTCATTTTTTTTCAGGAGTCACTCTCCTTGGTAAGTGAGTAAAACCTTGGGGAATTTGTTATGAAATAGTGAAAAACCTCTTCTAAAAACATAATCTCTGAGTATGAGATGATCAAAATCTCTGATGACTTGAGCTCAAAACAAATATTAATAAAATACAGAAGTTTAGAAAAATTTAATGGTGAAATTAGTTTAATACATATGAATTTAAGGTTAAATAACATGTTTATTGAGTGTAAGATTCTTGGATATAGAAGATATTAAAATAAGATTCGTTTATGACTTGAGTTTTAGATCTTCAAAGGTCTATATTAACACAAAAAGTGAAAATTTTATATAGAACACTTATGTGTTATCTAAATTCGATAAATAAAGGTTTGGAACTGATTATAATTCAGGTTATCCTGCTTCTTCATCCTGGAATTGACCTGTTCCTTTTCAGGGAATGTATATTTTAAAAGACCAGTTTAAATAAACTTTATTATATATATTTCAAATCCATCTCACCCAAAATTCTTAAGTCCTGTTTTAAGCTATAAAAGGTAATATTCTCAAATATTGTAAAATACTACTAAGCATAAAGTTCTGGCAAAGATTGTTGAGATTAATTATAAGTGTTCTTGAATAATTAAAACTGATAACTAAATAATTATCATTATATGAATTAAAATACAATTTAAAAGATACTGTGCCCTTTTCCGTTTGAAATATTTAATTCTTTGTCACTCTGCTTGATGAGGCTTAAAAAATAAATATCAACGATTCATTCATAAATATGTTCCACTAAAATTTATTGAGGACTGTTCTAGTAGAAGGCATAAAAGCAGTAAATTAGAGGATGAGGAGAAACCAGTCATTGGTATAGACTAAGTGATCTCTCCTAGCCTGATATCTCTGATTCTCACTTCTCTATATTATCACACCTACTTCTCTGCTTTGATGTATACACATTTATACACATTTCTGCACATCCACTTGCACCCTTTAAAGCTTAAATCTTTAAAGCCCTAGGGTACAAGTATCCCTCTTGGTTTAGAGGGCAGAATTTTGCTCACAACTCGAACTAACTGGGGACTATGTTGGATCTCATTCATAGGTTAGGAAAGAGACTTAGTGATGTTCCACACTGGTGCTCAAAACTATACCCACTGTGGCCTGCCAAGGCAAGGGAGCATGCTGAATGAAATCCATGGGCAATATGAGAACCTGATCCAAGCCAGCAACTATCATGTTCTTATCAATCAAGGCCTCTTGATCAAGACTTCTTCTCTCAGAGAGATCTTTAGGATGTATGCTGCATATAATGTGGTGTGTGTGCATGCACTGTGGAGAAAGCCAAATCCAAGACACTGCTCAGCCTGCAAGGACTGTATTTATCAAATAGGTGAGGGTGCGGGAAGAGTCCACATGTGAGAAGAAGCCAAGGACGGGGTGCAGACTGCAGAGGAGAGTGAGAGCAGAGTGTGTTGGAAAATCCAGACAGAGGGAGGTCCAGAGGCAGGACTTTATCATTTGGGACGGAGACTGATAAGAGCAGGAGTAGGACTGCTCCAAAGCACCACCCATGAAGGTTAGAGAGATGGAAGCTGGCAGGGGAACAAGGCAGAGGCCATCTAAGACCTGAAGATCAAGGTCAAAGCCAGAACTGCAGCAAGGGTGGTAATGCTGAGTTTCCAGATTGCTGGGGTGGGGAGGGGCAGTACTTAACACCTGCTGCCTAAGGTGGGGATCAGTCCTCCCAGAAAACGAGCCAGATCTCACCACTAGGGCTAGGTTGTATGGCCTTGGCCCTGGGAAAAGGAGGACTGCTTGGCAGGGAACCTGGCAAAGCCTGACACATTTTGCATTTCTCTTCCTTATGTTTCTCCCAGCATAGGATCTGATGAAAGCTCTACGCTGTGGGCTTGGGAGGAAACATGCAAAGGGGGTGGACATCCAAAGGTAGTTGGAAATAGCATGGTGTTCCATAAATTGAGAAAGAATTGGTTCCTTTCTTCCTTATGATAGGAGCGGTGGTAAAGAGGAAAAAATATAAATATTTTGGAAGTGAGGGAACGGGGATAGGACTGAAACGGAGAAAGGTACAAAAGGGGAGGAGGACAGCTGTTCATTTTATATCCTGTGGTCATTGTCCATCTGCCATAAACCGAAAGAAGTCACCTAATGAGGTTTGGGGATTTCAGCCAAGGAAGTGACTAAGGGGCAAAATATTAAGTACAATAAATCACGTACTGTCACATTTATTCAGAGAGAAAGGTTTGTAGATCCAGTAGCCTGTTTACTAATAAAGTCAGTCAAAACAGAAGTTATTGCCAGTAGCCTCATTCTAATAACCAAATATAAAACGGAAGGTGAGGACAAGTTGCTTTTAAAACCCAGCTCTTTTTCTACATAGTAAGAGAGGTTTTTCGAGTTTAAAGGAAACCTGTTTTTAGTGTAAGTACAGAATATTTTTGAAGAATTTTACTGCTGTACTTTATTTGACCTCTCTTAATCCTTAATATCAGTCTTTAGTAGATTCTTAAAATGGAAATTTCCCTTCCATATACTGGTCCTTCTTATAGTACTGTCCTTGAAATATGCTTCTTCGGTTAAAAATATGCTAAATTCCCCGCCAAAGGCTATTTTTTGTGTGTGTGGGTGAGACAGAGGTATAGACATAAACTCCAGATTTCTATATTCAATTGATTACTTGATTTTTGAGACAAAGATTTTGGACATGTCGATTTCTCTAAACTGACCATTTTCATTAATAAAATAATGATTGATCTCAACTTCGGTCATCGTATTTTACCAAAATTGAATTCATTTGCTCTTGACAGATCTAAGAGTTATTTGAGGATTTCCTCTCGTGCGGAATGGACCTGTTCTTAATTAAAGTCATATCTGTGGGCTCCTTTCAGTCACAATTCCCCTCCCTGTCATTTGGGACCCAGAAGCCCCAGGATGCTTCTCGGGGCTGCCACAAAGCATTATCCGATGTGGTAACCATTTTTTCCTTGCCTGCCTCTCACCCACAAATCAGACTGCTGCCCCTTTGGCTACAGCCCCTGAACTTCAGCAAGGCAGGAACTGCTGTCTCTGTGGAGACACAGGCCAGGCGAATCAAGCCCGTGCTTTCTGAGAGCCTGAAGGATGCGTAGACAGACATGGGACAGCAGCTAACGGCTGCCTCCGAGGATCGGGGGAGACTACTGGCTCGGCCAAGAGCAGCACTTCCTGTGAGCGTATTTTCCGCCCGTGGTCTGAGAATTCGCAGAATAGTCCACATGGGACCAAACTCTCACCTTTGCAGGTAGATTTTTTTTCCCCTTTTCCTTGAATTCTGCATTTCAGAGTGCTCTGTGGAGAGCCGATGCACAGGAAGCTAAGAAGCAGCAAAAACAATTTGTTTCAAAGAGTAGAAGGCAAAGAAGCTGGCTCACTACTAGAGGATAAACATGATTACATTTTTTACACAATTTACAAACTAATGGAACAAATGTACGTAGATATGCCACAGAAGAAAACATTATGCATAATACATAAATGCTAATAAAGTTGGGGTTTTTGTACTAGGAGAGGAATAAAACAAACATGAAAGCTAAGAAACATTAAACCAGTTATTCTGGAAATGAGAGCCTTTCTTTAAATTGGGAGTCATCATTTAAGCACTTTTCATCAGGTAGTACTGTTATACTTATTATCAACATGTTGCTCTATAGTAGATTATTTTGATGCCATGGGCTAGTACCATTAGGATTTTTCTGGCAGGCTCAGTAACAAAGGAAATAAAAATCTAAGTGTAATGTAATCATTGTTCTACATTGTTGTTGTTCCTGGAGATTAACATGCACAACTGCCTCCAATAAAATATTTGAACAGAAGTTTGTAAAACAATAGAAATATCGATCACCTGCATAAATAATGATCTATGGTTCTGCTTATGGCAGAATTATTTTGAAGCAGATGAATTCCAAAGGAGCAAATAAGCCTTTCCTGTGTTTCTTGATGCTTTTGCATACAGCGAGATTATTTTCTCAGTGAGTAGTCCTGTCCTCAAAAATCACTCTTAGCAAGAAGAGGGTAGATAACTGCCGCAACTGCCTATTTTATCAATATGTTCGCATGCTTCCTCCCATTTTTCACAATATAGAATGAGGCAAGTCCCTTTCTTGAATGCCTTCGCCTGTAGTAACATGTCCTATCCCCTGGGAATGATGGTGTCTAGCTTTTTAAAAGCTCCTCTAAAACTTTCCCATTCATCTCTTCTCTCTTTCCATCACCTCAACCTCGAGTTAATGGTCCTATCTTCCATTTATCTCCCTTGAAAAGATGAAAAGATGTGTTGCTCCTGTTAAGGTCTGCACCAGTCATAGCAGGGAGTTCTAAGTAACCAGATTGCATCCATTTCACAACTTTATGATCTTTCTCTATCAAATGCTGCGGTTTGCATGCGGCTCCTGAGCCCTGCGTGTCTCTGAGGTCTGAATTTTGAGTAATGGCAGCGGCAGCACTTGGGCGGCAGGAATCCTCAGCAGGGCTCTGTCCGAGTTCTCCTCAAGCGTTCAGTATTTATGGGCCCCCACTCTGCTCTCTAGAGGCATGATTTCTGGCGGTGCTCTTCCCCATCCATAAATTTCGTGAGATCCGTTCTCTCCTCCTTCCATGGCTCTGTGCGACATTTTAAAAGACAGCTTGTTTTTCACACAAGCTTTGAGGAAAGAGGCAGCTTCCCGAGAGGACAGTAGCTTTTTCTATTGTTTCTGTTCTGATTTACTTTGAAAAGTCCTGGGCTTTGTGAAGGGCATAACCAAATAAAAATAAAACGACCCAGGCGTTGGGAGACTAAAAACGTATGATTGATCCTTCTACCATAAGAGTAAAAGGAAATAGAGCTCCTTGAAATACAGGCTCACCATCCCTGATCTGTAATTCCATATTACAAAAAAAACTTGGGGGAAAAAAAAATACCGCAAGCCCATTAAAAAAAAAAAGCATGATGGCAAAGCCTAACGTGACCTGGATTCATCTGTCAGCAAATCCTGACTTGAAATAATTTAAAGCTATTTATAATCTTTATTTATACTACTTATGGGCTCTTCATGCATTTCACTGCAGAAATACTAATGTGATTGCAGAGCGTTGCCCCAGACTTTGCTGGGGATGCTGCAGAACATGTGGTTATATGCACCACATCACCTTTGTGAAGTCCATACATTAATTATATAAGTAATTTGGATCCTGAAATTTGTCATACCTCAAGGGTAATTATGGGCCTGTGTGGCTATTATTCTAAAGAAGGAGATAAATCTTAAATTCTTAATAGAAGAAATTACTAATACTTCTGTTTTTTTAAGTGGCCTTGATTTTATACCACATTAAGCAACTTTTAAGTTCTTTGTTTTTATGGCACCACCACCCAAGAGAGATGGGGAGAAAGAGGAAAGTTCATTTGTGAATTTGGGAAACTTCCTGGCCCTAGGAGCTGTTTGTAATCTCCATACACGTATGTTGTGCTTAATGGGCTAATGCACAATGGACAGGCTTTCCAAGTGCTTACTAGGGGCTTCATGCACTGACACGTAATTGCTACTTGCTCATGTGTTCGTGTGTTCCTGACATTATAAACTCTAACAGCACATGCAGATTTTCTCAGCCAGCACTGCACAGAAGCACTCCAGTTAAGCAAGGCCCAGAAGTTACAGGTTCTCTGGGACTTTTGCTGAGCCCCTGAGGTTCATGAAGGTCAACGTAGGTTTCATTCAGGTTCATCTTCAACAGAGGCCAAAAGTGAGTGGCACATGGCTAGTGTGAGAAAACAATTATTTTAAAGTTGATTCATCAATCTTAATGCAGTGATAATGATCATTTCCTTTTAAGAATGTTTTCATTGAGCCAAACCTGCCTTAAGTAACAGAGAAGAAATGATAACTTCTCATTCTCTTTTTAAAAGTTGTCCTGCATTAAAATACATTTATTGTTTGAATGTGCTATGCTAAGCAAAGTAGAAAATGTACTATGTAATCTAGACTAATCTAGTGCTTTAAGACCTGTGATTTAAGACATTTATGAAATGTAGGAGGGAGGATGAAGTATGTGTTCTTGAACAGGGATGGGTTCAGATTTTGAGTCCATATTTGAAGCTTATACAATTTGGGGAAAGGGCTAGGATCTCTTTAAAGAAAAACATACAAAACCACACATTCAAAATTAGGTGCAAATGTATTTATTTAGAATGAGAAAAGAAATCACAACAAATTTTTAGAAGCTAACAATACCCCAAAATCACAAATCCAGAAATACAACATAATATCTTTGTTAACTAACTGAAATGCACTGTAATACTTTTTTTCCTTGGAATTTTTGGCTGCATATTCTCAAATCACCTCTTCAAATGACAATTTTACAGTATTTTCTATAGAGGGAATAGAAAGATAATTCTGCTTCTGACTTGGTGGGTCAGAGGGTTTTTTTTTTTTTTTTTTGGTAATTATTAACATTTTACCTTCAAACTTCTTATTGATGATGTCATTTAAACGTATAGGATCATCATCACATTGAAAAATCTTTCTTATTTCTTTCAGGTATGAACCCTAAGATTTCAGGGCTTTTTAACTTTTCTTGCTGTTAGTAGGCTTAACTACTCTTGACTTGTCATCACTCAGTAAACACTTTTTCACCATTGTCCTTGAGTCACAATGCAGTGCATCAGCACAGTGGACAGTAGGAGTGTTCCTGGAAGCTCTTTCTTTCTTTCTTTTTTTTTTTTTAGATTTTATTTATTTGAGAGAGAGAGCATGCAGAAGTTGGGGGTGGGGGAGAAGCAGACTGCCTGCTAAGCAGGGAACCCAATGCGGGACTTGATCCCAGGACCCCAGGATCCTGACCTGAACCGAAGGCAGACACTTACCCGACTGAACCACCAGGTGCCCCTGGAAGTTCTTTCTATGCTGAGAATGACTACACTATGAAATAGAAGTGACCTCCATAACTACATAACCATATTGCACTAAACCAAAATAACCTGTTTTCAAACTCAACTTCCCCTTAGCTGAATCTCAAAAGCAGCCATGGCCACTCCAACACCGTCCAACATGAGGGGAATATGGTGAGGGAATAGTCAGAATGGAGATGGTGGTCTTAACCAGTAGCAAATATTGGGGCGCCTGGGTGGCTCAGTCAGTTTAGCGTCTGCCTTCGGCTCAGGTCATGATCCCTGGGGTCCTGGGATTGAGCCTGGAGTCAGCGTCCCTGCTCAGCGGGGAGTCTGCTTCTCCCTCTCCTGCTTGTGCTGTCTGCTTGCTGTCTCTCAAATAAATAAATAAAATCTTAAAAAAAAAAGTAGCAAATATTATAAAACATGGTCATTTGAACACATTTCTAGAGATCTTCCCAGAGCCTTGGGAGTTGCTCACAAAGGGAAGGAGCCCTGAAGCTTGAGCTTCATCAGCTTCAAAGTAAATCCAGTTCTGTCTACACTGTTCCTGTCTATACCAACATGTTAGAATTGAGCATTACGTTTATATATGTTCTATTGATGAATACGTGTTTACATTCTGATAAACATTCCCTTGTTCTGCTTATCTCAGAAGTCATATTTAAGGACCATGGAGATTTCTACATACTGCTGCAGCTAGGGTTCTGATTCCCAATAAATTATTAATCCAAATCTAATACTTTTTCAATGTAGATATTTTAAACCATGTATTCTTTACATTTGTAATATATTTTTTTAAAGATTTTATTTATTTGCGAGAGAGAGAGAGAGAGAGCACAGAGGGAGAGTGAGAAGGAGAAGCAGACTCTCCGCTGAGTGGAAAGCCCGATGTGGGTCTCGATCTCAGGGCCCTGAGATCATGACCTGAGCCAAAAGCAGACACTTAACCAACTGAGCCACCCAGGCGCTCCTACATTTGTAATATTGTACAGCATGTTTCCATGTCTTTAAGGGTCATTTTTATTGATAGATAACTTTTGCTGTTGGTATAAACAGGGAAGGGAAAAGAGCACTGGATCGGGAGTCAGCCCATATGGTCATTCTCTGCCATTTGACCTTGCCACATAACCTTGGGCAAGTGCTGAGGGCTGTCTGGACCTCTGGCAACTGGTTTGTAAAGTGAGAGTAAACATCTTCATGACTCTTAAGGACCTTCCCAGTGATCCTAAATCCTAGCACTTGGTGACAAGAACGAACTATGAGTTAAGTAGGAATGCATTTTGTCTGAACATATGGTTGTGATGTCTGTTTTAGTTAAGGCAGCCCCCAAAGAAATATCAAAGTACTTACCATATCTTTATTCAACCAACTGTGGTTAACTTAATCAAGTCACCCAAACAGATCTCAGCATGAGAGAGCAAATGAGCTGCCCCCCGGCTCTTCCTATAAGAGTGTCAGTCTAAGGGCTCCTGGGTAGCCCAGTCAATTAAGCGTCCAATGCTTGATTTTGGCTCCAGTTATGATCTCAGGGTCATGAGATTGAGCCCCACGTCATCAGGCTTCTGTGATCAGCGGGGAGTCTGCTTGAGATTCTCTCTTCCCTCTGCCCCTCCCCCCACTTGTACTATCTCTCTATTTCTCTCTCTAAATTTTTAAAAAAAGAGTGTCAGTCTCTGTGTTGGTGGACTGAGGTTATAAGGCAACCCTATCTCCTTAATCTGCTGAGAAGTGTACAAAAGAGATAATAATAAAACTACACTTAGTGTGATGAGCACTGAGTAATGTATACAACTGTTGAGTCGTTATATTGTATGCCTAAAACTAGTGTAACACTGTATGTTAATTATACTTTAATAAAATTTTTAATAAATCACAATGGAAGAGAAAGCAAGGAAAAATTAAATATTTAAGAATTTTTAAAAGAGTTAATAATAATGGTATCATTTTATTTCAAAAAGACTTTCTTCCTAGAGTTTAACTGACTCCTAGATTTATTTCATTCACTTTCTATTTTCTTTTTTTTAAGATTTTATTTATTTATTTGAGAGAGAGAGCTGGGGTGGGGAGAGGGGCAAGGAGGGGCAGAGGGAGAAAGAAAATCTTAAGCAGGCTCCATGCCCAGTGTGGAGCCCAATGTGGGACTCGATTTCATGACCCTGAGATCACGACCTGAGTTGAAATCAAAAGTCAGATGCTTCATTGAGTGAGCCACCCAGGCACCCTTTCATTCACTTTTTCAACAGCTATTCACTGAGGTCCTCATCCATGTGAAGCAGCTCTCAAGGCACTGGGGAGATGGGATTTTCAAGACAAAATCTTTGCCCAGGTAGAGCTGACATTCTGATGGGGAGGCAACCATTGAAGGAATGAATATGTCAGCGAGTAATAAATGCAATGAAGGAAACACATCAGGGGTCAGCAAGCGAGGGGTAGCCTTTATTGGAGGTGGCTAGGAGAAGACTTTTAAGGGTGTAACCATCGAGCAGAGGCCCGAATTGTGTAAGAGAGTTAGCTTGGTAGAAGGAGCAGCCGATGTAAGAGCCACACAGAGTGCCATTGTGTCACCACAAAAGCCTTATGTAAATGTGAGCACTAAATGATATTTTACATCTTATGTGGGAAAGGTTGCTCAAAGGGTGTGCGTTTTCTACTTTTTCCTGAATGACAGCCGAAGTCAAGAGAACTGGGACTTTATCACAAGAAAGTTAACTAGGTTTTTGAGTTCACATGTATCTCTGACATGAGAAATACTTTTGATAATTGGTTGACTCATTGATTAATTGGTTGATTGATAGATTAATCATCTTGGCCTGGCTCCATATAACAAAAGTGGAAAGTTACTTGTCTCTTTTTTTCTGAATTATACTAGAGGTAGTATACTATTTAAATATAACCAGGGGTAGAAGTTGATACCAATTTCTGTGGTAATTTTAAATTGAGGAAGATGATTCATGGATCAGACTAAGATTACAATAAAGTATTTCTTGGAATTACAGTGATGAAGCTCTCTAACAGTAGAAGGAGGCCACCATAGAGAAACAAGCTTTGCTATTTTTATTCCTTTACTTTTAAAAAGTAATAGATACTGTTTGACACTTATAAATATTAATGGTTTCTTTGCAGTAAATGATTATTTCAGAAACAGATTTACAAGTTATTATGACAATTTTTATTAGAATACAAATGTGGATTACCTGGTATGTTACATTTAATCCTGATTGCAGTATTATATCAGGTGAATGCTTTTCACATAATTGAAATAGTCTAAATTGGGAAACGTTAGGATATTGCTTTTTTTGGAACGCAACTTTTAAAAGAAATCTCTTTGAAAGGCCTTTCTATGGATTTAAAAGCAAACGACAAAGAAACTCTTTGGAAGAAGGTTAACCTTTTGTGTTTGTTCTGAAAACCTGGTCACGAGGTTATCACATTGGTCTGGGGGTGAGAGATGATCTAAGGAGGTAGTGGTGAAGGTAAAGGAAAGGTATTGATTTAATGAATATGCAGGAGAAGGGTCTAGAGATTCGGGTGGCTGGCTGTGGGGCAAGGGAAGGAGAGGGATCTTCAGGGCACCAGCAGAGAAAGTGATGTCCAAGTAAACATGATGTTTGTTCCTTCCTTCTTTCCTTCCTTCCTTCCTTCCTCTCTTTCTTTCTTTTTTTAAGATTTATTTATTTATTTGAGAGAGAGAGCACACACATGTGGGGGAGGAGCAGAGAGAGAGGGAAAGAGCAAACCTCAAGCCTACTCTGTGCTGAGCATGGAGCCTGACACAGGGCTCGATCTCAGGGCCGACACAGAGCTCGATCTCACAACCCTGAGATCATGAACTGAGCTGAAATCAAGAGTTGGATGCTTAGGGGTGCCTGGTGGCTCAGTCGTTAAGCATCTGCCTTCGGCTCAGGTCATGATCCCAGGGTCCTGGGATCGAGCCCCGCATTGGGCTCCCTGCTCAGCAGGAAACCTGCTCTCCCTCTCCCATTCCCCCTGCTGGTGTTCCCTCTCTTGCTGTGTCTCTCTCTGTCCAATAAATAAATAAAATCCTTTAAAAAAACAAAAAAAGAGTTGTGTGCTTAACCAACTGAGCCACCCATTTCTTCTGGATGCAGTTTCACTCATCTTCTATTGTAAAACCTGAAAGCAGAGTTGGTGACTGGCAGGATATTTAGGCTGGTGGTGGTTCAGTCCTTTAGGTTTTCTTCTCTGTACCAAGAACAGGACATTATGGTCTCAAGTCGTAAGCCTGAGTAGAAGTCGCAGTACAGAAAACCTCTCCCAGCCTGTTGTGACCATGTGAAAATGTAGCACCATTTTTTTTTTTAAGTGTGCTTTTGTTTACCAGAAGCAGTTACAGTGAAGTGGTCAAAAGTGTGGTTCTGGTCTATCCAATTCTGAATCCCACTTACCCCCCAATACATTTCCTAACTTCTCTTTGCCTCCTTTTCCTTCCTTGTAAAGTAGACCTGCACATAGTGGTACCTACCCGTTCATAGCAACCATTATTGTTCTCTTGAGTTATTAGAACTTATTTTCTTTATTGTCAGATTTTCTGTTTTGTTTGGATGCTAGGAACTATAAAATCAAATTTTCAACTCCACTCCAGCAATTAAATGGATCTTATGAAATGGATCTGCTTATACTGATTTGTCTTGCTATCCTTTTCCCAGAGCACTTTCTTTTGCTTATCAGGTAGACTCTTCTTTTACCCATGAATACATTTACCAGTAATGCTAACAAACAAGTAGTTTATTCATTTTAGTCTCAGATTTTATTTATGTGTTGAATTTATAGCATTTCCACTGAAGAGCCTGGAAATAGCCCAAAAATAAAAGCAGCCATAGGAAAAATGGACTGTAAGTTCTTTGATAAGCAGTAATTCAATTTAATATTTAGCCTATTAACCAGTATGGTCAGAAACATGTTCCTTTTCTAGGATAAATGAATTTGTGAAGTGAAACAAAAAATATTGACTCATAGCTGAAATCTGTTAAATAGTGTGGGCCAAGAACTGTTTCCTAGGCACGTGTCATGTCTTAACTCCTTAATCTTTGCATCAGTTCTATGAAGAGGTTAATATTACTATTTACATTTTACAAACATGGGAACTGGGCACAGGATAGTTAAGTGACATGGTCACATAGCAAAGGTCATGTAGCCCAAAGTCACATAGCTAGGAAGTGTCCAAGCCCAGATCACAACCCTGGCAGCCCTCCTCCTCCATTCTCTCCTATCCCCTGTGCAGACTTTCCTCTCTGAAAGATAACTTGTGTCAGAGGAAATTTCACTCTAAAAAGTAAAGTAAAAAAAAATTACATAGAACTCGCAGTGATTACCATCACTGAATTTATTATCATGTAGACTTCCCTCATATGAGACAAATTAAGTAAGATGTGTTTAAACCTATATGACACCAGGGCACCTGGGTGGCTCAGTCGGTTGGGAGGCCAACTCTTGGTTTCAGCTCACGTCATGATCTCAGGGTTGTGAGATCAAGCCCTGCATTGGGCTCCGTGCTCATCAGGGAGTCTGCTTCAGGATTCTCTCTCTCCCCCTGTCCTTCACCCCAACTTACTCACTCTTTCTCTAAAATAAATGTTTTTTTTAAAAAAAACCTATATGACACAGTAACATGCAACTGCCATCAAATATTCTCTCATTAATCTATAACATTACAATTAAGAGTAACATTTTTCAGTGTGTGTATCTGGCTTAGAAGAGCATGTGACTCCTGATTTTGGGGTTGTGAGTTCAAGCCCCATGCTGGGTGTAGAGATTACTTAAATAAATAAATAAACTGCGTAAAAGAGTAACATTTTTCTGTAAGGTTACAGTGGTATTAAGTTTGTTCCTAAACGTAAAAGTGGGTTTTTTCCCCCTTAGAACAGTGTGTTAGGGTGGCTGTGGTACTGAGCCCCGCATTGGGCTTCACACTGGGCCTGGAGCCTGCTTAAGATTCTTCTCACCCTCTGTCCCTCCCCCACACGCTCTCTCTGAAAAAAACAAAACAAAACAGTGTGTTAACTATTCAAATATTCTAACAGAAACAAAAAGTGTCAACTTAAAAACACAAGATAATGTCACAATCAAGGAGATACTGCATTTGAGAAACTTTCTCATGCAGTAGAAACTGATTCCTGATGGAGAGGTCAGAATTCATGCCTTGGGAATGATACTCTACACGGCTGATGACTACCTTGTATGACTTTGCAAATTGCTTATTTTCAATTATGCTGGGCCATTATAATAAGGCTTTACTAATAAGCAAAATAACTCATCTGGCTATCATTATTCTTCACAGTACTTTATCTGACTGACAAAAATGGACCATAATTACTCATGTAATTTGTCTCTGATATTTTTATTCCGAAAGCAGACTGGATTATAGAACCAGTTAAGTCCTCTTGGGGCATCTTCTAATTTATATGGGGGAATTATTACCTGGGTGACCATACAACAGTACCAGAGTTAATCTGTGGTGAGGAAATAAGCATCCCGGTATCCTAAAGCATGGCTGTCAGATGTCTTTGCACTTTGACTCTTGAAGTCAGGTCAAAAGTCCTTAAGTCTCATCTATTGTTGTACTTCCCTTTTTAAAAAAGATTTTATTTATTTGACAGAGAAAGAGTGCGCACACAAGCAGGGGGAGCAGCAAAATGAGGGAGAGGGAGAAACAGGCTCCCCATTGAGCAGGGGGCTGGATGTGGGGCTGGATCCCAGGACCCTGGAATCATGATCTGAGCCAAAGGCAGATGTTTAACCAGCTGAGCTACCCAGGCGCCCCTGTAGTTCTCTTTTTTAGTAGAAACATACCTCAGTAAAAATGAAGAAATGGAGAATTTGAAGTAAATAAATTATGGCAAACTTATTCATGATCCAGCCAGAGTTTATTGAGCTCCTGCTGTATAACAAGCATTGTTGTGGGGACTAGGGACATAAGTAATGGGCAGGACAGACACAGTTCCAACTCTGATGGAGCTTGCATCCTAACAGGATGTGGACAGTGAGCAAGTAAACAATTAAATAAACACAATAAATGTAAATACTGAGAGTACTATGAATAATACAAAGCTGAGTGATAAGACGGAGGATGATTGGTGATTGGGATAGACTTCTCTAGATTGAGTACTCAGGGAAGGGTTCTCTGAGGAGGTGATATTTGCACCGATGCCTGAGGGAGAAGAGGGACCCAGGTAGGGAAGAGTCAGTGGGGAAAGATATGAATGGAATGAGGAGAGAATAGGGTGTGAGGAAATTGACATAATAAGTGTAGTTTCAGGCAGAGAGAAGGAGGGCAGAAGCCCTAGGATGATGGAGTGTTCAGGGAAGAGAAAGAAAGTCCAGAGCAGTTGATGGCTGGAACATAGTAAACGAGAGGAAGAGTGGTACAAGGTAGTCTAAGATCAGAGTTTATTGAGCTCCTACTGTGTACCAAGCATCGTTGGTACAGCAGATCATGAAGGATTTTGTATATCAGGGTGAGGAGCTCACCCTTTTGTTCCTAGGGTGCTGAGAAGCTTTGAGATGGTTTTAAGCGGGGAACAGAATCATGGTTAAAACATTTTAGAAGACTCCTGTTTTTAAAAGATGCCCTCCCCCATGGGTGTGAAGATAATGGATGACAGGAGGATAAAAGGGGGAACAAGAAAATCACCAAGATATGCTCATGACTTGACTGAGGCGGTAGCAGTTGAAAGGGACATAACCTGAACAATATTTTGGAGGCAGAACTCCCAGCACAGTCTGATGGGCTGAAATGGGACGTGAGGGAAAGGGGGGAACCAACGATGATGCCTAGGTGTTTTTGTTCATTTGTTTATTTGAGCCTGTGGGGTGGTTTCATTTGAAATGAAAAGACTAGTAGCTTTTGGGGACGCAGAAAACCAGTACTTCCAATTTTGACGTAGTGAGTTTGAGACGTTCACTAGGGATGATAAATAGCAGTTTGGATCTGCAAGTGTGAACCTCATGGAAGGTATAATCCTGGGTATTACCTGTTGGAGATGTTATTTAAAGCCTTGAAAGTGGGAAAGATCATCAAGGGAGGCGGCGTAGGTCAGAGAAGAAAAGGCCTAAAACAGTTTGAGGTCAAGAAGGAAACGGAAAATGAAGGAGACTGAGAATCAGCAGCCAGTGAAGGGGGAGGAAATCGAGAAGGTGTTGGAAGCCAAGGGGAGAAAGGCAGAGATTGTGACAAATCCTGCTGAGAAGTCAAGTAAATTGAATTTGGGATCTGTTGATTTGGCAACATGGACCCCCCCACCACCACCCACAGTGAATTTCGGGGTAGCGCTTGAGAGCAGGAGCCTTTGCGGAGGGTGGGGGCGTGGGGTGTGGGGAGAGAAGAGGATGTGAAGATGTGTCAACAATCACTGGATAATGCTTTTGAGGAGCTTTGCTGTACAGGGGAACAAAAATAGAAGGAGAAGAAAGAGGGGTGACATCAAGAAAGTGGTTTGTTTTTAGAATGGGAGATGCTTTGTATGTTTCTGTGATATTTGTATGATGACAGGAATGATCCAGGAAACTCATGGGGAGAGATGGATGATTCAGGAAAAAGAAAGGGGAAATTATAAGGAGCAAGAGGAGGTGGGATCTAGACCATATGAGGAAGTTCACATTGATTAGAACAGAAACACTTCATCCGCTACAACAGAAAACACTGGTATGACGGATGGAGACTATGATACAGGCAGATTTGCGGACAAGTTGAGGGCATCAATGTCTGTGTTTCTGTTTTTCTTAACTGTGTGTATTGTATTCTTAACCTAGTAAGAATGAACTCAGACTTACAAGTGACGTTAAAATTCTGAAAAATTAAAAAAATAATCCAGTATTTTTATATTAACTTGATAATACACCGCAAGTTATTAAAAGAGCACAAACTCACGGGCACAAATTTGGTAGCACAAATTCAGGACATCATTAGTGAAGGGTTGTTTTGTTGCAAGGTAGTTGCAGGGCATTATGTAGAAATCTGCTGTAGCAGAGCAGTAAAGATGGCTTGTGTTTACATTGCAATGCATGTATTTCTTAATCCATAGGACAAGCTATAAGACAATAATAGACTAGAAATGTTTTTCGTTAAAATATCCATCATTGTACACTGTGGGTTCACTAAATAACCAGTAATAATGTCAGTGACAGTTACTGTAAATAACTGTAGGTTTATCTTTATCATCTATCAATTTATTTGTCAGTTTAAAATCAAGAATTGGCAACAAAGACCAACTGGAAGAATATTAATGAAGTGCCTTTAACACTAAATACCCTGTCCTCTCTCACACCGTAGGTATTTCAGTAACCTTTTATGTGTAGCTCTACATGAAAGCCAGATTTCTTAGACTGCTGGATTGGGATCCTCAATAAATCCTAAAATTTCACCGATTTTATTTATGAATACAAAACTTTAGGAACCCTCAATCACTTTTAGGTACCGTTGCCGTGGGCAGAAATGAAAATAGATGGCCTTTCCTCATTTGCCCATCACGAACCAAAGGAAGTGTTTGGATTTTTAGACCAGTTACATCAATGGCTATCAGAACATACTTGTATAACCGTGATCCTGAATTATCGTCCCTCCTTCAGCAGTTCTTTACAACTCCTTGCAAATTTGCTACTTTAGGGTGAAGAAAGATGACATTGGATCCTTGACTTCAGAGGGGAAAGAGGTACCTGTTGCAGGTGGCACCTGGTTATTACTGCCTCCTTACTTCGTAAAAGGTGCTTTGAGGTCTGTGACAGCCTGCACCACAGCAAAGGGGGGCAGGGAATTGGGGAGTAGGCATTAGCCACCTGGGCACATGGACACTGATTAACTCTGTTCTCCCCTCATCCCACACAGGCTTAAGTAACCATTGTAAGTCTGGGCAAGGAAAATCTTGCTCTGCTGGCTGAAGTCTAGGTGCCAGGGGGTTGCAATCCAGAAGGGTTTATGTGAAGAAAAGTTGTATCCAATATATGTGGAACACCTACCTTCTGAGTGGGAGTGGGGAAGAGTTTACTCATGGGACTGGTACCGTTTGGAATGGGAGTTTGGTAGGGGTGGCCTCAGAGTGAGGCAGATAGCCCAAGCTGACGGGTTCTCTTGGGGGTGCTTCTTCCAGTTCCCGCCCTCCTTCTTCAGTTCTCTTGGCATGGGCGGTGAGTGCTTCTCCTTGGACCGGCACTCATTCCCCACACTCTGATCCTGGTATCCAGGTGTCCATCCCCGTGTCGGAGTCCCTTTCCCTTTTTGACCATCTTTGCACATGGAAACCCTTTATAATGACCCTGGGCTAGATGTGTTTGCGGGGTACACATGTGGTCTAGGAACTGTGCATCTTGGTCCCACTGCAGGTGCAAATGCAGCCTTCTCCTGAAAGTACTGAGGAATTGTTGAAGGATTCTAAGCAGGAAGGGAACGTGAGTCGGTTTACTTGTAGGAAGCGCACTGGCAACAATGTGTTCAGAGAAGGAGGCATGAGGCTGGAGACAGGCAGGCTCACTAATCCCTCTTGCGGAGTCCTGGCCCGAGCTAATGAGGGTCTATTGACAATGCTGCAGAGAAGATGTATTCATAAAGATATTATTTTAGATATGCGAGAATTTCATGACTAAGTGGCTGAGGAAAAACGAGTCACCTGCCAGGTGCCTTCGTGTTTTACGGGTGCATAATAAACTGAATTTCGCAACACTGAGATGGTAGCATAAGGAAATAGGAGAGAAGTCATATTTGTCATCAAGGTCGTATTTGGATACGTTTGTGTTCTGATATTGATCAGCTGCCCTCTCCTAACTTGTAAGCAATTTGCAAGGAATTGCGTTCTGTAAGGAACTTTTTTGGTCATCATTTGTTCTACCTGTTCCTTTTTCGGGGATTCACATTATACATTTGCTCTTAAGAGCTTATGGTGTATGCAACGCAAAGGAGGCACATAAATACCATTGAAATGCTTTAGGCTGGTTCGAACTTTGTTTTAAAATAAACAGATGGTCTGCCAGTCCTTATTCTTGTTTGTACTGAGGTTTGTCCCCCATAATCCTGGCCCCTTCCAGTTCCAGCCTCACAGCTCGATATTTATTTTAAGCAGCTGCTTATGAAAGGTAAAATTTAGCAATGATCAAAATGGCACAAGGTGGGTTTGTATGTGAGATTAGGGTTGCTGGGGAGCTGTCCGTCGAATATCCTTTCTTTTATACTTTTTGCACCCACGTTTTGGCTGTGAGAATAAATCTGGGAAAGCTGCCTTTTGGCCTTTAGCACACTGCCAGCCTTGGCGATCGCAGACTAATGGGTGTTGTACTAAACACCACTGAAATACAATAAATGAGTCTATTAAAGCTTGGAACTCCTGAGAGCTGCAAATGTAAAAACCATCAACAGATGCCATTTGCTGAAACCAAGGCTCCTCTAGCAGATGGGTGAAAGTTAAACATAAATTGCACTATTTCTTTTTCTGTTGGTTCATTTGTTTTTAATATAGTAGGAAAAAATCCTGCTCTTCAGTTACTTCTGGCATATGCTTCATGGCTGTTTGGGGTATTCTGAGGAGATCTTTGAAATGATAGTCATGCCATGTTTTATTACCTGAATTCATTGAATGCGTAGAAACAAATCCTTGTCCGAGTTTTAAAACTTTCCTTGGTCATATTTCCAATATGGGAAATCAGAGTGAGAAATAATCACCAGATGTTCACAATGGGACATAATGTCTTTCTTTTAAATCTTTCATGTTGGGCTCTAGTAGAATAATATCAGTCATATCTAATAGTTCTCATTCATTTGGTAGTTGAATTTTCTTTACAGTATTTAGTTACTCACATGCTCTCTATCATTTAAATAACACACACACAGAAGAAGAACAGTGCTTTTAGTTCTCGTTCAATTTAATGACTTATATACCATTTAATGCGACTGCTGTTAATTAATACTAACTTTCAAGAACCATAATGGCATGATGAATCATTCTAGAACATTTAGATATTTCTTGGCATGGAACTAAGTGTTTATTTTATAACTTAGTTTAGTTTAGTTGTGTATCTCTCAAGAAATCTAAAGTTTTCTTGCCTTTTTCCTGATCCCTAAAGTTATTTATCCAATAGTATTTCTCAGAACCGGTAACCAAATCGGAATCAAAGAAATGTCAGCGTAGTTGGAAGCATGGGGAAGCAGTTAAATAAATATACAAATGATTACAAAACTGTCTCCCATTTAGGAGGACAGATAATACGCAATTATACTGTTCTTTAACTTTGAACCATGTGACTGCTTTTTACAGGCTCAGGTTCCTGTCGCTTCAGTTACTCAGACCCCAGCATCATCGTGTCCTACGCCAAGAACAACACCGCAGACTGGATTCAGCTTGAGAGAATTAGGTTTGTTATCATTTCAGGTAGTTTCATAAGTCCTGACGTAAGTGGATTTCTAGTTCCCCATTTGCCTTCATTCTACCACTGACTTTATTCTTCATGGTCAAAAGTACTCTGGTTGTTAATGACACTGAATTGCATGCCTGCACATATTACTCCCTGCCCTATTTGAAGAAGTATTGTAAAAGTGTCATTTTCCACTCAGAATTTCCCACGGTTAGTAGTAGCTCTAACAAACCGTTTTTGGTGGAAGCACATTTGGGGGAATACGTTTAGGATGGAATCCTCCACAAAGTGCCATCACTCCACTCTCTAGGTGGCTTGGCTCTGGGCTGCCTCAGAGGCCTAGGAGTATATGAGATTACGGCGTAAATTCCTTCCGGTCTGGGTTGGTAATGGGTTCATAGCCCCTGGGGCTTTTGCATCTAATTTTTAGTTCTGTTATTTCCCTTCCAACCTCCCAAAGGCAGGTTCTAAAATTCTATTATCATAATTGTGATGCAACTTGTAGTCATTTTATTACATTTTCTTTATTTAAAAAAAAAACCCTCTGTAAGGAAATGAGGTAGGACGCTTAAAGAGGAAGCTCACTCAAGTTGAAAAAATGTGGTTAAATTAGCAAAACTCAAATGATATTTACTCCTTCTGCACACTTTAAATCATAAAACAATTAAATGGATGACTAATTTCAGGTCTGGTAAGATATTTAGAGGAAAGAACTGGCTTGGACTTTTATAAAGTAGTTAATCTGATTGGTTTAGTTCTTAAATTCATATAACCCAAGTAGAACATTTTCCATCAGTTTTGTCGTTTTCTTTCTTCACATGCTAATTTCCTTACCGTATTTCCCTATTGAAAGAATTGTGACTTACTTAGGGAAGAAGAGTAAATATTAGGTTCTTAGTCTTTAAAGCTAAACCAATCTGCCCAAAGTTTCCAGTCGCATTTCAAATTTAAGAAACTGTCACATGTCCAAGGTCTACTCCAACCAGAAACTGAGAAAAGTGATTCTACCTCACGGATTTCAATAGACTGTCTATCTCTGAGGCAGGATACCATATAATCCATAAGGACCAGGTATAAGCCAAGCTCTGTCATGCTGTGTCAATCTTATAACAGCATTTTGCTCTTCTTCCTAATTTCTAGTAGTTATTATGAAAATGCATTTATATTAAATACTTATTTATATAAATGGCTGTAAACAAGGCAGCATATTGAAAATTGTATCCCTACCTCCATTTTTCTTTATCCAATAGTGATGTATCATAGTTTAGGTAAATTGTGGTAGACATTTCTTGCTAGAAAACTGCCACATATTTTTGATATGACAAATAGTGAAGGTACACATTAAATTATAACATATGAAGATCACACTTAGCTGACTCAATTTGATTTTTCACCAAATGAGACTTTTAATTTTAGACCGTGCTCCAAGCTATCATGCTCATTAATGCAATTATCCTTACCAGTAGTGATCAGAGTGAACATATTTTCAGTCACCTCCTAAAACTAAAATATATTATTTTCATTGGTTTAAATTCTTTTTTGAAGCTAAAAACATAGTCATTGTGAAATATTTTAAAAGAAAAGGCAATTGATTACCCCTAAAGATAAGGTACACCATCTATAACCTACACTGACAATTCTTTGGATATATATGTGCTTCATTGGTGAGTGAAAAATATGTCTTTTCTGTGGTCCTTTCAAAACTGATTTATAGTAAGCCCAGGGTACTACTAGTTTGCATTTTAGTACCACTTTTAATCTTGGCTAAAGCAATCATTTTTACTATAGCAGGTTTCTACTTTGGTAGAATAAAATATTTAATAAAAATACTTTATCATATAGCAGAAGGGCCTGGATTCTAACAGACATACTATAAAAATTATGTTAAATTATATCAAGCTTTTAAAGATTGATCTGCATCAAGTTGTGAAGAATTATACAGAGCATTTAATTTTCATGGCAAATCTCACATTGATATAGAGAAAACAAAAATGTATCTGGTTACTAGAAATAAAATAACTATTTTCAACATGGATTATGAAATAGCATGCGGTAATGGTTTCTCATAGATACACAATTTCAAGGAAAGAATCAAAATTAAGAAAATTTTATAGTTTTTCTATTTTTTCTTTTTAGCATCAAATAAAATCAACCATGAGATTATTTGAGTTTTTCGTGATTGACTGTCTACCACATGCAAAAAACCGTGCTGGAAACACTGATTTTTTGCAGGAACCATGAAGTGTGTGCTATTTTCTCTTTGATTATTCCTTTACTGGCTTACTTGAGTATACTCAGTGTTTGCTTTGTGTTAAAAGAAGAGCTCTCAAAGACATTTAATGTTTAAACTGTCATCACTTAATAGGAACAAAAGATTTAAGAGCTATAGGATTCTGAGTATTTAATCTGCAGTCCATATCATGTTAAGCTAATGAAACTACAATCTTAATTAAAAAACAAAATTGATCTACAAGAAAGAAAAAATGGATACTGTTGAACTTTATCGTTCATTTATTATATGGCACCAATTCCTATCTCACCCTATGTTCCAGAGCCCCTTCCAACGTCAGCGCCATCATCCATATCCTCTACCTTCCTCAAGACGCCAAAGGCGAGAACGTCCAGTTTCAGTGGAAGCAGGAAAGTCTCCATGTAGGCGAAGTGTATGAAGCCTGCTGGGCCTTGGATAACATCCTGATCATCAACTCAGCTCACAGACAAGTCATTTTAGAAGACAGTCTTGATCCAGTAGACACGGGCAACTGGCTTTTTTTCCCAGGAGCTACAGTTAAGGTTTGAGCTCTTTTTTGTTTCTTCTCCTTCCCTCTAAAACCTAAAGCTTAATCAACCAGACCAGACAAATATAACTAAGCTTACCAAATCCACTAGTAAAGGAATAAATAATATTCTTATTTGTGTTACCTTCTCTTTTAAGGATGGGGTGTCATTGGTACAAAAAATATTCACTTATTCGTCCATTTAATAAGTAACTTCGAGGACCCACTGTGCTGTGTCCTGGGCTGAACCTAGGGAATATGACCACAAAAAGGCAGATATGTTTCTTCCCTTCACGTGGCTGTCAACTTCGTGGGTGTAGTTAGACGTGTCAACACGCAAATACAAACAGCACAATTTCTATGACTTGCTGGGAAAGTTTAGAGCTCCGGAAGCACGATAGACAATACCGAATCCAGTCTCAAGGGATTAAGAAGGTGCTCCAGATTGGGAATCTAAGCAGAGACCAAAAGGTAATTTGGAGTTGGCCAGGTGGGAAGAATAGTGTTTCTAGAATCAGAAATCACATCCATAAAGACTGGATCGCGAGAGCACAAGGCAAAGGTCTTAGACAATGTTCGACATTCAATCTGTTGTCTAACAGATTTTGAGTTGAGACTCATGATAGTTAAATGTGGAGATATGGCCGGTGACAAAACCTTGAAGATGTTGCAAGCTGCTATGGAGCTTGAATTTTAGCCTGAAGGTGATAGGGAGTCACTGAATTGCTCCAAATACGTATGACAATCATATTTGATTTTTTAAATATACCTTCGAGGATAGAGAATGGGCCAGAAGGGAGAAAGTGCAGGTAGGGGGACCATGTTGGTCAGACTTAGGGAAGAATGTGGAGGGATTTTAGAGATTTTTTAGGAGAGGGGATGGAGAAGATTCAGGACCAACTGAGATGATGAGGGAATAACAGGTGGTGAGGACAAGATTTGGGCAGCTGGGTGGACGGCAGTGCCATTCATGGAAACAAGGAACATAGAAGGAGAAGCAGGCTCACAGAAGTTGATTCACTCTGGACATGTTGATCTTTTCTTTAATTGAGGTGTACTTGATGTTTAATATTAGCTTCAGGTGTGCCATTTAATGATTTAATATTTGCATATATGGCAAAATGATCATCTCAGTAAGTTTTGTTAATATCCATCACCTCACATTTTTACAAAATTTTCTTCTGTGATGAGAACCTTTAGGATCTACTCTCTTAGCAACTTTCAAATATGCAATATGGTATGATTAACTATAGTCACCATGCTATACATTGTGGACATATTGATTTTGATAATCCTGGGGACAGGCAAGAAGAAATATTTGGTGGGAGGTTAGATAAAGCGATCAGGAACTCAGAGGAAGTTTGGCAATTATCAGCCTTTTGAATGAACATTGAAGTCATGGGCTTGCCTGCCCAGAGAGAGGGTGTGGAAGAAGAAATTGTGCCTAGGCAATATAAAGAATGCCGTTAGACCCTCAACTGGACCCTCTCAAGTTTCCAAGATATGAAAATCAAGTGCAAATACAGCTTAGAGAATTTTTTTAAATGTGACTCACTGGTACAATGTGCAACTCAGGGGAGGTGAAATCACAAAAGTAGCAGCAAGTAGGACATAAACAGCTAAGATGCTCTCCTTCTTTTAATAATGTTTTCAAATTCTAGAAAAGTGATTCCAAATTACTTAGAACCCTTCAACACAGGAACTCGCCTGACACAGTAACTTCTTGCTTAGCAAATCAAGCGCTAGACATTTTACTCGAAGTTGATGAAATCACACGATTGACTGGCATTAGGAACAGGCATCATCCTTGCTCACTGTGAGAAAACACCCAGTAAACCTTATGGAAATCCGTTCTGACAAAGACTCTAAAACCTTTGTGCCTTTAAAGAGAGCCCGTGGATTCCTTTCATATGGGTGTAGAGAAGAACCTTTGTAAGGATATCCCGCATCCTATCCCACTACCACTTGATTAAGTAGGATTTCTGTCGATGTTGTTCAGCATTGGCAAGAAGCCACGAAAACCCAGGAAACACATGGGGACCTCAGGGCTTGGGATTCACATCCTTTTCCCATGATGATCATTTATCATTTGGACTCAGTACCCTTTACTATATAAATGCAATTTTTATGCCTTGTTTTACAAGCTGTTATACTAATCTAATTAGCCATTCAGTTTCTTAATGGATTGTACTTTACTACCACCCCTGATAAAAATGCATGAAATGTGGTTTTGCTTCGGCAGTGATATTCAATTAAATTACAACTTTGTGTGGGTTAATAGTTTTGCTTTGTGGTCCATCATCTTACTCCCAAACTTACCAGTCACACCTTTGAGACCTGCCTGGTGACCTATGAAAAAAACTACTGTAGTTGATATCTATCATGCCCTTTGACTGGCTATCAGGTAGAAATTTTTCTCTGATGTTTCTTTTTGAAAATTCTTTTTAAAACTTTGCAGTAATATAATCTGAGAATTATCATTTTACCTCATTTGCATGACCACCCTTTTGCTTTCTGGCTCAAACATCGGAGCATTAAAAAGTTGCTTTTGCCAAGTGATTTGGAGTTCTAGCAATAAAAATTGTTTATTTAAACTGCATGCAACTTCTTCATTAAATATTTCTCCTTCACTTGGTGGCATCCGAAACAAAAACTACAACCAATTAAAAAGCGTAAGCATATCTCCATGTTCCTATTGGTCACAGGGCATGTTTTAAACATTGCTTTATTTTGGACTTTTAGTTTTGAGGATTATTGTTTGTTTCCTTGCTCTACCTATGTATTACCTTTTCTATGTTCAGTAAAAGTCTCCAAGATGTATACATCTTAACTAAATCAAAGAATGAGTCTAACAGCAATTGAGAAAGTATGCTTAATTACAAAATAGAGCTTAGACGCGGAAAAAATGTCCAAGCACAGACAGAGTATTCTTAGTCTAAGTAGTAAGGGCTACTTTTTTTCTGAGCACTTAACATTCCAGGTGCATGCATGCATACACACACACACATATATACACACAGACATACATATACACACGTATACACAGGATTTTATATATATATGTATATAATCTCATAATTTTATCTTTATAAACCTATAAAGCATGTGCTATATTAGTCCCATTTTACAGATGTGGAAAGCAGACATAGAGGTGTTGAGTAACTTGTCCAAAATATCCCTCTCACCCATGGAAAAGCCAGGACTCACCTAGAGGAATCAGACTTGATCTTGATTTCATTCACCACATGGCTTTGCTCTTACAGGTGGTAAATAGAAGCCGGTGTGATTCTGTTTGTCCCGTGTTTCTTCCCAACATCCATGTGTTAAATTATCCGCCCATTTTCTTCCGTATCACTCTCTGACTATAGGTTAAAAGATTCTTGTTTTTCTCCTATTTCATCATCTTGCTCCAGTTTTATTTCATTTGTACTGCATGTTCCTTCCTCCAGATGACTGATTTTTATACATTAGAATTTAGTAAGTTCAGCCCAAGGACTGGCCTCTTTCTTCTCCTCCACACTCTTCCAGCTGATTTTGTTTTCATGGTCCTGGTTACCGGACCATCACAGGTATTGACTTCTGACCTCAAGTGAACTTAAGGGGATGAGAGTATTAACATGTTTTCCTTATGGAGGCAGGAGGCATTTGCGTATCCTGTGCAGGGGGTAATATAGTGTAACAACGATGAGACGCTAAAGAAAGAGAAACCAACACTGTCATGGCACCAGACTGCCTGGGACAAGGGTGTTAAGAGGCAAGGACCACATGTTAGGGATGCCACTAACAAAAACTTCAGCATCATTCCTTCACGGAGATCACATCATGCTCCCTCCATACTCAAGCCTCTGAAGGCTTCCCGTGGGGGCCTTGCATATAATCCGAGGCCCCTTAGTCCAGGCCCCTCCTAACTTTCATCCTCCTCTCCTGCTCCGCTGTGCTCCAGCCTCACAAACACAACACAGAATTTCACACTCCTACACTTTAGACATGCTTTTCCACCTTCTTTTTTCTCTGCCTAGTAATTCCCCGGTCTCCTTAAGGACCCAGTTCCAAAGTCATTGTCTGTGTGAACTTTGTGCATTGTTCATGTCTCCTCCTCTCTGTCCTGGTGTAACTGTTGGGTTGAATAAGCAGGAATTGGGGTTGGAGACTGGCTGTGGAAAACAGGTCTCTTTGTTTCCCCCAGTGACCATTCAGGTTCAGTCTGAGAGCTTCTTTATCTCTGTCCTCTTTGCAGGTCCCAAGACTGCTGAGAGACCAAATAAGCCATCCGATCATTTTAGTCTCTCAAACAGTCCCAGTTCAATAACATATGATCGGTTCACCATAATCATCTAAGCTCCAAGCTTCATCCATAGCTTCTCTCCTCCTCCGGCTTAAGTGTGCTGCAGTGGGAGTGATGGCAGTGGTCAGCTCCTTCTCCTTCCTCACCACCCCATGCATTTCAGCCTCTGAACCCTCTAGGGCTCAGTGTGGAGGAAGCAGAAGAGGCAGGAGGCAGATATTGTTATAAACTGAAATTACTGATCCGGTGGCCTGGCAAGCGATCAAAGCTGGCTCTCTCTTCCGTCTACCTTTGGGCTCTTTGGACATCTCCCCACTCCTCACTAATGCTGGGGATCTCTCACCTGCTGTTCTTTGATGCATCTCGTATGTCTGGTTCCACTTCCAGCCATGGGGCCTCGGGTTAATGACCACAGTCTGTTTCCACTGGGGGCTTCTTGCCTCTCCAGGGAGCCATTTGGGGCAGGATCTTAGACAAACTAGGCTGTTTCTTGTGTCCACGGGCCCAAGTGTACTCTCTAGTAAACATCCACCTTGGATCCATGATTGAGAGGAGAGTAGTTACTTCCAAGCGCAGCCCTCTTCCTACCTGGCCATCCTCCAGGCAGCCTCAGGCATGCGTCCAGGCCCATCCAGCATACCATCCAAGTGCTGTCCTTCAAGTCCAACGCACCAGGCTTGAGGAGGGAAGAAGATACCTTCCTCCCCTCAGGAGGTCCTGGGCGGGACACATAGTTCACCACCAGCCTTCTCTAAAGAAATCATTTCTCTGCTGCCCAGCTTCCTACTTACATCAACTTTGAGTTTGTATCCCTGCAACATGAGTAACTAAGCCCTTTTACCACCTCTTTCACTAGGTCCTTATAATTGGTCCATCCCACCCTCACCTTAGAACGTGGAGTAGTTCCATTTCAATATTCTCTTACATGGGACATATACCTCTATGAGAGCATTTACAACCTTGCTTTCCATTTATGTTTCTGTCTCCCGAGTTAGAAGGTCAGCTTCTTAAGCTCGGGGACTGCTTCAACCATTTTTGAGTCTCCATTGTTTGGCACGTGATGGATTGTTGTTAAGTGTTAACGGAATGAATGAAAAGGTGGAAAAAATAACCAGAAGATCGAGTTTATGAGGAAAGAAAATGAATTTCATATTCACTGATCACTTGAAGGCAGCTGAAAATTTTGTGAATGGAACTGGAGACAGTACAACTATTCAGAAAATGGACTTAACTACAGGGGTTCAGATCTTGGCTTTACCATTTATTAGCCATGTGGTTTGGGGCTACTTATTTTAATCTCTTAGTTCCTCAGTATCCTCATGTGTGTAACAGGGATAATAATAGTACCCACCCCAAGCTGTGGTAATTAAATAAGAAAATACATATAAAACCCTTAGAACAGTCCCTGGCACATAGAAAGGGTGTAATAAATATGTGTCCTCTTTATTGAAACTTTGAGACTAGGCTCCAGAAGAAAGTGAACATAGAGGAAAATGTGTAAAAGGCAAAGGATGGAGCCAATAGCTGTGATTATGAGGTGGGGGAGAACAGGATAGAAAAAATAGAGACCTCACAATTTATGTCATTCTTATATGTCACTAGAGTAACAGAATCAAATGCCTTAAAATGATTAGGTTGGACACAAGTGTTGCCCGTACATGTAACCTTTGGCAATCAAAATAAGAAATGGTTTCCACTGGAATTAAGTTTCAATGCCACTCATATAATCAGAATTATTAATAGTTTCTATTATTAACAACAAATTATTTTTTTAATGCTACTGTTCATGAAACAAGGGAATAGAAAGTAGTGAGTATGTAAACTGCCTAGCTGATGACCTCGAAAATAATGTCTGAGGGTGTCAGGTCGGATGGGAAAGATGAAAATGATTCACATTCACAGTGCATATTTCTCCTTGTCTTCTCTAGATTTTTTTTGTTCAGTTTCTTCGGGAATATTTAATTCATTGCATCTGAGCCTGTTCTTGTTTATCTCAAGTAGGGCAGAATGATATAAGACCAAATAGAGTAATTAGCTGAAGGAGTTGATGTGATCTGGAGAATTGCAATTATAGGTCACTAGTTTAAATCTGCCCTGGGTTGGTAGAAGGCCATTCCCATCTGTTGGCTCTTGGGTAATTAACATAAAATAGATGGATAACAGTACTGGCTTTTAATATAGAATCTGGCCTTCCATTTGTTGCGCTTTTTGATTTGGGGTTGGTGAGCTGCAAGAGCTTATGGAATTAATCTGTTCTTCCTCTTCAGCCTTCTGTGTTTCTCCTCCATTCTCTTTACGAGTGCATGGCCTTGCCTGACTCATCTTCCAATGTGTTTCCAGAAAACTTGCCCATGTGGAAGAAAAGGCACACCACATTCTTATGCTTCTAATTACCATCATGATGTTTTATTTCCCGCAAATCCCTAAGCAGCCCTTTGTTCATGACCAAGTAGGTGGGGCTCTAAATGCCAATAAACACAGTGCCGCAAGTTAAAAAGCTCCCCAGAGCACCACCCTCATTAGCAATGTCTCAGAGTAAGCGGATCGTGGGCTCATGAGGCTAGCCGACTGAAGCCTACTCAGTCTGGAATCACCTGTCTCAGTTACTGGTTAAGATGATCTTGCCTTCGTTTACAGAATACCCCAACCCTTTGTAACTTTTGTATATGATTTCTAGAAGAATCAAGAATTATTTGTGTCCGTCGTTCCTATTCAAAAGACATGGAGTGAGCTCTGCCAGTTCATCCGCAGTTGCTAGAATAGCCAAGTGCTGCCACGGCTGCCATCCCCCACCCCGCAGGAGTGCGTCTCTCGGTCAGGGGGTGTGGGTGTCTGTGCCACATTCAAAAGCGGGAGGCACGTTCTTCCTGCCTGAAGCAGGGCAGCGATTCATCTTAGGGCAGCTTCTGGTTTCCAGCTCTGTTACGGTGGTCTTGGTTTTGCCATCAAGGTTTAAGGGAAGTGGATCCATTTTTTCACCCTTTCCAATTAAGACTTAGAGTATCAAGGATCAGCCTTTCACCTTGGGTAGGAGTCTCATATCCAGGAATGACACTTGCGCTAGTATGGATGCTAAATAACAATGAATAATAATAGTAACCCTATGAGGGTAAATAATAGTAACAACGATAATAGGAAGAGTAGTCATGATGGCGTGTCATGAATGCACTATGAGGAAAGCCTTATCGTCCAAGTTTTGTATCTGTAGTCAGTAAACACTGAGTGTCTGTAAATGGAGGCTTAGCACTCCATTTTCCTTAGTCACTCGTGAAACATCTGGACAAATCCATCAAAGCCATCTCTTTCCAGCTCCTCAAACATACATCCTACGATCTGAGAACATCCTTAATTTCAAGGTCAAAGAAAAACACTAAATATAAGTTTGTGGCGGGCCAGCCTGGAGCTCCTGCAGCTAGCAGCCTGCTTTCCATAACTCGCTGTCAGAGAAGAGACGCAAAGATCAGTGGAGCACTCCCAGGAGAGCCCAGGGACGAACGATGAGCAAAGGGCTGTGAGCAAGGGTTTGGGTTTGGGTTTTTTGGTTTTTTGTGGTTTTTTTCCTGTTTTCCTCATCCTTTGATAGTACCCCATGAAGCAGGGTTCCCAAATGGAGCAACATGTGATGGAGACAACTCTTCGTCCGGCAGGTGTTTCATTTTGTTTGTTTACTCTCATCTTCGGTGGCAGCCAAAAATTTGTATTTTGAAAGCATGTATCATTCGTGACTCTTTGGTGTGTGTGTGTGTGTGAGAGAGAGAGAGAGAGAGGGTATGTGTTTGCTCAGTCACCATTAATAAATGTTAATATCTGCTCAGCTAGCCTGGTTACTCTCGGCTTGCAAAGGCATAAATCACTGGCTTCTGTCGACTCTGGAATTGACCCACAGATTAAATGCAGATCACTATGAGATAGGTGCCATTCCGCGTATTTTTTATTTTTAAGAACTCTTCCCACTCTGATTGCTGTGCTTGCACCTGCTAATCTTTCTCTCTTTACTGCCCGAGTTCATTGTGTGGCTAGCAAAGAATTCCAGATTACTCCTTCAACACATTTATGTCAACTCGTGCTGGGAAGTAAATCAATGCTAAATGTCACAGATTCTGTGAGGAAGATTTGTCCTTTAGAATAGGCTGTGATTTGATCACGTGTATTTATTTTTTTATTTTAATTTTTTTTTATTATATTATGTTAGTCACCATACAGTACATCGCTGGTTTCTGATGTAAAGTTCGATGATTCATTAGTTGCGTATAACAAACACCCAGTGCTCCATGCAATACGTGCCCTCCTTACTATCCATCACCAGCCTATCCCATTCCCCCACCCCTCTCCCCTCTGAAGCCCTCAGTTTGTTTCTCAGAGTCCATTTAAAAGGAATTTCCTAAAAAGTAATTTATTAAGTTTTTCAAATTTCGGCCAGGGATTTGGAATAACTAAGTAGACAGAATTTAGAAGGGTCGTATGTTAATCTTTTCTCTATTAGTTTTTCTCTATTACTCTGTTTTCTCTATTCCTACTTCCGCAGACTGCTTCCTCTTTACTACACTTACTGTTGATAAATATGCAGTAATAATGACAATTTTCCTGTTTAACAAACACCAAAGGCCCTAATGAAGACAACAGCCATTAGGTAAATCAACAACCCATTAAGGGGAAGCATTAAGTCAGAACAGGAGAGTCTATTAATTTTCTTATAGCTCTTGTACATTAAGCATTTGCCAAATTCATTGTCCCAGTGGATGCTAGGCAGATATCCAGTCCTGAGTAAGAATGGGAGCTTTCATTCTGGAGTCTTCTGTCACCTGTCTGGTACTTTTGTCATAAATTGTGGAATTGTTAATGCAGAGTAAAGGTCATGATGTCCCAATTTTGAAAACATGTAAATTAATTTGTCTGAAAATGTAAAGTCTTCATGCAGGTTGTGGCTAATAAAAAAACCCTCAGATGAATGGTGAAAGAGGTGATCACACTCAAAGCAGAGTTCACTTTTAAACGTAGGATTTGGGGGATATAATCCCCTGGCAGGTCAGTACTCTCCTACTGTAATGCCCAACTTTTCTTCCAGAAATTAAGCACCCAGAAGAAGGTTTCAATGATCCATTCAATGATTTTATTTTATTTTTTACAGTAGAAGGACGAACAGGAGGAAATCAGATACACTTTCCAGAAATGTGCTTTGCAAAGCGCTGTACTGGAAACTATCTGGTGTGTAACTTGAGGGATTTGAGTCCCGGCTTTCTAATGACGATAAACCTGAGCTCAGTAAGACTTGTGGCCGGTCCATGTTCCCATGTCTTTTTCCATTAAGAATCGGAACGTTAACTATGATTTTTCTGGCCAGATTCCAGCCTGGTTAATTGCATGCTGTCTACCTAAATTCCCTTTGCTTGGGATGTTCTTCACTTTGGATTGCATTGCTCTTATTGTCATGTTTCCCCCAAGAGGTGGGTGCATGATATTGTAGAAGGAGCCAGGATATAATTTGTCAAGCTAATAAGAGTACTTTGGGGATGAAGGGTTAAACGTAAGTAGTGCTTTTCACAATTTCCCTCCAATGCTGCCTATTTGTACAGTAATTAATGTGAAATAGCATTAGTGAAACATGGAATTGAGCCAAATCACCATGACAAGGGTGGCAATAACACGGAATCAAATAATTTTGATAAATTCTACTGGAAGCGACTAGTCAAACAAATCGCCAGAGCCTCCCTAACGGATGCACCCTTTTTTGTTTGTTTTTGGTCTGAAGCTGACACATTTACTCACTAATTAACTCAATGTTCAGTGAGATCTATTTTGCTCTATATGAACGTCAAAAACGTATAACATTTTTCATCATTTCTGTGCCTAGCACAGGACATAGCGTGGTAACCTGCCCAGTGACACTCACGGAAGGAAGGTTTGTCAAGCGAATGAATGAAGTAAGGTTTGTTGAGCGAATGAATGAAGTAAGGTTTGTTAAGCGAATGAGTGAAGATGGGGGCAATGAACGTTTACCAACTTCCTGACATTCCCCAATCTTTAGGAGGCATGGCCTACAGTATCTCATCTAATCTTCACAATTACTCCCATTTCACAGATGCAAAGACAGAGGCTCAGAGAGGCCAAATGGCTTCTCTAAGATCAGTTTTGACTTTTGTAGCCAAGTGTGTTTTACTAGAAAGTCAGCCCTTTCGTCCCTCCGTCTCTTATAGCCTCCCACATTGTACCTGGCATCCTCAGCCTTAATTTGTGAAGGCAAGTCCGAAAACCTCAGACCCTGTGAAAGTCAAGTTGATCTCCATAGACAAGGTTAACAACCGCCCCATGGAATTTTACATTGTTATTCTTACTCTCATTACTCCAATTCAAATCTGTCACTGTTGCCATTTTGGAGTTGTCATAACTGTTGCCAAGTAATTATACACTTGTCACAAAATATACCATAAATCGAATCTTTATGAATCTTGGTACAAAGTGGTTCAAATGTGAATGCTCAATGAATCCAGAAAATAATGAGAAAAAATACTCTTTAAGCTCCCTCAAATTCACTCACCATGGTTGAATCTATTGTGTCGACTAGAGAAAATGCACTTCAGCCCTCCTACACCTGGACTGTGTTCATAGCCAAGTTTTCAGTTTTTTAACTGGCATTAAATTACCTAGAAATCGAATGTGTGGAAAAGGACAGAAATTCATTTTGCCTCATGAGAGAAATCATTCTCCTTCAATTTGATATTTTTAAATATAGCATGAAAGTCTGTACCTATAAAGACCATTGACCCAGGATGTAGGATATATGTATTTCTATATGATAATAGCTCTCGCACAGAGAAAGGCTTAGGAAACACAATGATAGGTAGGCTATCAGTCAGTCAATTTCCAAACACTCAATCACACATCTCAATGTAAGCCAGAAACTCCTCTACCAACATATTTTATTTCCAGCCAGATATTGGCTAATTTATGACTCTGCCAACAATGCCATTTTAATTAATTTTATTCATCTTATTTCTCTTTCCTCTGCTCCTCATATCTCATCTATTTGCATTGCCTAGATTTTAATTAAAAAACCTCTCCTCTCTAAGGAGCAATCTGAAGTGGCAAAAATAATCACTTAAAATATTACAGTCATTAAAACATTGGCTGTGGTGGAAGCCATGCATTTTCAATTTTCCTACAAATGATGTTTTAGCTTCCTTTTAAAGTGCACTTTGTATCTGAATTGTCTGCCACCAGCCAGCTTGGCTATCAAAAATGGTCTTCCAGCTGGGTGGGCTGAGTGACAACTCCTTAATGGAGGAAATGGATGGCTCTCTGCTCATGTGGAGGGGAAGGCATACCAGGCAGATTTCATTCCATCTGCCACCAGCTCTCTGCAAGCTGGCATTGCCCAAATGCCCAATATACTCATTCCAACAAAAAGGATATCGTCAAAAAAATAAATTGTAAGGCTACACATGCCTGAAAGAAGCATCAGGGCCATTAGACCCAAGGGAGATAATATTAAGAGGTGCCTCAGTGTTCATCTTTGATGAAAACCTAATTAAACTATGGGGGGGGGGCGATTGCAAGTACTTTTACAAGTACAGAGGTGAAGTCATTAACATTTGCAGCAGAGGATAGGGAGCCACCTTAGAAAAATGCTATCCTGAATTGTGGCCAAGGACTTGTTATATTGAGGAATTTGCACGGATGTTTCCTGTTGATGCTTTTCTGAATGGCAAATTCTTGTCACTTAGCTACACTGTGTTCTGCTTTTCAAGTAAAGGAAACCCGTTTAGCTGCAAAGTAGGAAAATATTTTCGATTGACAAATAGAAGCAAATAAGGACTATATTTAAGGGATTTTTAAAAATTGGAGATCTCTGGTACTTAGAACTACAAAGTATATGTCATTGATCAGTGCTAAAATAGTGACACAAAGTAAAAATAATTATAATTAATGCACATTAGGAGAGCTAGAAATAGAAATATTTAAAGCCATCTTCAGAATTATAACTTTATTTCGCCCCCAATACATGCTTAGTTACTTGACATGTAGTCACCATAAGTCAGAAGCTATAACTCAGGAAATCAAATTTTATGATCATTTGCTCAAAAGAAAAAAACTTGATAGAGTTTTAGTATACTCAAAATACTCCTGAATTCCAAAATATTCTTGTTTTTATCATATCAAGAACTTGTGTATCTTACAAAATTAGACATTTAACTGTCTTTTGAACTTGTTTAGATTTTAATTGTTATTACATATAAATGACATGAGTTAAACAAAAACAGCTGGGTATTAAAAATCACTGAGAGCAGTTTTCTGAAATTCTTTTCATACTTTCAATGCACATTTTGCTTGGATTTTTAACATAGTATACTGATATTACACAATGCAAGTTTGTCTGTAAAAAAAAAAAAAGAAAAGGTGGCAACAGACATCTTGCATTAATAAGTTTTCCTGTCCTTGGAGAATTTTTGGTAATCTGCCAAAATTTGGAGGGCCTTTAAAGTTCTCATTGAAGCTTCTACCTGCCCTAAATGTGAATGAATGTTTGCAGTATTTTTGCCATGTGGGATTGTGGGATATATTCTTTTATATTTTACTAAAGGTTTGAAGTTGACCTGAAGAATTTTAATGACTATTCTAATGAGAAACACAATTAAAAATAGATTTACACATGTTTCTATTTCTCTTTCACATACTGCTAAGAGTATGGACTATAGCATTTTATTTTTGGAAAAAAAATATCTATCCAGAAATAAAATAATGATTATTGTATAGCACTCAGACGTTTCAGAAATACATTTCCATGGGTAATATAACTTGTGCTTCTAACAGCACCTCTAGGAAATAGATATCATTGACGTCATTCTATAGCCTGAGAAACTGAGGCCTACAGGGGTTAACTGACTTATACAAGGCCATGTAGCTATTAAGTAGAGCAAACGCATGGGAACAGGCCTTCTGATTCCAGTCCTCACACTCTTTGAGGATGGATAGCAGCTGAGTCTTCATTTCTTGTCATCTTGATTGGTTTTGGTTTCTAGGATTTTGTTCTTTCCCAACCTTCATCTCAATTCATGTAAGTGCTGAATTAACTGAGGTAGATTTCAGGGGCCAGGGGTTCCCATCCAGAGACAGAGACGCAGTATCAAACAAGCTGATTCTAGCCTCGTCCAAACGCACTCGGGCATAAGTTCTGAGTTTGGAGAGCATCTGGGAAACCAGGCCCATTCTAAGATTTTGAGCCCCTGGGATAAATCCTAAACAGAATTCACAGGGAGCTCTAACTTACCTTATAACTGATGTAGGGATCCTCAGACTGAGAACCCTCAACTGTTCCCCTGCCTTTCACAGGATTCTTAAATACAGGGCCTGTAGACAGTCAACCTCTCAGTAGGCCTGTTCCTGCCTGTTCCTGCTCAGATGACTCAGAAATACTCCAGTTTCACACCAACTGTCCCCTGTTTTAGAGTCCCAATATGACCCTGCTGGTTCATATTACCCTGACTCCAAACCTTGAAAACTCTGGCTTCTACTCAGAAAGGCAGAGGCAGAGGTGGCCTCTCGATCTCCTTAGCATGGTGGGGAGTCGAGCAGCCATCCGTCGCCGTGTGTGTGTGTGTGTGTGTGTGTGTGTGTGTGTGTGTGTGTTCTGTTCATCCCCAGGCCCTGCTGCCCAGAGAATGACAGCCCCGTCTTGCTGAGAGAGAGGGGAGGTTGAGCCGCCTCTCGCTGAGCTGTGACTGTTTACTTTGCATATGTCACCACCTTTTTTTGGTACTGGGTTGCAGCACTAAGACTATGAAAAAGACAATATTCAAAGAGCCGTACTTTTCCCCTCCACACCCAGAGGACTTTGGGCCTATTTGGGAAGGGAGAAGAGAGCTAACTGTAAATCGTCCCTTAAACCTGACAGACAGGATTAGGATATTTGCAGTGGAAAGACCAGCGCTGGTTGTTCTAAACCACTGCCCTGTCTGTTTGACTTTAGATCTGGCATTATTATTCTTTTACTACAAGCTGTTAAACAACAACTCCTTCACTATAGAAATACTAAAACTATGCCAAAAACCATACCACTATCTCTCTTATGGAAACTAACCAAAGACAGATCCTACTAGTTTTTAGATCCTATTATATTAGCATGAAAATTGGATTAACATTCAATTAAGGTGAGTATTAGCATTTTTTCAGATTGCTTTATTTACCCTTGATATGGTAGATATTACTTGTGTTTCCTATGCTGGCGCTCTGTAGTCATAGTGTCAAAAATGTGTATCTGGTAGATAATTTTCAATCATTATACAATTACAAATGATCTATTCAACTATCTGATGTATTTGGTAACAGCAAAATAACTAACAAAAAGATCCTTTAAAATTATTTCTGTTTTTCTAAAACACCAACTGATCTTAATTTTTTGAAATCAGTTTAACAATATTCAGTTAAACAATATCTAGTTTTATAATGGCTTTTTTTACATAAATTTTCCATCTCAACTAAATTAAAATATATATCAAATATCTTAAAAATATAAATTTTGAGAGAATAGGAAAACACTCATTTATAACACAGTCTTAAAATATTAACAAACAATTCTGAGGCACACAGAACCAAAACTGAAATAATTAAATTGATATTTAGCCAGAAATGACCAAGGTTTCATGTTAAGTGAGTCACTCTTTTTATTACGTAAATATGTCCTTTTGAATTGTAATTAAATGTTCTGTTTTCACACATATAGGTATTTCATGTATGGCTTTTCCTTAGACAATGACTAAATGTGTCATCTGCGCGGATATCAGCATTCTTATATTAATGCCACAGTTGATCAGGATTCCAGAATGTGAAGATAATTGTAAAAAAACGTTACTTAGAGTTTGGTGGATTTATTAGGAAAGTAATCTTTGTTATTTTAGTTAGCATTTGTAGTCTTCACAGGATAATAGTAGTGGACCCTTGAGTTTGTCACCTTTTGACAGTTTCTACTTACTGTTAAATACACGGAACCCCAGTTTTGATACGTTTGTTTGGGTTATGGATCACATATAGAGCTCAGTTTAGCATCTGCTGAGTAATCTGTATTCACTGTGGTGTGAAGAAGATTCTCTGGAGGTGGTGCATGCCACGTGCTACAGTGGTATCTAGGGTGATGACAGGCTCTGTGGGTGTGTCTTATGTTAGTGCTGTGAAATGACTCCCCAGGATCATATGCTGTGACTCTCTGGAACTTCTGGAAGCTTCTGGAAGCTTAATTTACTCTTTTAAAATGATATTCTGATTCCTCCCTCAATTGATTTTACCAGCCATAACTAGCTTAATTGTCGTAAAACATTTCTATGCATACATCACTCCCTTATTTTAGGACACCACTGCCAACAGGATATTGTAGAGATCTCTAAGACTACTACTTAAGATTTTTTTTATTGTCAGGCTCCAGTCAAATTTTGAAAATCATTCCTACTGATCACCTTTGTCGTTCATTCATATTTGTCATCCAACTTGGATTTTTATCACATTCTTTAAAACAGGTTGAAGACCTGTTCATCCATGAAGCCTATGTATTTAGACCAGCCCTGGACAGTGATTCTCACCTTTTCTCACTCATTAGCACGTACCATCTGCTGCCTAGCATTGAGACATATCTTTGATATCTCTCAACGAGACTGGGATTTTTTGAGAGCAAGGATTATGTATTATTATACTTCATTATAAACCCCTCCCCAGTACCTTCCTTAATGCCTTCTACATAGTAAGTTCTCTGTACAAAAATAATTGATCACTTAAAAAGGCATAACCATATCGTTCATTCATTCATTATTGAATTATTCAACAATTTTTTTAAATTTCTACTATAAGCCACACATTGTGTATACAGCAAGAAACAAAATGGACATGATCCCAGCTCTACACAACTTACAGTCACTGGGCCTGATATTTTCTGTCCAATTAGTTTTCTTCATTTCTATTTCATTTTAAGAGCATATGACACTTAAAAAGGACATTTGATCTTTCATTAGTATTTTTGTATATATGACTTACTACCAAAAGTTAGTTAATAAAAACATATTTTTACGAAGTATTCAGATTACTCAGCTCCAGAGTTCGATTGTACCTTTGACTATTCACTTTAAGCTGAAAAAATATAGGTTAAAAAAGAAGTATCACAGGAAACTCTTTTTCTCTATTCTTTGTAAACCTTGTGCTTTTTGGGAGAATAACAAAGATTGTGATTTCCCAGCTCTTCATTGAGGGCATCATGCACTACTTAGGTCTCACCAGAAACTTTTATTCAAAAGGTAGCCGAGAATATACGATCATATCAGGGATTACTTTGACCTTTTCTATATTCCATGTTTTGATTAGCTGGCTATTTGACTCATATCCCATTTACAGACAAATTGTGAAAGGCTTGAATGGCAAGCCAGAAATATATAGAATATTGAAAAGGTCAGTGTGATTTAGCCCATAAGCACAGTATCGAAAATATATGACAAGTCATTATCACACGTAATTCCCACGACAAGGACTGGGTGAAGATGGGAAATTATTCCAATTAAAATATTCTTGTTTCCTACCGAAGGCTGAAATAGCAAAGCTCAAATGGCCTCTTGACTCCTTTTTTGTGATAACTTAATAAGTTAGAAAGAAATTGTAATTGAATTAAACAAGACCAAAAAAAAAGTAACAAGCTCTTCTGATTTGAGCGTCCATCACAGAGGGAATAATATACTGACTTTTCTAAAAACTCTAATTATACATGAGTAAGACAGACACAGCTACAGAACCAATTCCACAGCCACCCCATGCTCTCTTTTCATCTACAGCATAGCTGTCAGTCAGATGGGAACTCCATTTATTTCCATGGAAATGAAGGCAGTGAGTTCAATTTCGCCACCACCCGGGATGTAGATCTTTCTACAGAGGATATTCAAGAGCAGTGGTCAGAAGAATTTGAAAGCCAGCCTACCGGGTAAGTAATTGCTATCCCATGCTGCGTATAGCACTTATATTTATTCCCCTGGACATATTTTAAATGCATATTATTAAATAGCAAAAGCACAGTTAAATCAATATTGATTCTTCTTTTAAAATATTCATTTATTTATTTGAAAGAGAGAGTAGGAGAAGGGGCAGAGGGAGGGAAAGAATCTCAAGTAGACTCCATGCTGAGGGCAGAACCCAACACGGGGCTCCCTCTCGTGACCCTGAGATCTCAACCTGAGCCGAAATCAGGAGTCAGACACTTCTACTGACTGAGCCACCCAGGTGCCCCAAAGCCAATTGTTCTTATAGACAGGACAAATGGTTAGACTTCTCTTAAACATTCTTTATTAAATAATCAACTATTTTTATGTGTATTAAAAATATGTAATTGCAAATATCTTTTAACTGCAGTTGAAGCACTTATATCTCATCTTTGTTTATTCGGCTTTTACTGGGAAAAAGTGTTTTTCAATGTGTATGGAAGACAAACTCCACTATGATTATATTGAGACTTTCAGTCATCTTCCTGGGGCCTGAGGTTTATAGATGATGCTACCTGATTTTCAGTGGAATGTAGTTTTGATCTATAAAAATTGTTTAGGAAGTAAAATTTATCTTTGAGAGATTTTTTTAAAAGACTTTATTTATTTGAGAGAGACAGCACAAGCAGGGGGAGAGGGAAAGGGAGAAACAGACTCCCCACTGAGCACAGAGCCTGACGCAGGGCTTGGTCCCAGGATGCTGGGATCATGACCTGAGCTGAAGGCAGACGCTTAACGGACTGAGCTATCCAGTCGCCCTCTTTGAGAGATTTTTAAAGGAGGAAGATGGGGCTGATGTTGAAGAAGAGAGCTAAAGCAATGAGAATGGTTTGGTGGTAGTATTTTCTGGCAATTCTGAGCTGTGTGCCTTCTTCTAGGTCCTGTATCCCTAAGGTATTTCCTACTAATTGAGCAGCATTTTCCTAGAAGTTAAAGTTGAAAAAAATTAATAGGTTCAGAGAATCTAAATTCATAAGGTAATGTGAGTGGGAAGGAAATTCTAGAAATTTTTTTTCAATAAACACATGTGATCAGAACACCAGGTCTTTATTGTTTAGTGTGTGTTTTCTAAGAATATGATGAAGATGAATGAAATTAACATAAAATATAATTTTATAATGAATATAAAATAACAATAATTTAAGTGTTAACTGTGAGAAACTTTTCCAAAATACAACATTTGAGGTAGTCATGTGTCTCTGATCTCAACAAATTAAATCAAAACTGGATGGAACTTCTAAGTGCCCAAGAGACAAGAAGGCCATGGCTCTGTTGGGCTCTCTGCTTCTTTGGTGTTGTCCGGGAATGGCATTCAGACCCAATAAGACAGAAATCTGACCAGTAGCCTAAGCTGCACCGCTGCTGTGACCTTTTGCTGCTACATCAGGGGCTTTCATTATTGAAAGCTAGATTTCTGCTGTGGCTGACCTAGCCCTGCCTCAAGGAGGTCCAGCCTGTGGGGCAGGCCAGGGGTGCCTCTGAAGGAGGCTGACATTTTGAGGGACCTCATTTCTTCAGAGCCTAGCAGGGATGTTCAAGGCCTTCAGTCCATAAAGTTCTTCTCCTTGGAAATTCCTGGCACCCTTGAAATTCTATGTCCAGTGTGGCTCCGGTGTCTCCTTGAGGGACCAACAACTACTGCTCCTCTGTTCCATCTACAGGATTTCCCCAAGAGTCAGACTGCCTGCCATCATCACCCATACACTACACATAACCCTTACACTACACAGGGTTCATTCTACTCCCCTTACAAACCAATGGGTTTTGGTGGGGTCCAGAATTTTGACAATGCAAGGAAGGCTTCTTTACCTACATTTCGGAAATAAGGAACATCACCAGCATATAAGTTCTCCCTTTTTGATTCCGGATATGAAAGACCAATTCAAACCCCTTCCCTGGTTTCGGAGCTTGACTGCCTACGAGAGAGTCCCAAATCTTGAAACACAAGAGATTCATTGACCTCCAGTCCTTCATCTCTCCAAGCTAATACCATCCATGTGGAAGTGATGAGCCATCCTCTTCAGTGAGACCCACATCCCCTGAGGACATAGATGATTCCCAGTGATATCCAGCCCCCATCCCACTAAAGCAGAGAGAGAAACAGAAACACAAATTTAGTTTCCGGTAGGATAACTCTCATACGCACATAAATCCCTGTCTATCGATCTACCTCTTTCCTCAAAGTCTTCAGTGTTACCACTCTTGTTCTTTTGGGGAGAGAGAAAATTTATTTTTAATTATGGCTTTCATATCCATCTATTCCCTGTCCCACAATGTTTTCTTTTCCTTTTTTTTCCCCCACCTTATCGTATCATCAAAGCTTGTCTATAAAAGAACAAAAGAAAAGCTTTTTTGGTTGGATTAATGGTCCATCCTGCAATCTGCTAGTAACATCAGTGAAGATTTAGTACAAACAAACAGAAAACCACGAGTTAAGTTTAGAAAGGAATTGATTTTATATTAGGAGAAACCCAACGTATCTTGGAAAATTAGTGTACTAGTCCAGAGACATAGCTTGCAAAAAATTTTTCCGATTAACAGAGCAGACATTCCGTTTTCACAGAACACTAATGGTATGAGAGAATTTGTGGCTAAACCAAATCATTCATCCTCCAAAACAAGGATGGAACTAAAAGTATTTATTCTTTAAAAAAAGAACTAAAGTTAAGACACACACAGAGGAACAGCAGCACAAATTCCATCCACTCAGTGACTCAGGTGGTTTCAGTTATGCTCTTTGGCCGCTTCTCAGTACTGAGGATGTATCAGGGTTTTGGTCACAGTTAAGAGACTAATACTTTTGGACCATAGCATTGTCAGCAGATCTCTGTTCCAATAACATAGAATAATGTGCTTGACAAAAGCACCTGTGCCACTCTAATTGCTATACAATTAATTCCTCTAAGTTCTAAAAGCAGTAAATTATTCTAGCAACTACATCTTTAAGTTTATTTGCAGCTTTTCCCCTAAGATATCAGGCCACACCCCCCCAGATTTACGTCATTTATGCTCTCAGCTGGTTGCCCAGTTATCCAACTTGGCGTTATATCATAAAGGTATAAAAGGATAATGAGAGGATCTAGTGTTTTCTGTGTTTGCGTGATGATAAAAATGCTGGTTTAGTCCATGAGTGTGTGTGTGTGTGTGTGTGTGTGTGTGTGTCCCCTCTCCGCATCCCATTCACCCACTCCCAAATGTTGCTTTATTGGTCCAGGGAAGAATGTTGTCATGATAATTTTTAATCATAGCTTCAGGGGGAAAAAAGCCTGTCACGAAATCAAATTAATGTGAAATATTTTACATAGGGTAAGAGCTGACAAAAACAGATTAGGAATTTGGTAGTGAAATTCTTGATGTGTTTTGTTTTACAAGCCAGATTTACTAAATATTTGTCTCATTCTTCAACTCAGTCATCACCCACACTGATAATTTATCATTATTGGCTCACCTGCTGAAATAGAAAATGTAGATAGTAAATCCTCATTGTGCTCAAGAGCAACGGATTGAATTGATTGAGCTCTGTAATTTTGAGGTCACTTTTTCAAAAATAAAAAAATATTTTTTAATAAATTAATTAAATTGTTAACCTCTATATAATATTTTTACTTAACTATGTTTTTCTCCCATAAGAATTATGAAAGAAAAAAATGAGTATGCAGTCCTCTCTAATAATTTAAAAACACTTCATATGAATGTTAAGAAAAAGGAAAGCCACTATTTTTGGAATCTGGTTTCCCAAATATTCCTGTTTTCCTACCATTTGAGTCAAACCATTTGATCTCACATCACAAGGATGCAAGAGCTGTTTGCCTCTCATATCTCAAAGCTGTCCTAAATCCAATGTTGATAGGTTTATTTTTTAAGTGGGATCGTAAAGGTTTTTTTCTCTTTTTCCTAAAGAAGACACATCTGTTACTTCAGCAAGACAGAAACTTTAATGGATACACTGATAATTTATGTGAGTCTTTCTAAACTTTGGCTTAACCTTACAAACACATCATTTAATTAGCAACCACTGTATCTCACCTAGCTGAGACCACTTTTAGGTGGGAGAGAACTTTGTAGAAAAACACACTGCTATCATATAGATTTTGTATTCTTCTCTTTTATCCCAAATGCAAACACTGTATGTTTTTACTATTCAAATACCTTACTGCTGTCACTGTTCACGTTAAAGAGGAACTCCACAAATATAATGAATATTAGAATATTGAATCAAAGCAGCATGCTTTAGTCTTCTCCACTTGCCCCAAATCCTTGGAAATTACAGAAAATGAGCAAACATATCTATAGCGACACTATAAAACAAAACAAAAAAAAATATGCCCTAGTTGGGTCAGGAATTATAAAGGATTGTACACAAAAAGAGAGGAGAAGATCTGATGGAAGGAGGGAACTATAGCCCCAAACACTGTTTGAATAAGACACTAAAAAAGATGTCTCAGCACTGCTCCAGGACACAGATGCTGGGCACAGGAATGAGGATGGGGCTCGAGGTACTGCTATAGGGATTGCCATGTAGGTGTGTCCCTCAGTACACCTACTTCCAAGGAGAGGCTTCTGTTCCCAGGAACAAGTAATGAATGTGGACATTTGGAATGGAGAAGCAGGACAATCCAGGTGACCGGAAACCTCAAGGGGGAACAGAGACCCCCCTCACAGTAGTCCCACCTAAAGGCCCATCTGCCACCATCAGTAGCCATAATAATAAGATACAAATTTAAGCAGATGATCTAGAATCAACAAATCTGAGGAAAATCAATTCCATTTAAAAATCATCAAACTAAAGAACTAAGGTCTGAGAAAAAAGAAGTAGTAGAATAAACAAATGGAGATTTTAAAAGAAGCATAATGAATATCCTCAGAGGGATAAAAGTGTGTACTGCATTTGAGAAATTAAAATCCATTTTATGAGGAAGCATAGAGATGTGAGAAATGAAAATATATGATTGTCGAAACAAATTTAATGGGTTTTTTTTCCTCCACTGAATGTCAGCATAGGCATAGCTGAAGAGCAAATTAATGAGCTACAAATTGGAGTCTTGAAGTCTACCCAAAACTTAGGGTCACTGGATATAAGAAAAAAGATGTAAAGTATAGAAGGGAATTGGCTCTTCTAATGTTAAAAAATAGGAATTCCAAAAAGAGAAGTCAGAGAGAATATATGGAATGAAATATTCAAAGATATTATTGAAGAAAAGAAGAAAGAAAAGACGTAATTCCTGTGAAGGAAATGTTTAGCAAGATGAATGGGAACATATCGAGTCCTAAAGCATCAGGAAGAAACTTCAGAACACTGATAAAAGAAGAAATCCTAAAAGCTTCTAGGTGAGATTCATACTACTTATCTTGGAAGCACTAAGCATAAGTTTTAAAAAAAAGTTATCTAGTTCTGAAAAAGTTATTTGGAACATAAAATTCTTCTCCAGTCAGTTATCATACAAGCATTAGGAAAAAACAAAACGCTTTTTATTCCTATAAATATATGTGAACCTCATGGTAACCATGTGGTTTTTTTGTACATAATCAGAAATCTACAATAGAAACACAAAAAATAAAGAGAATGGAACCCAAGCATAACACTAAAGAAAACCGTGAAACCACAAAGGAAGAGACCAACAGAAGAAGAAAGGAACACAGAAGAACTACAAAAACAACCAGAAAACAAATAACAAAATGACAATAAGTACATACCTACCAATAATTACCTTAAATGAAAATGGACTAAATGCTCCAATCAAAAGACATACAGTGATGAGTGGTTAAAAAAGATAACACCCTTTTATATTCTGTCTACAAGAGACTCCAGATATAGAGACACATACAGACTGAAAGTGAAGGGATGGAAAAAGATATTCCATGCAAATGGAAATGAAAGCTGGAGTACCAATACTCATTTCAGATAAAGTAGACTTTAAAACAGACTATAACAAAAGGCAAAGAAGATTATATAATGATAAAAGGGTCAATCCAAAAGAGGATATAACATTTGTAAATATTTATACACCGAACATGGCAGCACGTAAATATATAAACCAAATACTAACAGACATAAAGGGAGTGATTGGCAGCAATACAATAATAGTATGAGACTTTAATACCCCACTTACCTCAATGGATAGGTCATTCAGACAGAAAATCAATAGGGAAACATTGACCTTAACACATTAGACCAGATGGACTAAATATAGAGAATATTTCATCCATAAACTGCAGAACACCCACTCTTTTCAAATGCACATGGGACATTCACCAGGATGGATCATACGTTAGACCATGAAACAAGTTTCAGTAAGTTCAAGAAGACTGAAATCATATCAAGCATCTATTCTAACCATAACAGTATGAAACTAGAAATCAACTACAAGAACAAAACCAAAAAAACCCAGAAACACATGGAGACAAAACATTTACTAAACAACCAATAGGTCAATGAAGGAATCAAAGAGAAAATTTTTTAAAAAATACTTTGAAACTATGTGATCCAGCAAAAGCAGTTCTAAGAAGAAAGTTCATAGTGATGCAGCTTACTTTAAGAAACAAGAAGAGTCCCAAATAAGTAATCTAACTTTATACCTAAAGAACTAGAAAAAGAACAAAGCCCAATTTAGTAGAAGGAAGAAATAATAAAGATCAGAGTAGAAATAAATGAAAGAGACCAAAAAAAAAAAAAAAAACACATACAGAAAAGATCAATGAAACTAAAAGCTGGTTCTTTGAAAAGATAAACAAAATCAGTAAACCTCTAGCCAGACTCATCAAGATAAAAAGAGAGGAGCCAAATAAATAAAATTAGAAATGAAAGAGGAAAAGCTAAAACTGACATCACAGAAATACAAATGACCATAAGCAACTACTTATAGTTACATGCCAACAAATTGGAAAACTTAGAAGAAATGGATAAATTCCTAGAAACACACAGTCTTCCAAGACTGAATCACAAACAAATAGAAAATCTAAATAGACTAATTACAAGTAATGAAATTGAATTAATAATAAAACTTTCAACAAATAAAAGTCCAGAACCAGACAGCTTCACAGGTGAATTCTACCAAACATGTAAAAAATAACACCTATCATTCTCAAATTATTCCAAAATATTGAAGAGAAAGGAACACTTCCAAACTCATTTTATGAGGCCAGCGTTACCCTGACACCAAAACCACAGGAAGCCACAAGAAAGAAAGAAAGAAAGAGAGAGAGAGAGAGAGAGAGAGAGAGAGAGAAAGAAAGAAAGAAAGAAAGAAAGAAAGAAAGAAAGAAAGAAAGAAAGAAAGAAAGACTGAATACAGGCCAGTATCCCTAAGGATCACAGATGCAAAAATCCTCAAAAAAAAAAAAAAATTAGCAAGCTGAGTTTGACAACACTAATATGATCATATACCATGATCAAGTAAGAAAGATTAATTCCAGGAGTGTAAGGATGTTTCAACATCCGCACATCAGTCAACATGATATATTACATTAACAAACCAAGGATAAAAATCATATATTCATCTTAATAGATGCAGAAAAGGATTTGACAAAATTCAACATCCATGTATAGCAAAAACTCTTAACAAAGATATAGAGGAAACATACTTCAATGTAATAAAGGCCATATATGACAAACCCACAGCTTACCATCATACTCAAGGTTGAAAAGCTGACAGCTTTTCCTGTAAGGTCAGGAACAAGACAAGTATGTCGGCTCTCATCTCTTTCATGAAACATAGTATTGGAAGTCTTAGCCACAGTAATTTGACAAGAAAAAAATAAAATAATCCAAATTAGAAAGGAAGATGTAAAACTGTCATTGTTTGCAGGTGACATGATAATTTATAGAGAGAGAACCTAAAGACTCCACCAAAAAACTGTTAGAACTAATAAATTAATTATGTTGCAGGATATGAAATTGACATATAGAAATCTGTTGCATTTCTGTACACTAATAAGCTATCAGAAAAAAATTTAAAAAACAATCCCATTTACAATTGCATCAAAAAAATAAAATAAAATACCTGGGAATAAATTTAACCAAGGAAGTACAAAACTTACTCTGAACACTATAAGACGTTTATGAAAGAAATTGAAGAAGACGCCAATAAATGGAAAGATATACCATGCTCATAGATTGGAAGAAAAATCTTACTGAAGTGTCCATACTACCCAAAGCGATATACAGATTTAATGCAACCCCCATCAGAATACCTATGGCATTTTTCACTGAACTAGAACAAAGAATCCCAAAATTTTTATTTTAAAAAAGACCCCAAACAGCTAAAGCAACCCTGAGAAAGAAGAACAAAGCTGTAGGTTTTCACTCCTTAATTTCAGACTATGGTAGTGATAGTGATCAAACAGTATAGTACTGGCACAAAAACAGATGCATAGATCAATGGAATAAATTAAAGACCCTAGAAATAAACCCATGATTATATGGTCAATTAATCTATGACAAAGGAGGCAAGAATATACAATGGGGAAAAGACTGTCTCTTCAATAAATGATGGACAGCTACATGCAAAAGAATGAAACTGGAACCACTTCCTTATAACATATATAAAAATAAAGTCAAAATGGATTAAAGACTTAAAGACTTGAACATAAGTTTGGAATCTTAAAATTCCTAAGTGAAAACATAGGCACTAAGCTCTTTGATATTGGTCTTAGCAGTATTTTTTTGGACCAGTCTCCTTCAGCAAGGGCAACAAAAGCTAAAATAAACAAATGAAGTTACATCAAACTCAAAGTTCTTGCACAGTGAAGGAAGCCATCCACAGAGCAAAAAGACCACCTACTGAATGGTCGAAGATAATTGCAAATTACATATCCAATAAGAGGTTAATATCCAAAATATATAAAGAACTTATACAATTCAATATTGAAAGAAACCAAACAACTCAATAATTATCGAAATTGTATATTACATACATGGGATTTCATTGTTACTTTTCTTTCTACCTTTGGATGTAATGTACAGCACAGGGAATATAGTCAATAATATTATAATAACTTTGTATGGAGACATATGGTAACTAGCGTATCATGGGGATCTTTTCATAATACGTAAAAATATTAAATCACTGTGATCTACACCTGAAACTAATAGGATATTGTATGTCAATTATACTTCAATTGGGGAAAAGAAAAAAAAAAAACCTTTTCAGACACACAAGAGTTCAAAAAATTTACTATCCCCCAAACCCTCTCTGAAAGAATTACTAGGAGATATGTTCCTGGAAATTAATCCAAGAGAAATATGGCAGATTCAAGAAAGAGTAGTGATCAAAGAAAAAAGTAAAGCCTATAGTTCAGTCTAAATAAGTATTGATTATTAAAAAGTTTTAATAAAAATTTGAAATTAAAGCCCAAATGACCTCAACTTGAGAAGTACAGAGGGAAAGTGACAAGAAGAAAAGAAGAGTAAGGAAGTAAAATACTGCCAGAGTTCCTAGCTTGCTTGGAATGAGGATGTGGATCTGGGATAACTCTTAATGTTAATAATAATAATAATAATGTTAATAGAAAACTTTAAGTGTAAATATGTGTGTTGAAAAATTAGATTAGCCAGATAGAGGCCATATAACTTCTGAAGCATCAGGGTCACATAGGACACAGAGGACTGAGTCTCGTACATGCCAGGAAAGTAACAAAAGGAAACAATAAAAAACAAGGTAAAATAGAAAACAGAAAACAATTGGTCAGGAATCAATCTAAACATATCAGTAACCCAATAAATTTGACTGAGTTTTAGTTTATATTAAATGAGATTTTCAAACATATCAGTGACCCAATAAATTTGAGTTATATTCATTTATTAAATGAAAAGTAACAAAAGGAAACAATAAAAAACAGGGTAAAATAGAAAAGAGAAAACAATTGGTCAGGAATCAATCTAAACATATCAGTAACCCAATAAATTTGACTGAGTTTTAGTTATTAAATGAGATTTTCAAACATATCAGTGACCCAATAAATTTGAGTTATATTCATTTATTAAATGAGATTTTCAAAGTAAGTTTTTAAAAGTAAGCTATTATTTACAATCACACAAGAAATTAAAAATCAAAGAAGAGAAACAAATATACCAGGCAACTACAACAAAAGAAGGAGGCATATTAAAATCAGATAATTCGAATCAAATAAAATAGAATCCAAATTTAAGCACTAAAAGGGCTAAAAGGGGATATTTTATGCAACTGTATATGTAGAACACTTGCCACAATGATAGCACATAACAAGCAATCAAAAAACTTAGGAATTAGCTTTCATTCCAACTATAATTACGGTTAGTAATGGGATGTGAGGAACGTGGTGCTCAAAGGAAAATTATACTCAAATTAATTAATGAGATATAGAAGAAACGCAAACAAAGTCGAATCGGCCAATGAAACCTAAATTGGATTCTCTAAATAAACCAATGAAGTGTCATTAAGAAAAAAGACCATATTAGTTAAAATGATAATTGGATATATTTTAAAACCGCGGAAGTGCTAAAATGGATCTGAGTAATCTTGTTGCAAACTGTTCAAAGAACATAGATTATATCTTATTTGTTCTGGTTTGCTTTGGGCCTGGGTTCTAACACCACTTTCTCTTGAAGCAAATTGTTTTTATACTTTAAAAATATAAGCAGTAAAATTTCAACTAACAAAAAGTAAGCGCTATATTGTTCTGGAACTCCTTCATAGCAATTTAATGTGCAGCCCATTTGCACACCATCTTTGCTTTGGGTTCTGCCATTCTTGAGTTGGTTCGGAGCCACCCACCTCCCCCTCCAAAAACCAGCTGTCCGTGTGAGCATCCAGAACACAGCCACTGGCTTCCCTTCCAGGATAGAATCTTTGCTGAGGTCACAGAGAAAACGAGAATGAAATCTGAATCCTTCCAAAGTGATTTGATTTCTGGCAGCTTGGCACAACATTAGCCGGTGATAGGATTTTTCTGTGGAAGGTATTGGAGGAGGTTGCTGGCACTGAAATGTTTAGATGCCCATGTTGTCAACCTTGTCTGTGTTCCCCATAGCCCTTCCTCAGTGGTTCACCTGATCACCATTGGCCGCAAGTCAGTCCTGATGATCTAGGAGTTTCTGTGAAGTAAGAGCAGAGCTCTGACACCTCAAGAAGCATAGCTTGAAGTTAACCTGTGCTCGAGAGCACATCCAGGAGCATTAGGGAATTGACGATTTAATTCCTCAGGCCCATAAGTATGCTAAATAGTGTAACTATTTATTATTATATTTTGAAATTCAAAAATAGGAAAATGACTAAATACAGTTTGGTATATATATATATATATATATATATATATATAAAACAAAATATTGTGTGGCTCATTTATAAAGAGTTAGTAATATCCTGGAAAATGTGTACATTACTAATGGAAGTAAAAGAAGAGTATAAACCATCTATATAATATTACCACAACTATTTGGAAATATACATACAAAAATATTAGAAATAAATAAACTAAAATATTAATTGTGCTTGCCTCCAGGAGAGTGTGGTTATGGGCGACTTTTTCCTACCTTTTTATTTTCCAATTTTTCAGTAATGAGAATGCTGGTATCATAATAGAAAACAAATAAAATTTCTTTTTTAAAGTTTCAAAAAATATTTCCAACTGTACTTCTCCATGTGGGTATCCTCATGGGGACAGACATCTTTTTTGTGAAACATCTTCCTCTACTTAAAAATTAAAAGCAACTAGTGGCAAATACTGTGCATGATGAAATGCTCAGAATTCCAATACACCAGCAGGATATAGAAAAGATGCTTAGAGCGCAAACAGGACTCAGCCTGAGGTCAAATTTGCTTACCCGTATTTGGTGTCACTGACTTTTTCAAAGGTTAGAGAGAGAGGAGTCTCTGAACTACTAACCTACTTCCAGTTCCCTCCAACTTCCATTGCTAACAACCCTCTTCTACTACCACCCGTATCCTATTAAGATAACTGCTTTATGAATTTGCTCTGAAGAAGCTCTTCCAATAGATATATTTTTTTAAATAAACAGCTCATCTAAGATTATAGAAAAAAAATTTGAGTAAGAATGGTTTTCTGATATTAGCCATGGCTTCATCTCTGATAGATGACTTACTATAGAGACACCAAATGCAAAGTATTAGTTATATGTTTTAACGGCACTGCTTGCTAACTGGATTACACTTACAACTGACTCAGTATGTCTTTCTTAATATTGAGTGTTATCCAGTGGGACAGGGGGACAAGTAAAAGGCAATATAAACTCAATAAAACAATTTTATATCGGCTTCCTTGTTCCAGGGAAATAGTAGCAAAGAATCTTACACATAACCATTGAAAACCAAAACTGCATATAAACCAACAAGAACAATCTCCATTATAGCCCCTTCAATATAAGTTGGTGCTTTTATTAAAAATGGGCTTTAGGGACGCCTGGGTGGCACAGCGGTTAGGCGTCTGCCTTCGGCTCAGGGCGTGATCCCGGCGTTGTGGGATTGAGTCCCACATCAGGCTCCTCCACTGTGAGCCTGCTTCTTCCTCTCCCACTCCCTGCTGTGTTCCCTCTCTCGCTGGCTGTCTCTATCTCTGTCGAATAAATAAATCTTTTAAAAAAATGGGCTTTAAATTATTTAGAATTCTTCAGAACGATTTGAGCATCTTCTTGTATTTTCTACAAATTCTTCCCTCTGTCCTACTCAGAAGAATTATGTTCTCTCTGACTTAGAATACTTTTCACAAAAATGCTTATAAAGCTAAAGGAGGATTTTATTTAAGCTTATAATTCAAGGTAAATGGACTGAAGATAGGTTGGCAGTCTGAGTTAATATTGTATTAAGTGGATCTTTTTTTTTTCTTTTATAAGCATGTTCATTTTTACTAAAGCAAAACCCACTTGACCACTTAGATAACATAAATAATGAATTGAGGAGCCCAGAAGATTATAGACAGAAATCATGAATAGTACCAAAGATCCACAGATAGACAAAGTGCAATTATTCTTTCAGCTCAGTGTCCCCTTGCTTAAAGATTAAGTCGTAGCACTTGCATATGGTACAGTGACTTTGTCTAGTCTTGTTGCTTTGCGAATTCTGTATGAAAAAATAAAAACACTCATTATAATTTAGAAATTCCTTTGAATCGCCTCCTCAACTTACTTTAAAACAAAGATAGCACTACGTTTTACGGGAGGAGGAGGGGAAGCTAACGCTTACTGACACGCTGTCACGTCCCAGGCAGTACATTATTTTCTCTAACCATCCTCCAGTCTAGGTCATATTTCTGTCTTATTGGTGAGAAAGCTGAGTGCTTTCTCCCATTGTGAAGACAATATTCTTTATTAATGTTATTCCGACAAGAGTGTAAATCAACATAATGCATGTAATAAAAACCTGAAACAAAATTGAATTTGAGTGAAATACAGGGGAACCAATTGAAGAAAAGAATTTTTGAAATGCAGTGCATGCAGGGAAGCTTTCAGATAGAGCTCATCCTTTACCTTCACCTAAGCTGTCATGCTACAGGGAAAAACCTCTAAATGAAAGTAGAGGAGCCTTCAGTCAAAGTACACACCTTGCTAGACCTCACAGGGCTCATACTCAAGATAAACCTCATGAATATAAATGAATGTGGAAGGGTCTTTACCTATGGCACATCCCTTATTAAATAACAGAGAATTTATCCCAAATAGAGACCTTATGGATAGAATGAACTTATTTAACCTCAGAGAATTCATAGAGATTAAAAAAATCTTATGAATTTGGTAAATGTGGGATCTCATAGCCAGGCTTTATCCTATATCTTAGCTCAAACCTAAAGTAGCCAACTTCAGGTGATTTAATATATTCCAGAAAATATAATAAAACAAATTTTCATAGATGACGTGGAATGAATGCTTCATTAGCTTTAGAGCATTTTATGCCAATATTTGTAGGCAAAGAATATCTGATTAAAATATGACCTCTATTCCCTGTGTTCATATTCTTAGTATTTTCATCAACCTATAATGAGATCATTCAGGTTTTCATTCTGAATTATAATACCTATAAATTGAATGCCTTTCTTCTTTTTTCCTGAAAATTACAGCCTTACTGAGAAGCAGATATGTAAAGGAAAAATCAAAAGTCCTCCCATGCTAATCCCATTTCTCACAGTTAAAATATACACATATATTCATTCAGAAATTTTTCTGTGATTACACACACACACACACACACACACACACACCACCCACCAGAGTCACATTTTGTAAACTGTGCCACAACTTAATTTTTAAAAAAACTAACAAATAATGAATGTATCTTCTAGTCAGTAAATATAGATCAGTATTTTTTAAAAAGTGACGTACCAGTTTATCTAATTGAACCCCTATTGATAGACAAAGAATATTATAATGAAAATTTTTGCATACTTGTTAAAGTATTTTTGAAAGGTAAATTTCTAAAAGAGAAAAGGAAAATTTGAGAATCAGACATATGTGCGTACATATACATACATGTAGGTAGGTAATTTTCATTTTGATAGTTACTGCCAAATTACCCTTCAAAGAATAGATTTCATTCTATTTTTAAGCTAATGAAGGAAATCTTTTTTTTTTAATTTCAGCTTTCCCGAGGCATCATTGACATATAAAATTGTGAGAAAGTTAAAGTGCATCATGGTGATACGATATATGTATTCGTTGTGAAAGAACTCCATCTAGTTAATTAACACATCCATCACCTAACATAGTTATCTTTTTTGTGTGAAAAGATTTAATTTCTCCTCTCTTGTGTCTTTCTTAGAAGTATCAAAGTATGAGCTGATTAAAACATAATTAATTGTATTCTCAAAGCATTACAAAATAGTTGATAGAGAGGACCATCAGCTTTCCAGCTAATAAACTCCTTTAAACTATCTTTACTTACAAAAATATTCCTCTTTTTTTGACACAAAACAGAAAGTCATAGTTTAAAGATCTAAATTAAACATCATTGTGACCTTGCTACATCTAAGGAACAAAGCCTTAGGGCATTTTATTGATTATCAAACTTTTTTTTCTGTGTTCCAAATTCAACCAACTCTATTATAAATAATAGGCACCACTGTATTTATAATAAATAATACAGGGGCTCTTTTTTTAGAGTTAATCATCAACGCGTAAATATAAATTGCTGTGCTGTAGAGGTGTCTCCCCTGTAGGCAGGCATTCCTTCAAATGCAGTTCACACACAACCACATTTACCTGGGGAAAACATAATTTAGACCGTAGAGAAGTAACACTCCTTTTCAGGGAAATTGCCATGCCATCGAAAATACCACTAAAACTATAAAGCTCTTGAGATACCACTCCTGGCCTCAAAGATTTGCTTATGTTATAATTTTACTTCATGTAATTGATTGTCAGGAGATGCTCAGGGACCATGTCGTTTTTATAACTAGAAAAGACCCACAACTTTGCACCCGTACAGATCTGGACTCTGAAGTCCAGGGAGTGCAAGGCTGTCTCTGCCATCCCTCAAGGCTACTTTGTCTCCAACTAAGCCTGAGCCAGTTTCTATACAAATTCATGAAAGAATGAGCTTATGCTACAACAGGCTTCTACTGAATTTTTAATAAATGCAAGATAATTTATTCAAATCACTGACGCTTTTACAAAATGCTTTTTTAGATCTCTCTCTGCTTCTTTCTCTTCAAAGCAGACTAAACTTTCCATTTCACTTGATTATAAATATTTGGGTTTCGAAAGAAAATAACTTCACTTTTGTTATCTTCCAACAGTTAAAAGTGGGAGAAATAAAGACTAATATAGAGTAAAATGGAAGATATGGGGGCTTTAAAATAAAGATTGGAAAAAACATACAGGTGTGCCTGGGCGGCTCAGTCGGTTAAACATCTGACTCTTGGTTTTGGCCCAAGTCGTGATCTCGGGGTCATGAGACCGAGCTCTGCATCAGGCTCCACTCTCAGTGAGGAGAATGCTTGGGATTCTCTCTCTAAAATAAATATATAAATTTTTTTAAAGATTTTATTTATTTATTTGACAGAGAGAGACAGCAAGAGAGGGAACACAAGCAAGGGGAATGTGAGAGGGAGAAGCAGGCTTCCAGCCAAGCAGGGAGCCCAATGAGGGGCTCGATCCCAGGACCCTGGGATCATGACCTGACCCGAAGGCAGGCGCTTAACGACTGAGCCACCCAGTCGCCCCATAAAATAAATATATAAATCTTAAAAAAGAACAAAAGAAAGAAAGAAAGAAAGAAAGAAAGAAAGAAAGAAAGAGAAAGAAAGAAAGAAAGAAAGAAAGAAAGAAAGAAAGAAAGAAAGAAAGAAAGAAAAAGAAAGAAAGAAATATACAGTCTGAATATATCTCACACAGCTCCATCTGTGGCGGATGTCTTGAAAATAATTCATTTAGATTCATCTAGAAGAGTTATTCATTCACAACTAATAATGAGAAAAAGACTACTAATTTCATTTTTCACTTGAATAGAAGGTTCTCTTAGTCCATGACAATTCCATCTTTTTCAATTCAATTTTTCACTTTAAAAATACTCTAAAGCCTAAAAGGAGTCATCATATGCATCATTTATAACCTTAACTTGCTTTGTGGATCAGTAGGCTGAGTGGTTTAATTGGGATAAATGGAGCAAGTAAAAGACTAATGAACCAGTGTGAAATTTTCTTGTATGAGTCAAGAGAGGTTCCTCGTTAATTTACAGTGGTCTGACACTATTAAGAGCTGCTCCACAAAGTTATTTTTGAGTTTCTTGAATGATTAATATAATCTGTTAAAATACAAAAAAAAAAAAATAGGCATTTCCTAAACACCTGAGTCCCAAATCTATTATAAACTGAAATGGTTCAACATAATCTCCCTGACACAGTACGCTTGTTAGAACCCTAACTACTAAAATAACAACAGACTGGGAAACAGAAGATCTCAATTTTAGAGCTAAACAGGTAGTTGGCCTTAGGCAAGCCACTTACCTCTGTATGTCCCAGTTTCCTCCATCTGTGGGCAGGTGAGTGGCATGAATAGCAGTGTCCAGATTAGACACAACCAGAAATAAATACTAAGGAGAAATAGGAGTTTTAAAATATTAGATATTTTTGTTCTCTTCCGTATAGCTGAGTATATATTTTTTGACATGATCCCATTTAAATCTCATCTTTTTTTGAAAACTGGCTAGGCTCTTGCCACTCTTATGACTTTATATTCTATAACTATTTGTTAATGTGCAAAATACCATACAAGTGTTTATGATCTTATGATACTGTCTTTTATGGTTCCCTGTTTCCTTAGTTCAAATCTGACCCCTCCCTCTTGACTATAAGTACTTTGAGAATAAAGACTGTACATAGTATTGATTACATTTCTCCTTCTACAGAAAAATCATAATTGTGAATGGAATGTGTTTACAAGTTGGTTCATTACTAAAATCTGTTGTACCGTATCTTTATTTCAGAATTATTGATTACTAGGTAAATGTTCCTCATGAAAAATAAAATGTTATACTCTATAAAGCTTTGACTTAATATTCCAACTGTTCATGATTCTCATTGTTTTTTAAGGTGGGACATCTTGGGAGCTGTCATTGGTACAGAATGTGGAACAGTAGAATCAGGTTTATCAATGGTCTTCCTCAAAGATGGAGAGAGGAAATTATGCACCCCATATATGGATACCACCGGTTATGGGAACCTAAGATTTTACTTTGTTATGGGTAGGTACATTTCGAACACATTTTGTTGACCTAAGGCAGAACCTAGACCCCTGTGGAAGTAAGATTGTTTGTTGTCTAACAACATAAAAATGAAATTCACGAAGTATGGGTTCTACTAGATGAGCAAAAACTCGCACCTGCTCAGACCCACCCTACTAGAACCATCCTGTAAGAAAGCTAGTTCTGGTGCGCCTTGATAGGCCTGAAGATAAAATGCCATATACCTTCATCCTACCTCTCCCTCAGTGGTCATAGCTGAAAAGACAATGGGAGAGAAGCTGAGAACAAAATAACTCCTTTGTCCAAAGTCCCCCAAAGGCAATCATCCAGGTAAGTCATTTGTTTTCCTGGGTGTGTCATCATTGCATCACTGTTTTTTTGTGGGAAGCTAAGGAATAGGTTTATAATACTTTAATAACACTGTCTACTTTTTAATATGTAGAAATCACCCAAAGAAAGTGCTCATAAGATGTATTTTTCTCCAGATTATTGTAGAGCAAATAAGTAGGTAAACATTTAGAAAAGTACTCAAGGAAGAATGAGGGGGTTGAAATTAGGGACCTCTCAAATTTATCATGTTAGTTACATCTTCTTCCACTGGATGTCATTCCAGAAATGTGAGTAGGTGTCACATGCCTTTTTTTGTTGAGTGACTGGAAAAGCACAGGCAACACCTGGAAGTGAAACAGGAAATAAACATTTACCACCTTTGAACTTACTCGCAAAGATGTCAGCTCATCAGGACAAACAGGCCCCCTGAGTGTGGGCTTCAGCACTGGCTGTTTATTTCCTGCACATTCCTTACTTCCTACAGGTCAGAGTGGCATGTAAACTTCAGATTATGTCATGCTCCAAAACACCATCTGCTTGATGCTACCTCATTTTCAATGATGATCTGTTTGATAACAGGGAAGTTGTGCATATAAAATATAATAATGTAATCTTCCTACATTAAGGATCTCCCCGCCTCGACTCTGAAATGGTTTGTATACTTAGAGACCCAGAGCTCATTTCCTTTACATAATTAGGATTCAAACTGGCTCTCATTTTATTAAGAAAGATTCCTGGGAAATCTTGACCTTCCCTCAGAAAAGTTGTAATAAACATTCAGCTTGTCAATGCTTCTAATTTTAAGCATTTTCCCTTTTTACCATTTTTCACATAATATATTTGATTTCTTGATTTTTTTCAAGGTGAATCATACTAAATCAACCCCATTCGGTGCCTTTGTAAGACACTGGCATGTGTATATAAGTGTCTTTGTAGAAGAAATTTAGTCATCTTTAATTATTTCTGAAACAAAGCAGATTATTAATGAATCAATTAAAATAATATCGACTATGAGGAAAAAAAACTTATTTGAATGAGCCAAAAGTACATTATTATCCCAAATAAAAGCATCTCCATTTAATTTTTAAAATTAATTAATTCTGATTGACTAGAGAGCATTGAGCTAGGTAACGTGCAGAATACAATCAGGGGTAATAACAGTACCTAAATTTCAGAGTTGCTGATCAATGACTGAATTCATGCAAATCCCTTAAAAAGTACCTAATGCAATAGGTATGACTCAATATATCTTTTTTATATATATAAAAATTACTTAGAATTCCTGCCCACAAGTAACATCTAAAAGTCAGAGAAAGACAAATACCCTATGATTTCACTCATATGTGGAATTTAAGATGCAAACAAACAAAGGAAAAAGAGAGACAAACGAAGAAACAGACTCTTAACTATAGAGATCGAAGTGATGGTCACCAGAGGGGAAGAGGGTGGGGGCATGGGTGAAATAGGTGCCGGGAACTAAGAGTACGTCTGCCATGATGAGCACTGAGTAATGTACGGAGTTGCTGAATCACTGTATTGTACGTGAAACTACTGTAACACTGTATGTTAACTGTACTGGAATTGAAATAAAAATTTTCAGGGAGAGAGAGAATGTAATGGGCTGTACTGAAATGAAGATGCTATGGAAGTGCCAAGGACACTGTGGGTCACTGCAGTGTTGGGATCAGGACAACACCCTGCGAGGGAGATGACGTTTGAACCGGTCATGGAAGGATGGCTATAATGTAAATCTAAGGGATTTATAAACTGAAACTAATATAACACTGTGTTCATTATACTTGAATAAAAGTTTTAAAAACAAAAACAAATTATAACTTCCTAGAGAATAGATGCAGGAGAAAGATGATTGTTCTCTGAAAGTAGAGGGAAATAAGGGACATTTTATTTGATACAAAAGTCAGAACAGAAACTGTAACGTAAAAATCTATCCCTATACTTCTGCCGATATTTAAATGGGATAGTTAATTTTGAGTGTCATATTGAAACAGGGAGAATTATGAATATTAAAAATAAATTTTTAAGGGTTTGAAGGGAGAAGAGAATGCCAAGCTAAGCCAGCATTTTGAGAAAAAGCACAAGGATAAATTCATGTGGTATGTTTGGGGCAGGTGATTTTCCCGATACAACAGAGTGGAAAGATAGAAGGTGGGGCAGGAAAAGAGAACTGGCACCAGAATGTGATCTTCTTTAATATCGACTAAGTGGTCGGGTTCCTCCTCTAGGCAGCGTGGAGCCACCAGATGATTCCTGTCACTTCTCTGACACATTCTCATCTGTGTTTTAGATAACTCTGGCATGAATGTGGAGGAAAGACTGAAACACTCAGAAATTGGAGGGCAGGAGACCAGTTAGGGTAGGGTTACCAGAATTAGTGGAGAAAAACCAAAACAGCTTTTTAATTTTTTTTTTAATGGGTGGCGCAGTCAGTTAAGCATTGGACTCTTGGTTTTGGTTCAGGTTGTGATCTCAGGATCGTGAGATTGAGCCCCCTGTCAGACTCCACACTCAGCGCCGAGCTGCTTGAGATTCTCTCTCCCTCTGCCCCTCCCACTCGCACACACACATTCTCTCTCTCTCTCAAATAAATAGTCTTTAAAAGATTTTTTAATTGAAGCATAACTGACATGCAGTATCCCACTAGTTCCAGGTGTACATCATAGTGATTTGATAGTTTCAAACATTATAAAATGATCCCTGCAACGAATCTCGTTATCATCTGTTACCACACAGTTATTCCAGTATTATTGACTATGTTCCCTATGCTGTACTTTTCATCCCCATGATTTATTTATTTTATAACTGGAAGTTTGTACTTCTTAATCCCCTTTACCTATTTAAATCTGAATTTCAGATAAACAAATAATTTCTTCATATAAATATTGTTCATGCAATATATTTCACCCAGTAATCCTAAGTTAGGAAGCTATTGCACTAGTCCAAGCAACAAAGGAATATGGCAATGACAGTGATGATAATATGAAGGAGGGGACAGAAAATAAACAGCTGAAGAGAAGGAACCAACGAGGTTCACACCCAGAAGACTGTGGGGATTGTGAGACCAGTATTAGAAAGGACAGAGATTTCTTTCTTGGATTTCTTCCTATTTCCTGAAATAGGAAATATACAAAAATAAATAAAGAGCAGATGTAAATAAATAAAGAGTAGAAGATTTTGGCATTAGGTATGTTGAGGTTGAGGCTTCTGGAAAGCCATACGAAGGTAGAAATTTTTCTCAAGGTGTGAACCAGAATTGAAAGTCATCAGTACACAGGTGACAATTGGAGCCACTGGAGTTGCTGTGCTCTCCCAAACAGAGGGCAGAGTAAACAAAGGACAGGCAAAGTTCTTAGGGGGAACCCTCATCTAAGTAAAGGTGGAAGGCATAGAGGTAGACAAAAGATACTGAGAAAGGACATAGAGACGTGGGAGGAAGGTGTTGTTTTACGCTGAACGAGGAAGGGAAGGGGTGGGGATCAGCCCACAGGGGAGCCAACCAGGATAGGGGCTGAGAGCCCCCCAGGGACTTCTGAGAGAGTATTTCCCACGGTGTGATGCACGGGAAGCCAAAGCACATAAGTTAAAAGAAATGCAAGACGTGTGTTCCTGGAAAAAGGACTGCTCCTTCGAGAAGTTCATCAGTAACAGAAGAAAAGAAATGGGGTCTGGATCTTGAGGAGAAAGCAGAATCTAGCAAAGGTGGTTTTTAAGATAGGAGAGGATGTAATTGGGCAGGACAGTAGGGAAAGACAGGGTAGGGTAAGACTGGACCTATAGAAAGACTTCAAAACTTTGGCAGCTGATGGAGAAGAAGGCAACATGGAAAGAGAAGTAAGATACGGTAGACAGCTTATACTGGTGCCTTTGGAAAATCAATATCTGATTGTTCATCTAGACAAGATCACATTTCCTTCCTCTCTGGCCCTGCCTGTATGTTCTTCCTGGTTTCATCCCTTGGTTCAGATCGATTTTTGTGACTATTTCTGGAAAATTTGCTCAACTTTCAAAATTCAGTTCAGGTCTGTTTCCTTCATTCAGATGTTCATTCAACACAAATTCACTGAGGACCAGTATCCAACACTGTTCTTAGAGCCAGAATGCAGTGAACAAGACAAAAATAACCTAACATACATCACTCATTCCTTTATTATTCCTTCACCATATTCACTGAACATCTCCCATACACCCAGCTCTTTTAGCCCACACTTGTATCTCTCTTCTCTGAATTTTGTCTGCAATTATGGCAGCACAACACAATTTACTGCTAATTATCATTCTTTCGTGTGTATAATCTTGTTTTCCTGGCTAAATTGCAAACTGTTTAGGTCAGGGCTTATTTTCCCTTCAAGCCCAACGTCCTGTACTTAGTAAATAACAAAATCACTCTCCTAATATAAATTAGTATCTTAAAAGCTACTTAAAGCAGGACTTAAACTTTTTAAAAACTGACTGTCCATCCGGTTTTTATTAAAATTTTCTGTACTTGCTGTACAAAATGCCCCTTGAGTGATACCTTCCCACAATACATCAAAGCGAATGAAACTGAAGAAGAATCCGTATCTTTCTGTACGAGCTGCTGTCACTGAAACTTCACAGAGCTGATAAATTGCCCCCTGAGGGATCTTTTAGATAAAGTCTGTCATCATTTTAAAGTCTTGGCTCCTTTTGGACTTTCTTCTTCTGTCATTCTGGGCGGGAGGAGCTCTCACATGTGTCTCCGTTCCCTCTGGAAGGCAGGTGAAGTTCACGAACTGTTCTTAAGAGAGCAGAAATTTACAGGGAACAAATCAATGAAATTAGAGCGGACTGAGGTTCATTTCCTGTGTGTCTGGGCATGTTGCTTTAAATCCATACTGCCTGTGACCTTTCACCTTTCCTGTGCTCTTTCTGGTAAGACTTTAATAGGTCCTCAGTAAAGAAGTTACGGTTTTTAGATTGGGGTTTAGTTTTCACGCAGATCCTTTCCTCCAGAGACAGTTGTTTAGAATGACTTTACTAGCTATATTTACCATAATGTAGCAGTGTGTAATGAAATGCTAAAAAATATACTCTGTCAGATATCAAAGTCATAAGGTTCTCTCTACTGGTTGTTGCCCTTAAACAATAAACATCTGTTAGGAGGAGGGTGACATTATCACCACATCTGGCCTCTCTCTTCTCAGTTCAGATTAGTTAACTCAATAAATATTTATAATATGCCAAGTTATGTATGTCTAACAGATGTAACATGCTACATTTCTATGCTTCATGTATACCAGCATCCAAGTTACTTCTATTATTATAATCTTTCTTATGCTGATTAAGTTCTAGCTTTCTTACTTAAAACATCACCTATCAGTAATTTCTTCCCACAATCAGACCCCAGTTACCAAGGCTGAGATTCTGCCAGACATTCCTCTTCCTTCTCTCTCCCTCTTCCTTCCTTCTTTCTTCCTCTCTTTCTTTTCTTCCTTTCCTCCTTCCTTCCTTCTTCCTTCTTTCCTTCCTTCCTTCCTTCCTTCCTTCCTTCCTTCCTTCCTTCCTTCCTTCTTTCCTTCCTTCCTTCCTTCCCTCCCTCCCTCCCTCCTTCCTTCCTTCCTTCCTTCCTTCTTTCCTTCCTTCCTTCCTTCCTTCCTTCCTTCCTTCCTTCCTTCCTTCCTCCCGATGGTGAATCTCAACCATTATTTGTTGATTTTGCTAGACTAATTCTCAGAGGGTCACCTTGTTCTAGAGTTTTGAGGTCACCATGGAGTATTAGCAACAGAAATTGCCTATAGATAAAAATTAACATTAATGGTGGTTAATTTAAGAACTGGAGGGTTTTTTTTTTTTTGAAAGATAGTAATAAATTAAGAGTTAATGTTATAAATTTTGGAACATGAGGATAGAGTATTTGCCAGGAAGTCCATGTATATACCTACATTCCTGCTATAATGATTGGTGCCGTTGTGAATGATAGAGGTGGGTGGGGAGAGGCTTCTGGGTAGACATGCAATCCTTTAAAATCCAGGGTCTGCAGACAGTTCATAGATGCCAGCAATAGTAAGGATTATGGGCTGAATGCAGTAGTGAAAAGAAGAGATGGTAAAGGGTTAAAAGACATGCCATTGACTCATGGCTTTTCCACTGATTAGTTGAATCGTCTTCAGTTTCAGATCCCTGCTGTGTTATTCAGTTTCCTCATCAGGATGATCTTAATTACCTCTCGGTTCTGATGTCCCATCATTTCATTTGACATAGAGAGATAGGGAATGAACCACTCTGTGTACTTTCCAACAACCAAATGAGGTATCAAAATACCTAATATGTGCTAAAATATTAAGCATACTTTGTGCAACAGTTTAAGTAATACCACTTCAGAAATAGTTGATGCAGTGAGTCACCACATTTTTTAAAAATCGTCGTCAATCGGTTCTGAACTTTGGCCATTAAGACCTCAAATATAAGGAATTGACAGTTTCTTAAAAAGGAAAGCACATCTTTTTTTAATGTGGGTTAAAATATGGACATGCAGCCGTGGCTCGTTGCAGACAATCATCTGAGCAATCTCACTAAGCACATGCTTCCTCTGGCCTTCCCAACTATCAAGTCTTTGATCTTCAGCATGAGATAGTTCTATCTGAACTATCTTTATAAATTATTTCCTTGGGTCTGGTTACTTTTATTTAAGGTCATTATTATTATAATTATTATTCTTATAATTGTAATCATCATTTTATTCTGAAAGTTAACACTATACATGTTTATGGATGCAGTTTGGTACCAACAGCTTACAATTTTTGTTTTGTACAGGAGGAGTTTGTGACCCTGGAGATTCTCATGAAAATGATATCACCCTGTATGCAAAGATTGAAGGAAGAAAAGAGCACATTACACTGGACAGTCTTTCCTATTCCTCCTATAAGGTATTGTTGCCAATCCATGTGCCAGATGGCCCCCACCCCAGATCACCCTAGACAAGCCAAGGTCAAAACCATGAAGACCCTGCTAGATGCCTAGGAGAACACTCTCTTTTAGAAGCCCAGCAAGTTGCCAGATTTCTTTAAAAGTGACATGGACATTTTAATATTCTCTTTTTTTTTTTCCTGATACAGATGAAAAAGAGGTTTTTATCAGGAAAAATGAATTACAGCCCATTAGAGATGATAAGATGGAGCCTAGTACTCTGACAATTATTTTTGTTACCTAGAAAGCCCTAAAAGGGCTCTAATTATGGAGCCTCACAGACTTGTTATCAGGCATAATGACTATTTATCAAGCATTTTAGGATTTCCTAGGCAGAAGACATTGTAGAAGTATAGATGATTGCTACTTTCGCTTTTTTTGTTGTTGTTGTTGTTGTTATAGCCACTGAAATTGACCTTTTTCCTTTGCCCTTTGGATTTAGGATATGTGCTGGCTCTGATTATATGCAAACATCTTCAAAATTATGTGTGATGCTTATCATTAGGTGTAGGGTTAATTTTTTTCTAGTAGTAGATTTCTTTGTGCTGAGACTCCACTCCCACATTCAGTATTAATTCAGCTTTTCTCCACATTGATGGCGCCCTCGGTACTGTAACGAGCTTGAACGCAGCCCGCACCCAGCATTTCGTGGTTTCAGTTAGGAACATAGGAGATAAACGTTGAGGCTAGAATAGGGAATGACCAGAGAAAGTATCCAGCATACCCCATCTGCTAGGGTCATTCAAGTTAGACCATTTAGGATTGCGTAATGGACTAGTTTTCCACCTATGACTAGCTAGGGTCATACCTGCTCTGGTCAGCTGCATGCCTCAGACCAAGTCAGTTATGTAAGTTATTATGGATTAACTCATTGGCTGTTACTGCTTAGCATCCTATTTTCAGAATACCTAGTTTGGCAACGGCTAGTACCATACAAATTCACTTTAAAAGAGGACCGATGATAAAGGATACTGTGAAGTTGCCTTTGTCTTGTGCCAAGGTATATAAAATGGATACATACGCTCTGATAACTTTTAAAGACCTTACACCAGTTAATCTTCATGCAGAAAGGGGCTGATCAGTCACACACAGAGAGCTCCAGGTACCTGCCAAGGAGGAATCCTCAGTGACTCACACAAATACCCACCAAAGACTGCATCGGCTACAGGAAATAACGGTGGAACACGCAGGACCTCGCCTGGTGCTCAGTAAATGGCAGTTACAGTAGCTGCAAGAGTGAAGCTAGGAGAATTCACGCAGACTCACATAGAGGGATGATGAGTGATTTTGCTTTCCTTTGTTTTGAAGGTTCCATCTTTAGTTTCTGTCGTCATCAATCCTGAACTTCAGACGCCTGCTACCAGATTTTGTCTCAGGCAAAAGAACCATCAAGGGCATAACAGGAATGTCTGGGCTGTCGATTTTTTTCACGTCTTACCTGTTCTCCCTTCTACGATGTCTCACATGATACAGTTTTCCATTAATCTGGGCTGCGGAACACATCAACCTGGTAACAGGTAGGAAGTCCTATTTTGTGAGGGTGTGAACTGACACACTGATTAGAAATGAACACGTGGGGGCTCAGGGCTGGCTCAGTCGGGAGAGCACACGACTCTTGATCTCGGGGTTGTGAGTTCGAGCCTCATCATGGGCGTAGAGATTACCTAAAAAATAAAATCTTAAAAAAAAATGAACGTGTGGACTTGGCCACTAAATCAGAGCAACTTCTCAGTAGGTTTCCAGCTGACTTTCAAATGAAATGTCCTTTAAAAAAAAAAAAATACACACTTTCCCCCCAAAGAGGAGCCCTTCAATTAATATGCAGAGTATGATTGGATAATTTTAAGTAGAAATGAGTTCATTCTACAAGCTTGGTCTTAGGTATCAGAAGTGTTTGCACATGCTGTGGCAGCCATCCATGCTGACAGATTGCCCAGAGAGGAAAAAAACAAATAACTGAAAAAAAAAAGCTTGACCTCATGTTGGTTAGTGACCCCCTAATAATAGGCACAGAAATCAATTAGCACTTCAAGAGCTATGACTTCTCGGTTTCGCTTCGCACAAGTGTTGCTAGTCCTTTCTAAGAATTTTGAGAGTCTCACATTCACAGGATGAGGTGGCAGTGTGAGACATGGTAATTGCCTTGCCATCTATCAGATTGAAGCACGCCAACGCCGGTTCCCATTTGTTGGCTTTAAAAGATGGTTTGTTTCTCTCGCAGTAATTTAACCGTTTGCCCTTTGAAGGCTGGTCAGACTGCAGCAGAGGGGGAAACGATCATTTTGGAAACAACATCTTAAAATTTGTTACCCTAGCTCTGCAAATGTTTAAGGTACTTAGCAAAGGGTGAGTCTCTTCATTTTCTAATGTTTGCACTTTTTTGTTGTGCTCATCCTGGTGTTACCAGCGTCGGCTTGGAGTTTTCCACCAACCATGGGCGCTCCTGGTCCCTCCTCCACACTGAGTGTTTGCCTGAGATCTGTGCTGGACCCCACCTCCCCCACAGCACGATCTACTCCTCCGAAAACTATAGTGGGTGAGTACACTTCCTGAGAGATCAGGAGATTTGAATCCGTGTTGTGACTCAAAGTCCAGGAGTAAAAAAAAAAAAAAAAAAAAATCCAGGAGTAAGCCTGAGACTATTTTTCCATAATAGGTAAGGAAGTTGCCTTCTCATTTTCAGGTGATGTAGGAAGTATCTCATTAAAAAAAAGAAGAAGAAGAAGAAGAAGAAAGATAACTTCAGTAAATCTGATGCAAGACCATGATTTGTAGGGTCACTCATTCTCTATGTACTTGGCTTTTATATTTTGGATACATAAATTTAAATTCTGTATAGTTGATTGCATGGTTATTGCCAAAAGGCTTCTTGCCAAAAATTAGGGAAAGACGCAGCATAGAGAGGTGGAAGAAAGTGAAGCCGTGGGTTCAAATCCTGGTTCTGCCCTCTACTTGAGTAATGATATTTCCTCTCTCACTTTCCCCTTCTTTTCCACATAAATTAAGAACAATGATATACGACGTTGAGGGTTGTTTAGAGAATTAAAGGTGACTGTGCCAAATACTTCCCACCTTACAGAATAAGCCCTGGATAAACTAGTAAAAATATCTCCAAGCATGGCAAAATTAAGTTGAGAATTTCTTTCTTAGCCTCTCTTGAAATGTCCATAGGACAAGGGGAGAGCAAAAAATAGAAAGTAATCAATGCTAATCAGCCCCCATGTCGGCACAGATGCATATCATAGAATAATATCTAAGGTCTGAGTATTGATGTAAAAATTCCTAAAAAGAATGTCCAAAAACGAAGTAAATATCACTTGCTACTAAGAACAAACTCATTACTCTAGTGTGATACAGATGTTTTTAGAAGTTCTAGGTCTGTCTGGAAACTACAAACTCCACAGGTGAATTTAAAGAGTTTATTACCAAACTTTAGTGCTGTCCGAAGCATTCAGAAACTAGAACATCAAAGGCAAGTAAAAGAGGTTCAAAAGATGAGAATGTAGTTGTGAAGCTGTTATGTGCTAAATTTCTTGCAGGTGGAACCGCATAACGATTCCCCTTCCTAACGCAGCACTAACCAGGGACACCAGAATTCGCTGGAGACAAATGGGACCAATCCTTGGAAACATGTGGGCAATTGATAATGGTTAGTTTATGCCTGTCATAATCACATGCCATTGATGTAGAGTCTTCCTGTGCTTTTGTTCGTTGGCACAGACTTAATCACATTTCTAAGTCATGGTCTTGCGATTCATTAAACGCCCTTTCTTCCCTTTCTCCTTTGCATTCCATTAGAAGCCCAGGGATGCACAGTCAGAAAAAAAAAGGCAGCAGTGTCAGCAATATTAGATGCCAGAATGTTTCAACATACATAATGTAAAAATGCGTAAAGCCCTGAAACTCAAATTCACAGCTGATGACAGGGGATATCCTAACATTTTCTTTGAATGTTTTACACAAAATTAACATAAATACTTACCATACTGCATGTATTAAAATAAGACCCATTCTTCTCTTAGTAACTACTGCAACATCTGGAACGCTTATCTTTTAGATGCCGACACCACACAGAAGGGAGCATCATCTCTAAAATGAAACTTCTGAAGCAAAACTTCTACTTCCTTCTCAGAAAACAGTATAAGACGAAAATGTAGATATACATGAAATATCCTATGTTATCTTTAATTTTTAAGTGAATTGTTGGTAATTTTTGTGTAACTTTAAAGCCAATATCACTTGGAACAAGTGTACAGGAGAGAAGATATTTTAAGTTATTGGGTGTATGACTACACATTTTTTGTATTTGTTACTAATAGCCCACTCTGGTTTTTTAATAATTCTAATTACAGGCAGATTCATAGATTTCCTGTTTTCAGAGTACATCAATTTGACTGAAGAGTTACACTATGAGGAAGTAGAAAGGGTGGAAAGGAGGGACAAAATGTCAATACTTAAGCAAATTTAGCATAGCCACTGACTTTGGTCAATTTTATAAAGCAGGAAAAGCCTACATCATTGTTTCACGCTGATCTTCCATGTTTTAGTCATGTTTTTGCAATTTTTTAAGAAGATTTTATTTATTTACCAGAGAGAGAGAGAGAGCACGAGCAGGGAGGGGGGGTGAGGGGAAGGAGCAGAGTGGGAGAGAGAGAGGGACTAGCAGACTCCGAGCTGAGTGTGGAGCCTGACGGGGCGGCTCAATCCCACAACCCCAAGATCATGACCCCAGCTGAAACCAAGAGTCAGACACCCAACTGACTGAGCCAGCCACCCAGGTGCCCCAATCTTTTTGCTATTTTTGAATAATAAAAAAACTGATACACATTTAATGGAATACATTCTTGAAACTCAGGAATAACTTCAGGCAAGATAATTTACTGATAAGCCAATGGAAATTCTTTAAGCAGTCTCTATTTAGAGAAGACCAATAAGAGGCCCAGTCTTCAAAGACCACATAAGTTAACATAGCACATAATACATAAACATGGTACTTTTGCAAAACCATCTAAAAATTAATTTGGTAAAGTGGACTTCCTCCATTGGCAGAACATTTTGCATAGCATTTGAATTACAACACCTGTTAATTAGCTCTAGGAATAAGTATGTGCCTCTGGATAGTAGGATATGGGTGACTTTTCCTCTGCTGTCATACTTTTTAAGGGTCTTATAATGAACTTATATTATTTTGATAATAAAAGAAATAAAAAAAAAACAATAATAAAGCAAGGAAATTAAGAGTGCTATGAAGCACATATAAGCCTCTGAAAAGCATATCTAAATTTCCCAAGGAAGGCTCTTACATGATTGCAAGTCAGAAAGCATCCCACCGTCATGTTTTGGGTAGAGTGAGAAAAGTTAACAACAGTATATGGAATGAGCGTGGTTAGCAGTGCAGGTCAAATGCAAAACTTGCGGCAGAATCTCAATTCTGTTATCATCCTACATGTGAGGTTTTCACAAAAACAAGACCTGCTCTCCAGCTTCTTCATAAGGCAAAAAAAAGGACACACACTCAGTCCTTTCCAAGAGAAATGTGTGCCAACTTGCCAAAGAACACTTCTGAAATCTCTCCCACTTCTCTGTGGAATTCCAAATCATGTCAAGGAAACCAAAAAGAGAAAAAAACAGGTCAATATCCTACTTCTGTTAGGTATGTTTTTCCTGTTAGTGTGTACAGGAAGTATTTTTGGAATTATCCAGCAGTTCTTAGCAAAATGGAAAATCCTAGAGCAAAGTATGTTTGTTATCACTTTTTAATCTTTTCAACTTGATTAAATGAATAATAGTGATAAAAACAAATCTGTCCTTTCCACGCTCGTAGGGAAAAGGGCCTATAAACTTACTCATGTGCATCTCAATGACCCCATCATTAGCGGGAAGGGATGACAAGATTCTTAATTGCAATGTTTTCATTGACTTGGAAAATCTTGTTTTATTGTTGAAATTTTTTTTTTACAATGGAAGTTTTTTGAACTATGACATGGCTACATTCTAGGGCAGCCCTCCAGAGTGATCCCACAAAATGCAATGAACCATTCACAGGCCTTAGAACAGATCTTACTGCAGCCATAAAGTCAAGTGTGCTGGGGAAACAATCAATAAGCTTTACCAAGCTAAAGAACGAAGCCCTTTCCTGGTACTCGTGCTGTCCAGTAAAGCCCAACAAGGCAGATGGAGCAGGAAGGATTCTTGACCCCAGTATCATGGTGAACGTAACCACATGGTATCAGGCAGCAGGCTAAAGCATGAACGTTTCATTTACTCTTTCCTCCAAGGATTATTATCCCACTTTAAAGAGTAGGAACACTGAGGCTTAGACTTAGGAACTCACTTATCTAGAGTTTTCCAGGTGAAGCAGGAATTTGAATCCAAGGTTATTTGACTCCTTAAACCCGTAACTTTAACCACTCAGACTGCTATCTGATCTCTTCCTCAACCATGAGCTGCCTTCAGCAAGAGTTGTTCCTGGCTGCTTTGTATCACACTTGAATTAATTGGCTCCAGAGAACAAGTGTTCATAGGAGCATTATCCACAGGGAAATTTATTTTATAATGAAATCATTTGACTATTTTGACATGATTACGAGACAGGAAAAAAATGATAATGGAATGGAAATTTGTTTGTGCCTAAAATTGAATATGTGAGGTCTTAACAACCATTGCATCTCTAATTCCTCATTGGTTTTGTTCCATTTTCACACTTTTTGGTGTGTTATTCATTGTACCGGTTGGTAATCAAGAGGCTTAATATCTTTGAATGTATTTTTTGTCTGATTATCTCAGAACCTACCATTCAACCATCAGGAACCCTTTCCTTGGCATTCCAAAGATTAGAATTGAGGTTTGTAGTATCATTATCAGTCAGAACCACCATGTAGGAAAAGATCTGCATTTCAGAGAAGACTTGATGCACAAAAAAAGATTTTTAACTCCCCATTTCAGGAAGGACAGGTTAATATTTAGAAAGATATGTAACAATCGTCTGCAATGTGTTATACATTTTTCCCAGATAAGAATGGAAGTTATAGTTTTTAAGTTAAATTATAACGTCTCCATTTCTTGATATATCAAATTGATCCTTTGCGAATTCTTTATTTCTACCTAAAAAAAATATTAAACTTTATAGAAAGTTCAAGTCAGAAGCACAATATTCTGCCTGAAATCATTTTAGCTGAAGAGATTCCATTAAGGAACCCAAATCATATGTTCCTACCTATTTTTGCTATGGAACATTAAAATCTTGAAAATTAAGTTAAAACCTTTCCAGCAGATCTGTAGCTAAGCACTCACCTTGTTACACAACACTCTGTATGTCACCTGGCTTCCTGCACACAACACGTGTATAAAGGGCTAGATTTTATGGGTATCGCTTCACAAAATTGATTCACATGCTAATGTTGTTCTTGGTTTTTCCAGTTGGTTTTGCCATTTTTTTACATGCTGTCTTTTGCCCTACCTGCAGTTTATATTGGTCCGTCGTGTCTCAAATTCTGTTCTGGCCGAGGACAATGCACTCGACATGGTTGCAAGTAAGCATTTTTTAAAATACTAATTATACTTCTTTTTTTTTTATATGTACTTTATATATTGAGGCCACAAGTCATTTTGACTTGTTTTAATTTCCTTTTTAGGCTTTTGAGGTCTTTTCAAGACCAAAGTAGGATTCTTCAAAGGGAATTTAAGCGTAATAGAGTATTAAGTGTCTTTTGTAGGTGGAAATTGATGAATAAATAACTTTTCTATGAAGCTACATCGTGAACAAATTTAGCATACCTCGTGTAAATTTGTGAACAAATTTGAATTCTTCATAGCTTGATGATTTCCTTTTCTGTCTTTGGTTACATTCTTCAATATGCTTTTTTTCCATAAACTTGTTCTAGTGTTCTTGCGCCATATTTTAATTCCTAGCATGCTTTATAAATGAATTATGCAAATCAGTACTGACCCAAGGCTAAAGGAAACTAGAATGAGCCAAATTTAGCAAATTCGATAAGAAAATTCATCTTTAAATATAGTTTTGCAGTCTTGCTTACTTTCAAACATCATTTGAATCTTCAAAATGGTATATAAAGTATTTTACATAATAATGATGTTGAATATGAAGTCTGAAATTATATATAAATAGTTAATATCTAGTCACCACTGAAGCACTGTTTATAATAAGAATGGATATGCATATGTACTATGTCATTCCCACATTAACATTTAATTATAAAATATCCTGGAAATTCCTGAAACCACAATCTTTGTTATACAGTTTTCAACCACTGATCATCTAGTCTGTCTCTTCTTGTCCTCCAAACAAAAAGAGTAATAATTAATTAATAGAGAACTCATAAAAGAGATTTCTACCTGATCATTTGAAAATTATATGTATGAGGCAAGACACTTGTCAGCACTGACATTAGAGTGTCATGTTATCTTTTTAACTACATTGCAATGAATTTAATTAACAAAGAAATCACTCTGCACAATAGAAATGTTTTAGAAAGTATCAAAGTTTGAAAAGTTCCTCTTCATATTTAAAAAATGAATATGCATCTCTGTGCTTTTCAATAAATCTACCAGCTCCCGCCCCAAAACACTGACTCTTTAGATCTGTGCAGCATTTTCTGGTGTTTTCCTCAAGTTGTTATCTTCATCTGTCATCCCTAACCAGGCCATCCTCTCGTTTAGTGCATTTCAAATAAAATTAACACAAGAACGCCAGACATCTGTGTAATTCCTGAAGTTGTCCTGAAAAGTTTTGAAAACAAATTATCTAAAATGACAGCTGCTTTTATTAATGAAAATAGAAAGTGCTATTTCTAAAAGACCCATCTATAATTAGAATAGTTATACTTCATACTTTGTTTTTTGTGTACAGTCTCCCTGTTAGCATTCGTGGGTTTATTAAGGCAGCCATCTGTGTCACTCATGATGGATGCAAACAGAAATCTGAATGGCAGTTTTATGCCTTTGGGCATTGCTCTTTTTTGACACTGTACATTATCTTGAATAATCATAGCCTTTTCCTCCTTCTCAGGCTTTGCAGAATATTTTCACCAGTTGGAACTTGAGTTTTCTCCCTATTTCTGACAATGTTTTATGTAATAGTCATCGGTTTTGTTCATTTGTGGCTGCACTAAATGTTTGGCTACTACACCCTTTTCCAGCAATATGTGACTTGTCAAGTAGGAGCAAAATGGCATAGAAAAGAAATTTATATTCACTACTATTTATTTCTTTTAAACGAATCCTCGAATTTGGGGCCCCGGCAGCTTTGTTTTTCTTCCCACTTTGCTCCCCTCATCACTACTGTTATTTTCTACCAGGATTCTGCGTCTCCTGCTGCCTAACATTTTCTTGCCTGTGTATAATCCCCTGGCCTGGGTTTCTAAACTGACAACTCTTCATCCTGATAAGCTCTCCCCTGTTAGAGGTATTAGTGAGAAGTGCAAAAAGCAGAAACCTTTCTACATGGGTGTCATCCACATAGCTTAACACTGGGGCCTTTTATCCTGACATACAAGGTGACCACAATGCTACATTTAAGGTTGGGAAGAGGAACCAATAGGGGATATTTTTGGAGTCGGGAGAGCCTCGTGCCATTCCTGGTATCTCCCAACTGTGTTACCCTACTGTTCCACTGCAAAACAAAGGCTACAAATATATTTTTAAATATATGAATGGAATCTTTATCAGCATTTTATCCCAATTCTATAACTTTTGATTAAAAGTACACTTCCAAAACCACTTAATGGGAACTGACTCCAATATGAGTCATCTCTAAATAATCACCAATTTCTCCCTATCACTGGTCCTGAGAAGACACATTTAAGAGACACAGAAATGCATTCTGGCAATGGTCTTGTTGGGGGACACTGATTCCAATTTGTGGCCATGGAAAACCACGTTCAGTTTTCCAATGTCAGATGGTGTCCTGGTTAGCTAAGTTTTTCTCCTTTTTAGAAACTGCTTGGCTATTCACAGTCTCAGCTGGTGAAATAACATGTGAAAGAAGTAAACTGTTTGAGGGTTATTTACATGCTCCATAAATACTGGTTTTCTTTCCCACTCCCATCCCTAATGCCAAACAACCTTCAGACTTCACACTGTGGTAACTCTTGGCATGTTGGGGTCCAACTTCCTTGATAATATGATGAAGACTATAAACCTTCTCCCCAATAATATCCAACACACATACAATTTGGCATTTGTTCATGCACCCCATGGACCCTCTGTGAGGCCAGCATAGATCCCAGTCTCAGCATAGTGCTAAAAAAGTGGTTTTCAGAATTATGCCATAATATCACTTCATTGGAACTTCATGGCTTTCTAAAATGCTTGTTTCAGACTTTAGGAGGTTTCGAATGCTTAGATGAGAACCCCTCACCCCACCCCAAAAGACACCAATTTGATTTTGTAATAGGTGGCATAGTATAGATAGTGAAAAAGAAATAGTGCAGTAAAAAAAAAAAAATTAAAACTAATTCCTGATGAGTAAATGCCTTAAAATATAAGAAGTTTCTGATGTTCAGCTAAGGCGTTATATGAGGTGAGTTTTCTAATATAAATACAGAAGGAGGCAAGTTGTTGTGTGGGGTTTGTTGGGTTTTGTTTTTCTTTTTCTTGAAGCACTACTAATTTGGGATTCCACTGTGAGCAGCACGGTTCTGCTAAGAACACCTCTCCAGGTCAGGCTGTTCTCATTCCCTTTATAGTGTCAATCTAAGTTTGAAATAAAGATAGATTTATTTTCCAGTCTTTTCCCAATATTTCAAATAGTTTTTATCAGAAACATAATGTGTATTTTTACATTTGTTCTTAGAGGTAATTTATTCTAGATGTCTCTGGAAGTATTTTATTGATGTTTCTTTTACAAATTTAATGAACATCATTGTAAATAAAATTATATATATAATAATATACCTTTTACAAAGATTTTAAATTGGAAATGTGTGCAAATGTTAGATGCAGATACATAGCTGGCATTGGTTAAAGATGAGTGCTTAATTATTGTTTTAATCACAAGCTTTTATAGCAGGGCTGTGCAAAGACTATATTTTCTGGAATATTTGCAGTCAATCACCCTTATCAAGTCTTCAGATTCATTGTTTTCCAAAGACTAATGAGCCTCGTTTACCATTCAGTTAAATCCTGGCCCCTGGACTTCCTCCTCCCTGAATTAGATTCAGGGAGCTCTGAAAGGACCAACGGCTTAAGATTGTATTTTATGTTATGTCTTTCAGGTGTGACCCTGGATTTTCTGGCCCAGCTTGTGAGATGGCATCGCAGACATTCCCAATGTTTATTTCTGAAAGCTTTGGCAGTTCCAGGCTCTCCTCTTACCATAACTTTTACTCTATCCGTGGTGCTGAAGTCAGCTTTGGTTGTGGTGTCTTGGCCAGTGGTAAGGCCCTGGTTTTCAACAAGGATGGGAGGCGTCAGCTAATTACATCTTTCCTTGACAGCTCACAGTCCAGGTGAGTTAAGTCATGGTGGAATACATAGAGAAACCAGATGCTAATGATTGAATTTAGATCTCTTTATTTTCCTTTTTTTGCTGATACGTACATCTTTCCATTTTTAACCGAGAGAGAGCTTACAGTTAGTTTATATGGGGTTAATTTGCCCTAGTTTATAATAAATTAAAAGGCCTACTGATGACTTTAAGATACTAATGACTGACTAGGTTTTTAGACGTATGAAATGTTAGCATCAAAACTGTGTTCTTAAGCCAAGGGCTAGTTAATTATTTATGTAGTTTTATTTATTTGACAGCTTGCAGAGGCTGATTAGATTTATTCTACATCTTCCCTTCCCCCAGTGCCTAATAAATAATGCAGTAAAGGAATGATTGGCATTTTAAGTGTATGTACACAAGTACATAGTATACAAGTATGTATAAACATACACTTATATTTGTATGGATATATCTGCATATAAACATGCATTGACCTCATCTTCCACACATATTCATATATCCTACAGTGAAATTACTTACATTTTATAAAAGAGAGATGAGTGGAAACATGCAGCTTTTGAGTAATTCATTTAAATTTGTTTGGAATTCTTTAAAAGCTAAAATGAGCATTATGATTAAGAATGTTTATGCACACACTAATTACAGAAAATTCATGTCCAGGTTTCTCCAGTTCACACTGAGGCTGGGGAGCAAGTCTGTTCTCAGCACATGCAGAGCCCCCGACCAGCCTGGTGAAGGAGTTTTATTGCATTATTCGTATGATAATGGGATAACTTGGAAACTTTTGGAGCACTATTCATATCTCAACTATCATGAGCCCAGGTACGTTGGAAAGCATTTGGAAAAATGGTTAGAGTGATATCTCCTTCCTGAGGAAATCATCATTCAACTGGTATAGGATTCAAGGTATTTTTCCACTGAGAGATGACGAGGACAAAGATTGATGTGTCTTGCAATAAAAAACTAGCAAGTCACATTCTCCTATTTCATTTGTCCTACTGATTTCTGATAATTTGAAGAAATTTATTCTCATATTTTGAAGTGTATATCTAAGGGAAATATTTTGATGCCCAGGAAAGAGAAAAATACTTAACACTATTATCCTTATTCAACTCTACTGCAGCCTATTGGATACGATTTTGATATGGTACTAAATTATAAATTCTGTTAACAAGTATTTGTTACCAATATATTATAATATGTTATCATAAATTACATGAGACAGTAATTCATAAAATCTGATAACCAGTATGTATTTAAAATTTGCATGTAAGATGATTAAGTAATGAGTATCGTGAAGTTCTTCTAGCAAGTATAGAGTCCCTGGCAAAAATGGAGTGTGAGGATTTATTTGAAGTCCTTTCTTCAGGCCACTTCTGCTTTTCTTTAGCTTACGCATTTCATAATCTATAGGTGCAATTGTGAGATTTAAGTTTTACTTGAAGCAGAGCCATCCTTCGATGTCAGCAGAGTAGTAATCACCATTAGTGGTACAATTTCAGAAATGTCTGAAGGGTCCTCTCCTCTTCTAGAACACTGTTGACCTGCTCACTGAAATTCTTTTAAAAGTTTCAGAAAAGGAGCATGAGAAATTAAAATACCTGTAGAAGAGGTAACACTCTGGCTACATTCACAGTTAGTAAAGAACTAACACCATTTGCCTTTCTGGAAGTACATTTTGATCATGGGGAAATACGAAAGAGAGTGAGGGCTCTGGGCTCTGAGGTTTGCACTGGAACCAATGCAAAAAGACGGGCACGGATCATAGATTTTATATACTTAAAGATGTTGCCAACAGCAGTCCCTACATTTAGGTGTTTGTAAGTAGATGAGAACTTTTATTCTCGTTGAAAATAAAGTAGCATGTAACAGATAATAGTTAACAACTGTTATGAATTACAATTACTTACATTATAAAATTTTAAGAACACATTAAATGTGTTGAGTATTTTCCCTATAAAGGTAAATGAAAGGTGAAGCTCAACTTTCTCAGTCAGTAGGCACATAGGAATATCAAACATTTCATAGACTCTCCATAATAAATATTAAAAGAAAATTAAATGAAAATCAAGGTGATAATAATAATGATGAAAACATGAAGAAAATATCACTGTCCGAAGTTAACTTGGCCTAAAACACAATTTTTTCTAACAAGGATGGACAGCTCCAAAACTCAATAATCAATCTTTATCATGAAATTTAATTAATCTTTGTTGATATGAAAAATAATTACACATTTAATGTGCTATTGCAAAGGTGCATTTAATCTTGCATGCCATTTGACAGCAACATTTTTCTTCTAAGCAGAATCAACATGGCTTTTCAGCGCTAGGTATGTGCATAGCTTGAAAGATTAAGATTGAATGGAGATTTTTTAAAAAAGAGAACATGGTGAAGCTATCAAGAACACTTTTATTTTCCACGCATGTACCTCTGTCTGTGAAATTCTTCCTCCATCTCCCTCTTTCTTACAAATATTAATAAAAGGTAACATGGCAGAAGTAAGATTTGATCTATTCTAGATTCTAAATTATATTTTACATGATAAATAATACAAAACCATGTAAGTTCTTCATAGGAGAGTTAAATATATCTTGATGCCATTAGCCATTTGTTGTATTTTCTTCAGTATAAATTGCTACCTGCAATTGCTGTCAATTCCATATTGTCCCTTTCGGCCTTGGCTGTTCGAAAATGAAGTATGATCCATAAATTAGATATGCTACTTAGCTAACCACTATTACTCCTGGCTGATTTCTAATAATTTGTTTGCCTAAGAGCCACTCAGTAAGTAATAGAACTCTGCTTGCTATTTATAACATGTAAAGCCTGTACATTTATCTAAGTGAATCTTTTAATTCAAACTGACTAGAATGTCAGGAACTAATTGGTATTTTTAATGTAAAACTTTATATTACTGCTGAAACTAAAATTATTTAGATTTTTCTTAATTATAGGGCTTGTTTCTTAATCTAAAATTATTATAATGAAGCCTATTTTTATTTTTGCTTTGATTATTGTATGTGATGACAAGAGATGTCTGAGCTTAGATCTGCCCCAAAAGGAAGATTGATAACAGAAAGTTGACCCAAGTCCCTGGGATCTAGGAATATTCAGATCAAATGGTTCCATAACTATTGTAACCAGCCACTGCAGTAAGCACGGAGTAGTGGAGGCAGACATTCCCACCCCACCCCAGACATGAAGTAAATGTCAAGAGCACAGGCTCTACAGCCGTCCTGCCTAGATCTAGCACTGGGCCTTGTCACCTAAAAGCCGCTTAACATTAGGGAGAGTTTTTGACCTTCCTGTGCCTCAGTATTCGAATTTCTATTGGGGTATACGGACAATATGTACTTCATTTATGCACCAGGAATTTGTTGAGTTTTTGTTGTGTGCCAGATACTATTCTAGGTACTAAGACACAACAGTGAAAAACCAAAAAATGTCTCTGACTTTGCTGTAAGGATATTATCCCAATTTCACAGACGAAGATGCTGAGCAACATAGAAGTTGAGTACCTTCCCTGCAGCTGTGAACTTATTAACTACTAGTTAATATTAGCTGCTAGTTAATAGAACTTATCAACTACTAGTTAATAAGTCAGAGTGCGGACTTCACCCCAAGAGTCTGATTACAGACCCATAGTCTCAACGTCTCTGCTAAGGAAAATATTGGTCATTTCAATTACTGTTATCACACACATATATATATGCACTAAAATAAGGGAAATAAAGGAAAATAACCTTTGAAGTTGCCTGAGAAACTCAACTTTTCAGTCGTTATTTTTAAATTACATTTATTTTCATCAGAGAGAATAGTAACTGCTTTTAAAATTATTAATATAAAGGAAAATTATAATTTTCTAGTAACATGATGTCAAATTATTAAATTAATGCATAATGTTTTCATTATTGAGCCAGTTTAAATATAGTTCAATTATTTTATTTCTTTACATATTTTATGTTAATACAAGTAAATATGCTTATTTGATTTCTTAATAAATACTTAGAAATTAAAGTGAAAATCACTAAAGTAATTTAACTGAATTTTACTCTTCTAATAAATTCAGATTGGTAAAAAAAATTAACAGATTTTAAGTATTTAAAACCATAAGTATTTAAAAGTATTTAAAAACCATAAACATTATTGCTATGTCTTTTTAATTTAAGCAGCATTTTAAAATTTATATTTCTGTATTTGAATATTGATTTTTTATTATTTAAAAAGTATGTTTTCTCACGTTGCAAAAAAATTCTACCAGTTTTTTACTGGTAGTTTGTATAATTAATAGTGATGAAAATCATGTTATTCTATCCCACATTTCCATATACAAATTATTTAAAGAGAAAATAGATATTATTTTTAATAACTCTATATAAAATATTACATTTCCAAGATGTGATTTGACATTTTTTATGCAATAACTAAGAATAAATGAATACAAATAAGAAAATCAATCTAATTTCTAATTACATCCAGCCTTAGACATTGAAGTTTTTAAATAATTTGTTTTTAAGTTATCCAACTAGTCACCTGTCTTAGGGAGTTTTCCTTTGCTCATTGGGAAAAAGACTCAGTCCCTTTAGTGTGTGTTTACTGCGAATACCTCTCCTGGTGTTTAATTGTACATTGATGGAGACAAATGTTCCATTTGCCATTTGCTTCATATCTCACCTTAGTATGGATGTGAGCAGCACGGTACTGTGATTTATGGAGCTTTCAAGCAGATGTCATTGCAGTGGCAATTAATGTATGGTTCCTGCTGCTGTGTACAGTAATTGCTCCCGGAAATTAGATATTATTCTTAATTTTCTTCCCCATTTGTCACATACAGGTTTGTTGTCATAGCCACCATGACACAGCAAGTCACCTCATACACTGTGCTCATAGGAATTAGGAAGTGCCACAGTTCCAACCAGCCTCAAACTGTAATATGTGTAGCAAGATGCCCAAGATCCTTTTTCAGATGAAGACAAATCCTGCCACTTTGACAACTGTGTTTTATTGAGTTAGGTTTTCTGAAAGCAGATGAGTGAAAGCAGTCACGTTTTTGGATGTGTTTAGGAGACTTTGTTTGAATCAGACGAGAAATTGGAAATCTCAAAAGAATATTTATAATAGTAGGAGAACTATTTCTTTTAAATACTATACCACAGGAAAAAATATTCTGCCATAAATATTTGTATTTTAAGATATCAAAGTAATCTGAACTTATACTTTTATTTTTTTCTCCAGAATAATCTCTGTAGAGTTACCAGATGATGCAAGACAGTTCGGAATTCAGTTCAGATGGTGGCAACCATATCATTCTTCCCAGGGAGAAGACGTATGGGCCATTGATGAGATTATCATGACATCTGTCCTTTTCAACAGCATTAGCCTTGACTTTACCAATCTTGTGGAGGTCACTCAATCTCTGGGATTCTACCTTGGAAATGTTCAGCCATACTGTGGCCATGACTGGACACTTTGGTAAGAATTTCATCTCTGTTGTTGTTGTTCTAATTTGCATTGAGGATTGGAACACAAGAATGATCTTCTAGTCCATCCAGCACTTAGTCATTTGCTGACAAATATTTATTGAATAGGAACCATTTCAAAAGTCATTATCATGTCTGTAAGTAAAATACCTTGGGAAGGAGGACTGAAAACAAAATACTGATAGATTTAAATAAATATAAAATTTCACCATAGTTATTAATCTCAAATTTTTGTTTCCCACTGTTACATATAAAAACCTCTTCCAAAAGTGTTAATAACTAAAGTGACTAACACATTGTCCCTTCGTGGAGGCCCGCCATGATCATGGTGAAATGTGAAATCACTCTAAGGACTATTTTAATAAAATTTGTCATAACTAGTTCTGTTTTCATGCTGTCTTACATAAAGTCCAGGAAGTTTTTTCACCCCTAATTAATTAATTAGGATCTCCTTTTAAATCCATCTTATCAAGCAATATTGGACCTCTAACCCATATAGTTAACATTGTTGGGGTTTCAAGATTGTGAAATATCCTAGTGAAGATACCTTTCCATTTTTGGGGCGCCTGGGTAGCGCAGTCGTTGAAGCGTCTGCCTTCGGCTCAGGGCGTGATCCCGGCGTTCCGGGATCGAGTCCCACATCCGGCTCCTCCGCTAGGAGCCTGCTTCTTCCTCTCTCACTTTCCTGCTGTGTTCCCTCTCTCGCTGGCTGTCTCTCTGTCACATAAATAAATAAAATCTTTAAAAAAAAAAAAAAAAGATACCTTTCCATTTTTTATTTATAGTCAAATACAAGCTTAATTATACAATAAACAGTAAATAAATACAATAAACAGTAAATAAAAATTTAACACCATGATTCAGACTTTAAGAACATCAGTAGAATGACATAATAGTGATTATAACTGGCATCAGGAGGTGGCTACTTCAGGTAGGGAGGAGGAGGAGGCTATATTCAGGGAGTTCAGATGGTGGATATGATGCATTCTACTGATTAGAATGTAGAAGAAAAAGGAAATTCCAGCCACATGAAGATCTGAAAGAAGAACATTCCAACCGCAGGAAAATTTGCCGTGCAAAAACTCCAGAAGGGCGACTAACCATGGCATATTCAAGGACCAGGAAGCCCAGGGAGGGAGGGAGCAAATGTCAGGAATAGAAGCCAAGAGTAGTGCAGAGGCCAGACCATGTAGGGCTCCTGGCCCAGTGACTCTAGATTAAAACTCAGGCCTGCATCATACCAAAACCCACAGCCTTCACCAGTGCACGTACTGCCCCTCTCTGGGTTCCTCTAGGGCCTTAAACATGATTGAGGAATAATTTTCTAAGAGAGTTTTACTTTCTATGGAGTCATCGTCAGACCAATTTAATTTCTCCAGACGAATCTCACCAAAAGCTATTCACTGCAGTTGTCTCCAGAGAACATATCATAAATGACCCATCAGTGACCTTATCATAATTAGAGGTAAATTTTACACACCATTGCACAGAAAATTACCTTTGATGGGAATTGTGCATGGACATCACATCTCACACACAGCAGGCTAACATTCGAGCATCAAAATGACAGCTAATGGAATGGAAGTACAGCTGGTCACTTTTGCTGCAAGCACTGTTGAAATAGATAGAATGAAATTTCTATATGGGAAAGTGTGAAAGGCTATATTGTTTGTTTTTTATTTGATAGCCTCAGATGCTTGTTCTTATGGATGTTCTTTCTTAGTCCCCGAGCCTTCAAGGAAGACAAAGGGTTGAGGCGAAGTAAGAAGATACAGAGACGTAAACCAAAATGAGATTTCTTAGAATTACATGCTTCTGAAAATTTAAATTGACCTGAATTAGCAGTAATTCAAATCAGCCATATACCATAAACCATATCCTCCAAGATTTCTGTAGGTTTTTTTCCAGCACTTTTAATGCAGCAAAGAGTCATATCATGAATGCAAGTCCTGTATCATGTTTATTTTCATAAATAGTTAACATCTGCTCAAATAAACTCCAAAGTTGCTGAGCATTTTAATTTAACACTTGGGTTGAATGCATGATAACAGCAGTTTAATTTCTGTGCTTTGATCAAAACCCTAAGAACAATATCCTTTCACACGAGTCTGATGAATATTCTTAACCCACCACTGCTTTAATTGGTGGAGATACATTTACTTTGTGAAAATACAATCACAGTAATTATAGAAAACTATAAGAAAATATAAATAATTGTACAATCCCCATAGGCACCTTAAGCAGCACCGTGGGAGTTTTATTAACAACCACATGTGAGCAATCAGATTTGACTTTCTGATCTTCTCTGAAACGAAAAGGAGTTGTCTTGGTTATGAAACAACAGAGTATACTCTGGCGGTGATAATGAGACTAGAGAAATACATTAACCACTTTAATAAGGACATGAAAAATTCTCGCTGCTCATTAAAATGAAACAACACGGAAGATCTCAAACTGTTCCCATTTTCTTAGCCAATGAGTCAGAATAAAGCCCTTTTTAATGACACTGTTTTCTCTCTGCTGCTGTTGAGGAATATATTGTTCAAGTTCAACAAGAGCTCACTTTGGCAATGTTTTTCAGAAGCACTTGTTACAATATTGAAATTTGAGTAATGGTATTACCAACTATTTATCCTAACCTCCGAGTCCAAGATGAGTTGTTATTTTTTTTATGTAAAATCTTTGGAGCATATTATCTTATTAAGTAAACATTCTTTGAACATGTTCAAGTATGTAGCCTCTGCCCTTCAATGACCTTGCTCCTCTCAAGGGAAATTTTGAAATGTATACGTGTTCTCTACAAATGGCTGGTGTTAAATTAATTATTGTTGGCTTTTCCCAGCTGTGAGTTCATTTGGTTCTCGTTTTCTAACTCATGACTTTCCATGTGCATGGATTGTTGTTGCTGAGTGTTCTGCAGGGAGAACTTGGACAATTGCTTTTTCATTAGAAGAATTAGAGTCAATATGCTATAAATCACTTTACAATGTGTCATCATAGAGCACTTTTTTCCACAGAGTAATGAATTGTTGTTAATTATTTGTAGTACTTTCCTTTCTTCCATGCACAGTATCTGATATCAGAACCTCTATCTGCTTTATGTTCTAAAAATAGTCTTTAAAACTTCCTCCATATATTTTAAGATCACTAAGGGAATAATTTTAATTGAGGTTCATTAAAGATTATCTGACTAATGCTATTAGTGATAATACCAAGGGATATTGACATTCCTCTATCTTATCTAATAGACTAGCGAGGTGTATAGGTGGTAAGGACATTGCTGTCATATATATAAGATTTTGGTTTCAAAGTGTATATAACTGTGAGGGATGGTTGTTATTGCATATTAGAATTGACATTTGGTTTTAGTAGCAGATATAAGGAGTTTTCCAGACAAGCAAATGCTGAAGGAGTTCAGGGTGCCTGCCTGGCCCAGTCAGTAGAGCATGTGACTTTTGATCTCAGGGTCATGAGTTCAAGCCCCATGTTAAGTGTGGAGCTTACTTTAAAAAAAAAAAAAAATGAAAAGAAAAAGCTGAAGGGGTTCAGCACTGTTAGGCAGGCCTTACAAGAAATGTTAAAGGGTGCTTTGAAAGCTGAAACAGAAGGGTACTAACTAGCAATAGAAAAACATTTGAAAGTATAAACCTCCCTGGCAAAGGTAGATATGTGTAACTTTTTCTACCTCCAATGTTGTAATGATGGCAGCTAAATCACTATAAACTTAGTGTGAAGACTAAAAGAGGAAAGTAGGAAAAATAACTATAATCACAATAATTTGTTAATGGATACACAAGATAAAAAGATGTAAATTGTAACATCAAAACCATAAAATGTGGGTAGAGGGAGTAAAAATGTGGAGCTTTTTAGTATGCATTCAAACTTAAGTTATCAGCTTCAAATAGACTGTTACAAATATAAGATATTTTATATAAGCCTATGGTGCCAACAAAGCAAAAATCTATAGTAAATACACAAAAGAGAAAGAGAAAGGAATCTAAGCATACCACTACAGAAAATTACCAAATCACAAAGGAAAAGAGCAAGAGAAAAAATGAACAAATAAATTAAAAACAGCCAGAAAACAGTTAACGAACGGGAATAGTTAGTCCATACCTATCAATAATTACCTTCAATGTAAATGGACTAAATGCTCCAATCAAATGGCATTGAGTGGCTGGATGAATAAAAAAAAATAAGACCCAACTATATGCTGCCTACAAGAGACTCAGTTTAGCTTTAAGACTACATACAGGGGCGCCTGGGTGGCACAGCGGTTGGGCGTCTGCCTTCGGCTCAGGGCGTGATCCCGGCGTTACAGGATCGAGCCCCACGTCAGGCTCTTCTGCTATGAGCCTGCTTCTTCCTCTCCCACTCCCCCTGCTTGTGTTCCCTCTCTCGCTGGCTGTCTCTATCTCTGTCAAATAAAGAAATAAAATCTTTAAAAAAAAAAAAACTACATACAGACTGAAAGTGAAAGGATGGAAAAGATATTCCATACAGATGGAAACCAAAAGAAAGCAGGGTTAACTATGCTCATATCAGACAAAATACACTTTAGGGAAAAAAACTGTAATAAGAGACAAAGAAGGTCATTATATAATGATGAAGGGGTCAGTCCAACAAGTGAATATACAGTGGTAAATATGTATGTGCCCAACATAGGAGGACCTAAATATATAAGGCAAATATTAACAGACCTGAAGGAAAAAATAGACAACAATGTAGTAACAACAGAGGACTTCAGTAACCCACTTTCATCAATGGATAGAGCATCCAGACAGAATATCAATAAGAAAACACTGAACTTAAGGTCACGTTAGACAAGATGGACTTAACAGATATTTACAGGACATCCCATCCCGTGCAAAGAATACATGTTCTTATCAAGCACACACAAAATATTCTCCAGGATAGATCATATGCTAGGACACAAAACAGGTCTTAAAATTTTTAAGAAGACTGAAATCATATCAAGCAGCTTTTTCTACCACAATGATATGATATTAGAAAATCATTACAAGGAGAGAATTAGAAAATTCATAAATGTGGAGATTAATGGGTCAAGAAAATCAAAAGAAAAATCAAAGAATATCTTGAGACAAATGAAAATGGAATTAGAGCATACCAAAATGTATGGGATACATGAAAATGGAGATTAATGGGTCAAGAAAATCAAAAGAAAAATCAAAGAATATCTTGAGACAAATGAAAATGGAATTAGAGCATACCAAAATGTATGGGATGCAGCAAAAAGAAGTTTCATAACAATAAATGCCTACATTAAGAAACAAGAAAGATCTCAAGTAAATAACCTAACTTACACTTCAAAGAAGTAGATAAAAAAGAAAAACTAAGCCCAAAGTTGGCAGAATGAAGGAAATAACAAAGATCAGAGCAGAAATAAATGAAATAGAGATTAAAAAGTAGAAAAGTTAATCAATGAAAGTTAAGAGTGGGTTTGGTTTTTTTTTTTTTAAGATTTTATTTATTTATTTGAGAGAGAGAGAGCAGGATCGAGGGGAGGGGCAGAAGAAGAGGGACAAGCAGACTCCCGGCTGAGCAGGGAACCCTGGGATCATGACCTGAGCTGAAGGCAGATGCTTAACCGACTGAGCCACCCAGGCGCCCCAAGGGTAACTTCTTTAAGAACTCCTGTGTCTTGGCATACCACAGATGTAAAGCTTTTTTAAACTGAACGCTAATAAAATCTTCAACGCATCAAAAAAAGTTAGGCTTTTTCAACATGAGGATTTCATTACATGGAACACCCACCCTGTAGCTGCCTCTCCCTTTTACACCTCTATTTTCCTGCATCCCCAGGGCTGACCGTGCCACCTGCGGCTGGTGTGAGAAACTAGGCTTCCCAGATCCTCCCATCACAGCACCAAATACCACATCACATTACCCTGTTTTCTCGTGCCTGTTGTCATTCACCACTCATTTCACTTTCGCATGTTGCTCTTTTGTTTTCTCTCCACTTTCAAGACAAACCTTAGGAAATTTCTCTTTCTAAAAACCAACCCTAACATGACAAGTAGTACTGATTTACTGGTATAAAGAAAAGAGAGTGCTTTAATTAAAAAAAACAAAATTACACATAATAAGGAATGAGTACCTTCTATTTTAACACCCATCAAAGTACCTAGGAAGGCTTTCAACATTTGTACATCTCGTTGGTCCCTAAATCTTTTAATTAAATCTGCTTTTCCTCAAGCACCACTAAAGATAAAAACTACAGCTTTTTTCCATCTTTTTTTTCCACTTTAATTTTTGCCAGTTTTATTGTGATATAATTGACATATACTATTGTGTTCGTTTTAGGTACACAACATAATGATTTGATATATGTATACATAGTGAAATGATTGCCACACTAAGTTTAGTCAACATCCAGTCACTTCACATAGCTATTAATATTTTTTTCTTGTGACGAGAACTAAGATCTATTCTCTTAGCAACTTTCAAATACACAATATAAGCATACCTCGTTTTATATGCTTTGCTTAATCATACTTTGCAGATACATGGGGTTTTTTATAAATTGAAGGTTTGTGGCAACCCTGTGTCAAGCAGAGTTCTATTGGCATTTGTTTGTTTGGTGTCTCTGTATCACATTGTGGTAACTTTCACAATATTTCAAACTTTATCATTATTAATATATTTTTGTAGTGATCTGTGATCAGTGATAATGATTCAGTGAAAGCTCAGATGATGGTTAGCATTTTTTAGCAATAAAATATTTTTAAATTAAGGTATGTACATTTTTTTAGACATAATGCTATTGCACACTTAGCATACTATAGTATAGTGTAAACATAACTTCTGTATGCACTTGGAAACCAAAAAATTCGTCTGACTCGCTTTTTTGGACATTTGTTTTATTGGGGTGGTCTGGAACTGAACCTGTAACATATCGGAGATATGCCTGTGCAGTCTAACTATGGTCTTCATGCTGTACATTACACCCCCATAACTTATCTTATAACTGAAAGTTTGTGCCTTTTGACCATCTTCACCCATTTCACCCACTCCCTAGCCCCCACCTCGAGCAACTACCAGTCTGTTCTTTGTTATCTATGAGTTTGGGTTTTTTTCAAGGTCAATCCAAGTTATTGTGAATGGTAGGATTTCCTTCTTTTTTATGGTTGAAAACATTCTATTGTACATATATATCACATTTTCTTTACCGGTTCATCCATGGATGGACACTTAGGTTGTTTCCGTGTCTTCGCTATTGTAAATAATGCTGCCATGAACATGAGAATATATATATCTTTTCAAGATAATGACCTCATTTTCTTCATATATATACTCAGGAGTGGAATTGCTGGATTATATGGTAGTTCTATTTTTAATTTTTTGAAGACCCTCCATACTGCTTTTCATAGTGGGTGCACCAATTTACATTCCCACCAACAGTGCACGAGGGTTCCCTTTCCTCCACATCCTCACCAATACTTGCTATTTTTTGTCTTTTTGGTAACAGCCATTCTAGCAGGTGTGAGGTAATATCTCACTGTAGTTTTCATTTGCATTAGTCATGTGCAGCTTTTCATACCTGTTGGCCATTTGCATGTATTCTTTGGAAAAGTATCTGCATACATCCTCTGCCTGTTTTTAATCAGATTATTTGTTTGTTTTTGCCATTGAATGGTATGTGTTCTTTATTCATTTTGGATATTAACTCCCTATTGGATATATGATTTGCAAATATTTTGCCGCATTTCATAGGTTGCCTTTCCATTTTCTTAATGATTTTCTTTGCTGTGAAGAAACCTTTTAGTTTAATGTAGTCCTACTTGTTGAATTTTGCTTTTGTTGCCTTTGATTGGTGTTAGATCCAAAAAAAAATCCCCAAGATCTATGTCAAGATGCTTACCATCTGTTTTTTTCTAAGAGTTTCATGGTTTCAGGCCTTATGTTCAAGGTTTTGATTCATATTTTGAGTTAACTTTTGTGTGCAGTGTGAGATAGTGGTGCAGTTTCATTCTTTTGCATTTGGCTGTCCAGTTTTCCAAATACCATTTACTGAAGAAACTGTCCTTTCCTCATTGTACATTCTTGGCTCTTTTGTTAAAAATGAATTGACCATATCTGTGTGGGTTTATTTCTAAGCTCTCTATTCTCTTCTTTGTTAGATCTATGTGTCTGTTTTCATGCTAATACCATATTGTTTTGATTACTATACCTTTGTAATGTAGTTTAAAACCAGGAAGTATAATGCCTCCAGCTTTGTTCTTCCTTCTCATGAGTGCTTTGGCTATATTGCTTAGATTGCTTTTGGGGTCTTTTGTGGTTCCATAAAAATTTTAGGATTGTTTGTTCTATTTCTGTGAAAAATGCCTCTGGAATTTCAATTAGGATTTCATTAAATCTGTAGATTGCTTTGAGTAGCAACTAAATGGGCATTTAAACATTAATTCTTCCAATCCATGAACATGAAGTATCTTTGTATTTATTTGTGTCTTTTTTTTTTAAGGTTTTATCTATTTGAGAGACAGATAGTGAGAGAGGGTACAAGCAGGGAGGAGAGGGAGAAGAGGTTCCCCACCGAGCAGGGAAACCCATGTGGGGCTCGATCCCAGGACCCTTGAGATCATGACCTGAGCAGAATGTAGACACTTAACCTACTGAGCCACCCAGGTGCCCCTTTGTTTGTGTCTTCTACAATTTCTTTCATCATTGTCTTATTGACTTCAATGTATAGGTCTTTCACCTGGTTGGTTAAATTTGTTCCTAGGTATTTTGCAATCATCAATGAGATTGTTTTCTTAACTTCTTTTTCTCACAGTTCATTTTTAGTGTATAAACATTTGATTTTTTTTTTATATTGATTTTGTATCCTGCATTGTTACTGAATTTGTTTATCAGTTCTTACAGTTTATTGGTGAAGGCTTTAAAGTTTTTTATACATATCATGTCATCTGCAAATAGAGACAATTTTACTTCTTCCTTACTGACTTAGAGCCTTTTATTTATTTTTCTTGCTTAATTGCTCTCACTAGGACTTCTAGTACTATGCTCAATAAAAGTGGGGTGGGCATCCTTCTCTGGTTACTGCTTTTAGAGGAAAAGTTTCAGCTTCTCACCATTAAGAATGGTAAATTAGCTGTGGGCTTTTCATATGTGACCTTTATTATGTTGTGGTACATTCTGTTTATACCCAATTTGTTGAGAGCTTTTATCATAAATGCATATTGAATTTTGCCAAATGCTTTTTCTCTACCTCTTGAGAAGATCATATGATCTTTATCCTTAATTTTGTTTGTAGTATATCACACTGATTGATTTGCACATGTGGAAACAACCTTGCATCCCTGGAATAAATCCCACATAATCATGATGTATCATCCTTTTAATGTATTTTAGAATTCAGTTTGCTAATATTGTGTTGAGGATTTAGTTTTGGTAGGTTGTATGTTTCCAGGAATTTATTCATTTCTTCTGGGTTGTCTAATTTTTTGACGTATAATTGTTCATAGTTCTCTTAGAATCCTTTGTATTTCTGTGGTATCAGCTGTAACTTCTCTTTCATTTCTGATTTTATTTGTTTGAGTCTTGTGTGTGTGTGTGTGTGTGTGTGTGTGTGTGTGTGTGTGTGAGAGAGTCTAGCTAAATTTTGCCTATTTTTTTATTCCAATAGAATATTCTTTATTTTTTAATAATATTTTTTATTATATTATGTTAGTCACCATACAGTACATCCCTAGTTTTTGATGTAAAGTTCCATGATTCATTACTTGTGTATAACACCCAGTGCACCATGCAATACGTGCCCTCCTTACTACCCATCACCGGCCTATCCCAATCTCCCACCCCCCTCCCCTCTGAAGCCCTCAGTTTGTTTCCCAGAGTCCATATCATGCATTGTTATTGAATTTGTTTAAAGAATATTCTGTTGTTTATTCCAGTAGAATATTCTTTAAACAAATTCAATAACAATGCAGGATACAAAATCAATATAGAAAAAAAATCAAATGTTTATACACTAAAAATGAACTATGAGAAAAAGAAGTTAAGAAAACAATCCCATTGACGATTACATCAAAAAGAATACTCAGTTTTATCAATGCCACCAGCAGCTTCTCTTAGAAGACACAGCCAAGTACTTTTCCTTAGGATTTTTCCTTCATTCAACATCAACCCATATCTTATCTAGAAATTTTGTCAGTTTAAATAGTTGGTTAGTAAGCCTAGAGTATTCTTGGGAATATTTTTTACAGAGACTCTTAAAAAAGAGCTGTAAATCAATTTAAATTGTGCTGCTCAGGGAAGCCACTTGGGGTGAGGTGGCTCCCAAGAGCCACTTCAACGACCATTTCACGGTAAGTGATCGTACTTGGAAGCTTAGCAGATACATAAGGTAAATACATTGAGTGACAAACTGACAAGTCACTAACTGTTGTTTTCAACAACTATTTAAAGAGTACTTTCAGTACCCAGGCGTATCAGTGCCTCTCTAAAATTGGTAATATAATTGAGTATTCCCCCAAATAGGTTCACAAATGACTTTCTAAAATAGAGTCTACTTATTAGGCTTTTTAACATGAGGATTTTTGTTACATGAAATTTTTCATCCATTGATAGACTTATTTATACATTTGACTGTTTATTGATTGCACTGTTGGCACTATTTGTGCTAGAGGTGTTGCAGTTGGTATTGGAGATGAAGATAGAAAAGTCTTTTGTTTGCAGAGTTTACAATCTAAAGGGGAATAACACCATTAGCCATGTAAACAAATTCATAATAATATTTCAGAAAGTGGTCAGTGCTGTGAGGATAAATGAATGGAGTGTTAGATAGCATAAGTGGAGACCAAAATGATTTTAGGTAAGATCGTCAGGAAAGCATTAGAACAGAGACTAGGATAATGAGAGACAGTGTGTAAAAGTGTGCTAGGAAAGCATCGCAGGTAGAGAGAATAATAAGAGCAAAGGCCCTGAGGCAGGCAAGGAACTAGATTGTATTAGGACCTTGTATTTATTTATTTTTAGAGAAGGGGGAGGGGCAGAGGGAGAAGGAAAGAGAATCTTAAGCAGGCTGCACACTCCGCACAGAGCCTGACTTGGGGCTTGATCTCACAACCCTGAGATCATGCCCTGAGCCAAAATCAAGAGTCGGATGCTTAACCAACTGAGCCATCCAGGTGCCCCTAGGACCTTATAGAACAACATAAAGATTTTGGAATTTACTCTGAGTTTTATGGGAACCTAGTAGTTTGAGCAGAGGAGTGATGTGTTCGTTCTTATATTTTAAAAATTGCTATGGCTGCTCTTTGGAGAACAGATGATAGAGGGTAATAGAAGAAGCAGTAAAAAAAACTCAGCTCAGAGTCTAATGGTGTCATTTGCACGTGCTTATAATGATGCTAGGAACAGAATGATGCAGTGGAGAAGTGGACCACTTGAAGATATATATTGAAGGACAAAGCCTTAGGACCTGCCAAAGAAATGGATAAAATGGCTGTGTTCCAACACTCACGTCCAGTTGTCATCCAGACAGTTGACTTTTAAGTCATTTATTTCTCCAAAGTGAGATTTCCCTAAAAATCTCCATTTGGACTAAGTAGCTAAGTGAGATTTTGGAAGTAAGAGAACACATCACTAAACAAATTAATAAGAGAATTCTACATTTGATGATTTAGATTCATGGTATGTGTGGCTTGTTGAAACAGAAATTCAATAAGCTGAGACAATTACTTTCTATGGACGGTGGTTCAGGAGATCTCCAGGGTAGACAGAATGGCCTGACCCAGTTGGCCTCTCCTACCTCCCTGCCTTTCACTCAGTCCACCCCAAACATGTTGATCTCCCTTCTCTCTGCTCCAGCAAGTCAAGCTCTTTCCTCTTCTAGTACCTTTGCATTAGCTCTGCCTCTTCCTGGAAAGTTCTTTTATTAGTCATTTTGGGCACATGCCAGGGCCAGCAAGCTTTCCAGGAGTTGAGGAAATGAATATTTTCTCAAAAATATGATAAGAAAATTAAGAATTAATAAATTTAAATTAACTATCTACAAAACATAATATATGTTAACTCCATTCATTGCTAAATTTGAATATTCATAAAATTTCATGATACTGGAAATAATTTTTTGGTCAGATTCCTGAGTATGCTGAAAAATTACAACCAAATGTAAAATATAAGCATATAAGCATTACTAGTAGCCAAATAAAATTTAAAGGCAAAATTATGAAATCCATTTGAAGGTTTTTACAGTGAAAAGAAATCTTTAATGGACATGGCTGTATTTTAATGTGTTTGCCATGATGTATAATGGGGTTTCCAACATTAAAATTATCAAGGTCCTTTAAAAGTCTTAAAATGGCCCTGCTTGGCTTCTCATAGTTGGAAGGGTAAAAAAAGAATTTCAAAGATTCCTCATGTATTTTTCTCTCTTGCCACACCCTTGATGGCCACATCAACAAAATAAATAAGCTACTTAGAAATACACAAGAACTTAAAAAAGTTTTTTTTTTTTTAATTTGAGTATGGTTGACACACAGTGTTACATTAGTTTCAGGTGTACAAGATGGTGATTCAGCTTCTGTCTACATTATGCTGTGCTCACCACAAGTGTAGCTACCATCTGCCACCACACAATACTATGACAGTATCCTTGACTATATTCAGTATGATGTGCCTTTAATTCCTGTGACTTACTCATTTCATAACTGGAAGGCTGTTTTTCCCACTGCCCTAACTCAGTACCACCTTTTTTGAGGGCAACTTGGCAGTAAATGCTCATTTTTAAAATTTGCTTTGTCCAAGCAATTCTGCTTCTAGGAATTTATCCTAAGGAAATAATTGGACCAGTACACGAAGATATATAAGGATGCATATTATAGAAGCATTGTTTATAACAGTGAAAAATGGAGCAATCTCCAAAGAGTTCCATAATTGGAGATAGGCTTTATTCTCAACATTTTTTCAGTAGGGAGATATGTCAGTGAAATAGTTGTAAAAAGGAAAAAAAAAGAGAGAGAGAGAGGGGCACCTGGGTAGCTCAGTCGGTTAAGTGGCTGACTTGATTTCGGCTCAGGTCATGATCTGTGGATCAAGCCCCACCTCCACTCCCCGCTGAACATGGAACCTGCCTAAGATTCTCTCTCCCTTTCCCTCTCCCTTCCCAGGCCCCTCTCCTACCCCCTCTCATGTGTGCACACTCTCTCACTCTCTTTCAAAAAAAACCAAACAGGTTTATTATGATTTTATAAGAATTTTTTGGAAAGAAAAAAAAGTGAGTGTTTATGTGTCCATAAACATAATGAAGTCTGGAAGTATTTATACCAAAATGTTAGCAGGGATCATCTTTAGGTAGTAGAACTGTGGATTTTTACTTTAAAAAAAAAATACTTCTATATTGTCAGATTGGTTTTTCCAAAAAATTTAAAATTTATATAATCCACTAAAATAGTAGTTATTTCTGTTTTGAAGTATAATATTATAGAAATAACAAATAAGTTAAAATGCCACCTTTAATTCCACAATATCAACAAGACAGTCAACTCCAAATATTTCTTTGATGATTGCAAAAACAAAACAAAAAGGATGGTATTAGGCTTAGATTCATTTACATATCCTTTTACAGATGAATATAACTCCTGAGTGGTGTCAAACCAAAACCAGTTTTATGTTGCCCCTGTATTGTTGTGGAAATGAGCTTTGCAGAGCTTTTCTTTTCTGTGGGGTCCTTGAAAATCATGGAATATTGCTTAGGTTTCCAAGAAATGTAAATATTGGTGCATTATCTTGTCTTGTGGCATACTGGTAGTGAGACTTCAGGCGCATTGTCTAGCTTACTAAACTTTTTCTTCTTTTTGAGAGAGAGAGAGAGAGAGAGCATGCGAGTGCATGTTCGGGGAGCAGGGTAGGGCAAGTGGGGGTGGGACAAGGGAGAGAGAAAGAGAGAATCCCAGGCAGACTCCAGGATCAAACACAGGGCTGGATCGCAGGACCCTGAAATCAAGAGTCAGGTGCTTAACCAACTGAGCCACTCAGGCACCCCATTATCAAACCTTTCTTAAAGAGATGGGATCAGTTGTTGAAAATGGCTCAGTCCCTGGGTGAATGTGCCTTGAAGGAATTTTGCGGTGGGTGTTTTCCCGTTTATGTTGGTTATGTATATCCGCCTTCATATAAAAGAGCATTTTTATGGAGATGGGAAAGAGCTGCTGGGGAAATGCAGGAAGAGTGATTTCTTTAAGTGAGGATAACCTCAAAACCTTGTTTGTGTTCATTATGTAATTTCCCCTGTCAGTTCTTTACTTGAAGAGCTTATAGTTTAGATAAATGAAGAAAATCTAAACAAAAAAACAGTATTACCAATTTTATAGGGGCTATAATAAGAAATAATAAGGCACTACAGAGTGGTAAAGTCTTTACAGAAGATCAAACTTCTTTATACATAAGGAAGTATCTGGGCTGAGTCTTAGGATATGACTATTAGATGGTCAAAAAAGCAGTTTTCCTACAAATACTTTCTTGTTAAACAATATAAAGTATTAGCAGTTTAATGGCCCAACTGAATAAATATCTGTAGAGTTAAACACAAACCGGTAAGGCTTTTAAACAAACAAGAAGTATTACATTTCCATCGACTTATCAAAGCTCTTTTTGGGAAAAATATAAGAAAAATTTGTATTGTATTAGGCAAATACACTTTTTATAATACACATAAAAGTAAAAAAAAAAATTACTACCTGGGATGATAAAATGGAATGTATATCCAGAATGTTCATTAAACTTCTAATTTCATTTTGAAAAACAAAAAACTAAAAACAAAAAACCTTGTCTGTGTTCACTAGAGCATGTAAGTAACTATGGTTTTGTGAAACTTGCTTTCTTCCCAGTTGAGAAGCCTCACTCATGTGCTCATTTTATTCAACGTTCTTTAAGTGCCTTTAATAGGCATGACATAGTGAAAAGGACATCCAAGTAGAAATCAGAAGGCCTGGTTTCTAGCTTTTTAGTGACTGTGTGATTCTGGGGCCAGCAACTCAGCCTCTGGTTTTTCATCTCCATAATCCAGTGTTAAGGATCCCTGATGGCCTCCCAAATGACCTTGACTCAAAGGTCAAAAAGATAATCTAGCTGTTGGAAAGCCACGATGTCCTGCCACAACAGCTGGTGCTTCTGTGAGGTGCACAGGTTCTGAGTGCTTCAGGGGATGGGGTGAATGAGATATGATCTCTCTCTGCAGAGAGGCTTCCAACCTAGTTGGGAAAACAGGTCCTTGGCAGTATGTGAGATTAACAAGGGAGGAGGAGGCAAAGGAGCTGTGCTATGGACTAAGTATAGAACTGTGGAGATCTGAGTTACATTACGGTGTCATCCATTTTACCAGAGGTAATCTTGTCCTAGCGGAAAGAATTGTCCCCATTTTCTTGTTAAATCTTGTAATTACATGCAGGAGCTTTTTTACCGTTCCTTTATTTTTGAGGCACTCTTGAAAATCAACATGAATGAAACTAAGTGTCCCGATTCCCAATGCATTCTGTCTCCAGAATTTCTCCCCAAAAGGCTGATGTGGACCATTCTTTTTCATTTCTCTGATTCTAACAGAGAAGTTCAGCTTCATTTTTGCCTTTATGAACCTATCTTGACTTAAGCAACAAAGAGGAGCAGTTTTATCAATTAAAGGATGGCAGTCTGTGAAATTCTCACCTCTACAGCTCCAGCTGAGTGAGAACATCAGTGTATTTAGGAGGGGAAAAGCTGACCTAATATTACTGGCTTTCAGCCAGTCTTGAATAATCCTAAACAACTGAGTGAACTTGTACTATGAATGGTCAAGATTTTAAGGCATAGATGTCTGTGCTTTTCTTGTGTTATTTTGCTTCCAATAAGGTATCAGGATAGGTGAGGTGAATACCACTGTGATAACCACTACACTATGGAAACAAGGCGGACGACATCAACAGACATTTTTCCAGAGTAGACATACAAGTGGCCAACAGACATATGAAAAAATGCTCAACATCCCTTGGCATCAGGGACATACAAATCAAAACCACAATGAGATACCACCTCACACCAGTCAGAATGGCTGGTCAGAAAACAACAGATGTTGGCGAGGATGCAGAGAAAGGGGAACCTTCCTACACTGTCAGTGGGAATGAAAGCTGGTGCAGCCGCTCTAGAAAACAGTGTGGAGTTTCCTCAAAAAGTTGAAAATAGAGCTACCCCATGACCCAGCCATTGCACTACTGGCTATTTGCCCCAAAGATACAAATGTAGTGATCCGAAGGGGCATCTGCACTCCAATGTTTATAGCAGCAATGTCCAAAATAACCAAACTGTGGAAAGAGCCAGATGTCCATTGACAGATGAATGGATAAAGAAGATGTGGTGTACACACACACACACACACACACACACACACTCATACACACAATGGAATATTACACAGCCATCAAAAAATGAAATATTGCCTTTGCAATGACATGGATGGAACTGGAGGGTATTACGCTAAGCGAAATAAGTCAGTCATAGAAAGACAATTATCATATGGTTTCACTCCTATGTGGAATATAAGAAACTGCACAGAGGATCGTAGGGGAAGGAAGGGAAAACTGAATGGGAAGTCATCAGAGAGGAGACAAAACATGAGAGACTCTTAACTATAGTAAACAAACTGAGTGTTGATGGAGGGGAGGTGGGTGGGGGAATGTGGTAGCTGGCAATGGGCATTAAAGAGGGCATATGATGGGATGAGCACTGGGTGTTATATGCAACTGATGAATTATTGAACTCTACATCTGAAACTAATGATGTTCTCTATGTTGGCTAATTGAATTTAAATTTAAAAAAAAGATAGGATAAAAAAAATAAATAAAAATAAAAATAAAAAAATAAATAAATAAATAAATAAAAGATAGGATAGGTATCATATGATACCATGAGGTATGGCAGGCATTTTGGTTAGAAAGCAAATAGATTTCTAATCTCTAGCTTACAACAAAAACAAGAAAAGACACAACTACTGGTGGAACAGATATTTGTGCTAAGTAAGAATTTTATTGTCACCGATTAACAGACCTCATTTAGACTCTTGTCCTTTTTTTAAAGATTTTATTTTTAGTAATCTCTACACCCAGTGCAGGGCTCAAACTCACAACCCCCCGAGATCAAGAGTCACATGCTCTATCGACTGAGTCAGCCAGGCACCTGAGACACTTGTCCTTTTATATCATTTTTATGTTTTTTCTTTCTTGGTGTCTTGGCACCTTTAAAAGCTGTTATTGTGAGGGTAGCTCACAGAGCACATCCTTCTCAGGTCTGAATACTCACTGTCTTCAACCAGGTTCATGTTCGATTGTAACCATGCAAGAGTTAGGTGCAAGCAGTATTTACAAAACATAACATTTCTCCTTGCTTCTCTTAGAATTACAAGGACACTAAACCATCTCTGAAGGGAGTAATTTACAAGGAGCTGATTGTGAAAATAATCTTAAATTATTTCAGAAATGCAGGGGTGAGGAAATACTGTGCAGGATCTGAGTGAGAAAGTTCTAGTGGCTCTCCATGGACTGCAGACTGTGCTGCCCCACACTGTGTGGTTTTTCCCATTTGCCTAGGATAGATAGTATAACTTTAAAGTAAACAATTCAAATGGCTAATTAGTTGGCTCCCTCTGTTTACCTTCCTCACAAAGGGCACTAGAAAGAGCAAGTTAAAAGCAACATTTATTTCTCATGGAGAGAAGCAGTCAGGACTTTTTTTTGCTTACTTAAAAGACTCTGGAATTTATATGGACTAGTGTGTGCTTGTAGAGCTTACTAGTGTTTTTTCTTCTATGTTGATTCTTTTGTTTTGTAACATTGCTAGAAATTGCATTCTGCAGCTTTGTGTTTGCGAGCATACATCCCATACGCTCTGTCACCCAGAGGCAATCATGGGTTTATTATCTCTAACACCAAAGTATCATTACACAGTAACAGAAAGTTAATGATTTTTAAATTAACTGTATATGAAAGTAATTCAAAACTGCAGTGTTTTCTTCTCCATATTATAGCAATAGAAAGACAGAGAGATAGTGTACTGGTTAAGAGGTTTTAGAGTTGGGCAAGCTGAGTTCATACCGTCTCTACCATTTACTATCCCCATTTGCCCATCTGTTACCTAGAGATATTACTCCTACATCACAGAGTTATTGTAAGGATGGAATTAAGGATGATAATGTGGGTATTGTGCTTAGCACCGTCTGAGGAGATGGCCTAGCCTCAACAACAGTGGGCATCTTTATTATTAATGATAAACAAGTTGTACTCACTGGATGTGTAACACGAGCAGTGATAAATATGAGACATCCCTTCCTTTTACTGACCATTCAGCTAAAGCAGAATTTGGGTCTCTTAACCATTTTATTCTTCTATGCATTGTCAAAGTGTAAAAACTTAATTTGAAATTGGTAAAGAGTAATTAGTCATTGTTAGGAAAAAGCTTGTTGCATTTTGTAACCTTGAGCCCAAACCCATGATGATCCTCTATATGGACAATGTCCCATCTTTGAATGTCATCTTAACGTCTGCAAGAAGCAAGACAGAGGAGTTGCTCCTTATTTTGCTGATTCAGCAAAGGACAAATAAGAAAAAATATTAAATGCCCTAAAGATATCACAGATTTTTGCACCATTCCCTTTATATCAGCTCAGCCCCCTGATGAGTAGGAGCTGCTGCTGCTGCGTGGTATTGGCCCTGCTTCACAAGACCAGCACCAAGCATTGTGGCAGACAAACCCCAGTGGGGTTAGCCCTGGGAATGTTTACGTTGACCCATATTAACCATAGTGAAAACGTGTCCATATTTTAATCTCCTCTGATGGATGATAAATTCCTTGAGCAGCTTGCCCTAAAAAAGTGATTGTGCCTGTCTTCAAACAGTTTACAATTACAGGGTACCTAACTAGGACCCAGTAAAATTTTGCTGGCTTGAGGCACAGTGATTAAAACTACATCGTGATGTTTCCAGTATTTAATGCCTCAACACTGAAGACCATTTAGAAAATAAGGGAAAAAAAAAAAAGCTGTAAACTGTCTAGTTTCCCACCACCAAACAGAGCCACTCCAAGCATTCTGGTGACTTTCCTTTATGCATCATTTTGTGGATTTTTAAAAATTTATTTTCTCATAAGCATGTTAATGTGATTACATTCCCTTCATAAATATTTGAAATATGGGTGATCTGTCAAGTGGCTATCCCAATTTACTCAAGTATTCCATTTCCCCTGTAGTTTGACATTGAAATGGTTACCAATTACTCTTCTAAGTAGACCTGCAATATTCATCGTATTTTATAAAACTGTCCTTGAATTTAGGATTCTTTCCTTTGGATAGATTCTAAGAAGTGAGATTAATGAGTCAAATGGTTTACACTCATGAACAATATATGAGTGAGTACCTGTTTTCAAATATATTTGACAACTCTGGATATTAACTTTAAAAAAAATTGCTTCTTTATAGGCAGATTGTTTTAAATTGCATTTATTAGAGTGACTGAAATCCATTCTCGAGCTTGGCAAGATTTAAACAAGTAAAATGAAATTATTTTGGTGTATGGTATGAAATGAAGAGCCCGATTTTCCCTTCATACATCGCTGTTTCTAACCTTCTGATTCCCACCTCTGTCTTTCAGTTTCACGGGAGATTCTAAACTTGCGTCGAGTATGCGCTATGTGGAAACACAATCAATGCAGATAGGAGCATCCTATATGATTCAGTTCAGTTTGGTGATGGGCTGTGGCCAGAAATACACTCCGCACATGGACAACCAGGTGAAGCTGGAGTACTCAACCAATCACGGCCTCACCTGGCACCTGGTCCAAGAGGTAGGTCTATTTTCTCTAATGCTTGTGATAGGTAAGCTCCTTCTTTTTATGTAGGAAGCAGAGTTACAATTCCAAAAGTTTAGGTTTGGTTGAAAAGGAACAATGTTATTTGTGACTTAGCATTGACGTCAAGTCAGCAATAAGGATTCCACATTCTGCACTGTCAGATACTAAATTGTAATTGAAAATTAAAAAGAAATGGGAATAACTTCAGGACTGAATACTCTAGGATGGTGCCTGGAATATTATTTTCTCTAACCCTTCCTTCCTCCTTCCTCTCTTTCTTCTCTCCCTATAGCCTGTCTTCATCTGTTCCTTCCTAAGTCTCTTTACCTGTAGGTAGACCGTATTAAGAATCTGGCATCTCTTGCCTTTAAAAAAAAAGAGAGAGAGAGAGAAAGAAAGAAAGAAAGAAAGAAAGAAAGAAAGAAAGAAAGAAAGAAGGAAAGAAAGAAAAATAGATCCGGATTCTTAGGATCAAATGTACTTCTTTATGTATATACACAGTGATCTGACTTTGCAATAAATGCATAAATAGCACATGAATAGAATAATTTTAAAATGCCAGTGTTAGCAGGTCAAAAAAAATGGATCCTAATCCATGTCTGTTTTTTTATGTGAGAATTAAAGGACATTTAATTTCATGGTGACACTTGTTTCCATTATTTCCCAAATATTTTAGCTTCACAGAAGGAAGAACCATGGATTGCATCCATATTGCAAATAGTTAAGATTATGACATTAGATTTCTCTAAAGCCTTGGGCACTTATGGTGAGTGAGTCAACATATTGTCACTGGAGGAATAGAAGCCAAGTTTAATTTTTGCCTTCCTTTCTCTTAGGAATGTCTTCCAAGTATGCCGAGTTGTCAGGAATTCACGTCAGCAAGTATTTACCATGCCAGTGAGTTCACGCAGTGGAGAAGAGTCATAGTGCTTCTTCCCCAGAAAACTTGGTGAGAGATGACATCCATAGATACGGTTGAGACTTTAACTTTGACTATCTCTGTTAGCATGGCTTGAATGTGAAGGAGAATTAAGAACAATGGCAAGATGAATTTTCTTTGTCATCAAAAGACCCAGATCTTTCTTTTTATACCAAAGATATTTGAAAAATAGAGCTGACGAAAATTTGATTTCCAAACTGTCCTACTTTTTTAAAAATTTTAGTATGGTTGACACACAATGTTACATTGTGTATACCAGGTGCACAACTTAGTGATTTGACAACTCTGTACGCTATGCTATGCTCACAAGCGTAGCTACTGTATGTCACCACACAACACTGTTAAAATGCCATTGACCGTATTCCTATGTCATGCCTTTTATTCCCGTGACTTATTCATTCCCTAAACGGAAAACTGTATCTCCTACTCCCCTTCACCCATTTTGTCCACCCTCCCCACCCCGTGGCAACCATTCTGTTCTTTGTATTTGTTGGTCTGATTCTGCTTTGTGTTCGTTTATTCAATTTTTTGTATTTTATTTTTATGATTTTATTTTTTTATTTGAGAGAGAGACCACAAGCAGAGGGAAATGGGGGAGGGAGAAGCAGACTCCCTGCTGAGCAGGGAGCCCGATGCAGGGCTCAATCCCAGGACCCCCAGGATCATGACCTGAGCCGAAGCCAAACGCTTAACTGAGTCACCCGAGCTCCCCTGTTTAGTATTTTAGATCCCACATATGAGTGAAATCATGTGGTATTTGTCTTTCTCAGTCTGACTTTCACTTAGCATTATACCCTGTAAGTCCTAGCTTTTTCTTTTTCTTTTTTTTTTTTTTTTAAGATTTTATTTATTTATTTAACAGAGATAGAGACAGCCAGCGAGAGAGGGAACACAGCAGGGAGAGTGGGAGAGGAAGAAGCAGGCTCACAGTGGAGGAGCCTGATGTGGGGCTCGATCCCATAACGCCGGGATCACGCCCTGAGCCGAAGGCAGACGCTTAACCGCTGTGCCACCCAGGCGCCCCTAAGTCCTAGCTTTTTCTGACCTTCCTTCCTGCCCCAACTCAATGAGTCAGTTCCTTTAGGTTTGACATATGTAGAAGGAAAAGATACAGGAATCCAAACTCTCCTATGTCAAGACAATTTGGATTTCAAGGCTGTTTTCTTGCTGCGAAGCCCTACTTTTTATTTCAAAAGCTTAATACACGCTTTGTTTTTCCATTCACATTCTTTCAGGAACCATAAAAATCATCCCCCAAGAAGCTAAAGCCTCAGTGATTAAGGAGAAAATTAAATATTTGATAGTGTTTAAGAGAAAAATACATTTTTCCCTAAATATTACATAACTTTGTGTTAGATTGATCACCCTGGGCATCTGCTCATGAGGAATAGATTACTGGAGGAAGAGCAAAGACAGGGAGTCGAGTTAGAAGTTTCTAGGCATTCAGTGTTTGGGTGGCTTGGAGTATGACTATAGCAGACAAGACAAGAGCCATCACTGTGAAATGTATTTTAATCAAGTAGGGCTTGCGCTGGTGCACTACATGGGAGCTGTGATAGAAAAGAAAGAATCAAAAACAGTTTGTGAATCCGAGGCCCAGAGAAATTGTTGGATAGTCGTACCATTGACCGAGGTGGAGAAGCCTGGAGAAGGAGTGGATTTGGGGCAGGAAATGAAGTGTTCTGTTTCTGGGATGCAGCTTTTGAGATACTTATCTATCCAAGCAGAAATGTCAAGAAGCCAACTGGATTTATCCATCTGGAGCTCAGAAGAGAGGTTTGGGTTGAAGAGTTAAATACCATGAGTACTGTTTGAAGCTCTGGGACAGGATAAGCTTGCCCAGAAAGAACCTTAAGCTAGAAATTAGACTAGAAATTAGAAGTCCCGATCTCTCAGTCTATCCTTACCAGTGATTAATTAATCACATGATTTTAACCATTCACAACCTCTTCAAGCCTGATTTCTTGTAAGTAGAATGAAGAAGTTTAATTAGATGATCTTAAAAGTCCTTCTCAGTTCAGGAATTCTAAGATTCTGTGACATGGATAATAGAAAAAGCATGAAAGAGACAAGAATTACATTTTTCTGTGGTATCAGCCTTCCAAGAGCCCTTTTGTAAAGAGAAAATTACCAAATAAACCCTTCTTTGATTATTTTACATGGAAGTTAGGTTCTACACAAAAACAATTGGTTAGATAACAACCTAACATTTTTATATGTCCTTTAGTTGGAGATTGAATTACTAAATTATAGAAGAATGCCTCCTTGATTATTTTTAAGGATTCATCATTATGTCAGTTGGAATAAAATGCTTGAAATTTGATTTCCACAGATTTTTTTTACATCCAACTGTGAGCCATTTCCTGGATACTCTGTTAATGCTTTGTATGACAAGTTGCTACTTTCTCTGACATCCTATTTTTTTTTATGTCTACTGCTGAGAATATAATCAAGATCTGTATTTAATTTCAATGATATTCCAAGCATTTCTATCATGATTATAAAAAAGCAACAATTTGAAATAGTAGTCGTACTTGCTGTAAAGCTACTGAGGTTTTTTCTTTATGATTATTTCACCAATAAGTGTATCACCCTTATTATTTAAAAGTGTTGATCTTTATTTATTGACTTGTGGGGTATAATTTGAAAATTATGATGGCAAGGTCATCTTAATAGTATATCTCAGAGATGATGTCTTTTCATCCCTAGAAATGTTATAAACTATTATTTTTTTAAAGATTTTATATATTTATTTATTTATTTATTTATTTGAGAGCGAGAGCAAAGTGAGAGAGATCACAAGTCATGGAAGGGCAGGGGAGAGAGAGAGGCAGACTCCCCAGTGGATAAGAAACCCAATGCAGGCTTGATCCTGGGATCATGATTTGAGCTGAAGTCAGATGCTTAACCAACTGAGCCACCCAGGCACCGCTGAACTATTATTCTTAATGTAGTTTAGGCAGAATCCAAAATATATTGTCCTTTATCAAAAAAAGAAAAAAATACCTTTGCATGTTATTTCACATTCAGATTGTATGTTGCATTATTATTTCCTAGCTTACAAGATAGTACCACTGAGTTGAAAGTTTTAGTATAGTCAGAAAAGATCAATTCTCATCAATGTTTATTAGACACTTGAGAGGAAATCTACTTGACCCTTAAACACTTCCATTCCAACACCGCCTGCCACATGTTGGGTACTCATTAAATGTTGGGGCATTGAGTAGAATTTTAATGCAGTGTGCCTCGATGTCTATTGGATTATTCCTGCAACGGTTTACCTTTAAGTCCATGTAAGTGAATAACTAAACTCTGCTTTTCCAAATTTTTTTCAAAGCCCTGGGTAAAGAAAGTAAAAATAGTTTGGGTTTTTTTTTTTAAGATTTTTATTTATTTGACAGAGGGAGACACAGCAAGAGAGGGAACACAAGCAGGGGGAGTGGGAGAGAAAGAAGCAGGCTTCCCGCTGAGCAGAAAGCCCGATGCAGGGCTCCATGCGGGGCTCGATCCCAGGACCCTGGAATCATGACCTGAGCCAAAGGCAGACACTAACGACTGAGCCACCCAGGCGCCCCTAAAAATAGTTTTTAAAAACAAACCCAATAAGGTATTTTCTTTTAACATTCCGGCTAATACTTAAACATGATTGCTATATATCAAAAAAAAGGGGGGGGGGCGCCTGGGTGGCACAGTGGTTAAGCATCTGCCTTCGGCTCAGGGCATGATCCCAGAGTCCTGGGATTGAGCCCCACATCAGGCTCTTCCGCTGGGAGCCTGCTTCTTCCTCTCCCACTCCCCCTGCTTGTGTTCCCTCTCTTGCTGGCTGTCTCTATCTCTGTCGAATAAATAAATAAAATCTTTAAAAAAAAATAGTGTTCATCTGGTTATTATCATTGGCTTTGGATTTATAATGCTTTTTAAAAGTTCTGCTATTAAGATAAAGTGCATTTAGTGTCCCTGGCATTCTTGATAACTTTATTTATTATATTCATCTCAAACTTTTGCAAATAGCATGTTTTTCCCAAGCATTGAGGAAAAGGGAGTGCAGTCTAGTTTGAAGCAGTTTTCCTTTTGGCAAATCTTCATTCTGCTGCTTTCACAATATACAGCTCAAAATTGAATACACACAAGCCAGGGTGGGGTCCCCACATTACCAAAGATCTGTTAACTTTGGAAAATATGCTAGATAGGACAACTTAGAGTGGAAATACTGAATATGTATACACCTGCTTGGAGAAATTATATTGTATATGAACTGAACATTTGTTACCCAATGAAAATTAATTTTGTTTTTATGAGAGACATTTACATAAGAACAGGGCCTAATGAGACCCAAACAGCTGTCAGTTGCTGACTTCATAAACAAATCCACACCTAATGACTGAATGAGTTTCAGAATAATTGGGTAAATGTAATTACAGTAACTCTGAAGGTGGAAAATACAATTTAGTCAGCGTTCATTTACCTTGATTCCTCAGCCTTGATACCGCGATACCTAACTATCAAGAGATGACTCAATGCTCCTTTAATTCAGTCTGGAAGTTTATATGGGGGAAAAAATCAAATAAAGACAGGACTGACAAGTTTTGTTGCTTTGGGGAATCGATAGAGTTTGGGTTTTAAATGCAAGTCAACTTCATTGCATGATCCACACAGCAGTGGTCCTACTTTCAGACCCAGTCCAAAGTACACAAGATTTTCCTTGTAAGAATGCTTAGATCTGGGGGCGGGGGGTTGGCAAATTAAATATTTGTATTGAGGGCAATATTTAGCAGTGATGCAGCTGCAAATCAGTGAGATCACACCTTGTGTTCTCATGTGTGACCAGCTGGAGATTGCTCACACAACGAATTTTTTTTCTCACGAAAAACGAAGCCAATATTCAACCTCTTCTTACTTCCTTTTCTGTTAATTAACATCAGCACATTAAACTGTGAGTTGTCATTTTAAATGGAAAAATCCACTTTAAGCTTTGTATCTTAAGGAAGTATTCTCTTTTTCCAGAGTTCACAAGATGCATGTTAAGGACTAATTTACTTAGTATAAGAATTTAGAATGTCTTTACGTGTGACTGTTCAGAAACATAAATAAACTGGGACAGACGTCTGAAACCCTCCCACCCCATTTTAATGTTTGAAATATCAGAACTTCAAAACAATGTATGCCTTGCCTTTCACGTAGACATGTGAGTACATAGGAAATAAACCATCACCTCAGTCAACAACCACCAGAACAAGCACTAAATATACGAGCTAGATCTTAGAAATCATTTTGCCCAATCCCTTTATTTGAGAGGTGAGGAACTAGAAAGCCTGAAGGCTTAAATTTCTCACTAAGGTCACACAGCTGATAAATTGCAGAGCTAAGGTCCAAGGGGTCGAGTTCCCAGACTCCTAGCACATTCTTTACGCCATTACCTACAGAAGGCAAAAACAGGCTGCCCTTTCCTGGCCTGTTCATCCGCTCATTGACTCATTTTTTTAGCACTCTCTTTTGGTATACCTACTTTATTATGTTCCTGTGCAAACAGGAACCATTTCTTCATTGCACTATGAAAATTGTGATGGCTATTAGATTTCAGATATAAACTTGCCATAGAGGAGGTGTACCTGTGTCATTGCATGTATCATGACGAACACTGATATGCAACAAATCAGTGTCTACTGGATGCATCTCAGCGAATCCTGAATTACCCTACTAGGAATAAAAATGCAACATATTTGCCACAGATCATTGGCAGAATAAACAATAAAGACTTAGTCTGGATTTTAACAATCTGTTACATACTTAGGGAGTATTTAATATGTGGGTAATTGATGCAGTAGACGTTAAGAGATCATTCAGAGCCATTAAGATCAAGTGAATGTGTAAGACAGTGTGCTTGACGAGCGTTTAATCAATGGAAAGAGCCTGCACGTTAATTCCACAAACCCTTTTTGTTTTCTTTTGTTTTGCACTTTGACCAAAAAGAACTAATGACAATCCCTGAAATTTTCTAGAGGCAAAATATATGATGGGATTTGGAAAGAATTTTTTGTGACTGTCAGTGGATGGAAACTTTCTTGACATTGCTCTCAAAATACGCTCTTCTTTAGACTTTCTGTCTGGTTTAGATGAATCAAGGTCCCAGGTGTTTCTCTATGTGTAATGGACTGTTTAACTTTCTGTTTCCACTTAACATCAGCTTGTCCGTGAAACCTACCCAACTTAATGTTCCTGAAATAATCAGCAGAATTTAGCACCCAGATGTTCTTACTTCTAGAACATGTTCTTCTTACAGCACATTGTAGTATGTCCCTCAAACCCAAAACAATACCCCCACACAAAACTTTTATTTTGAGAGCTCACTGGAAGTTTTCCAATAACTACTGTGTATTTATTAAAAGAAATTTTATTACTATAATTGAAACACCTCACATTTTCTTCTGTGGAAAAGAGGCTCTTTTGTATATACTTTTTTTTTTTTTTTTTAATATTCTTGCTTGCTTGCTTGGTTTTCCTAACATCAAGTCTCTGCATAACAGCAACAAAAAAATCTGGTATTTTGGTTTTCTTTAAAATGTTGCAAATTAAATTAAGATTGAGGTATATATCTAAACCACAGATTTCTTTTTAACTTTTCATCCTAATCAAATTGTTGCATTGGCTAATAGTTGAGTAGACAGACTTTCAACTACCAAAGAAAAATGATTGACAGCTAAATGCAAGTTCCAGAAAGTTCGTTATCTGAAAGAGTCTGAACTCTGACATTCTTTGTGCTACTGCATGTCTATTAAAATATTGTTTTCACTACCGTTCCTTGTTTCTAGGTCCAGTGCCACCCGCTTCCGCTGGAGTCAGAGCTATTACACAGCCCAAGACGAGTGGGCTTTGGACAGCATTTACATTGGACAGCAGTGCCCAAACATGTGCAGTGGACACGGCTCATGTGACCACGGCGTGTGCAGGTACACACACAGCCACATATGATCGACTGTCTGCTTCTCGGGGTTTGTGTTCAGAGGGATAGCACAGCAGTTGTCATCAGAGCAATATGGACAGACTGATAAATAATGAAAGAGCCAAAAGGAAACGATCCTCCTTTCTGTTCTTATTTTAGATGTAAAAGATGCTGTTACATTTTAAGTAAAGTCTGAAGCCGTATATGCTAAACTTCAAAATCTAACCTCAAGACGAGGCCTCCTGGGTTTAAATTTCAGAGTTTATTAACTAACCCCAAAGTCCTCTTTGGGGGTTAAAAGAGCCTTGCTATTGTTTCACTTCCATTCCCCTGACAGTCTTAAAACACAAGTCAGACAGCTGCTGCGCGCTGTCCTGCCCCGCGTCAAGGTTGTAGCAGGGGGAAGACGGTGATTATCACTAATGAGGAATCAGAAAGGAACACCCTTGAATACTTAAAGACTCTAAAAGAGATGTAATTTAATCAGGAAGAGGAGCCATAAAACATGGCCAGAGATACATGTTGGATGAGCAAACATTTCTATGTGATTTTCAAGACCTACATGAAGATCCCACTCTTCCCCTGCAGCTGCCGACCACCCCCACACACGCATGCACGCACGCACACACATGTGCAAACACACACATGCACAGACGCACGCACGCATAAACGCGTGCTTGCACCCATATCCTCCTTCCTTACTCCTTGGTGCCTCGGTTCTGCTGTTACAGCACCATTCCTTTTAAGAAAGGATTCTGCCCTTTTTTCTTTCTGGTGTCAAAAACTGAAGGTTGTTGCAACCACATACACAGACAGACATTGTAGAGAAAAATCTCATGTGACTGCTAAGGTTTGAGCAAAAGTGAGTGGGAAATGTTGCAGGTGCGTGGCCAGGGCATTCACAGAAGAGGCTGTGACTTGCTTACGTGGCCCTTCCTCTCTCCCAGGTGTGACCAGGGATACCAAGGCACCGAATGCCACCCGGAAGCTGCTCTTCCTTCCACGATTATGTCGGATTTTGAGAACCAGAATGGTTGGGAGTCTGACTGGCAAGAAGTCATTGGGGGAGAAGTTGTAAAGCCTGAACAAGGGTGTGGAGTCATCTCATCTGGCTCATCTCTGTATTTCAGCAAGGTAAGAGCTGGGGGCGAGTGATGACTAAGGTCTGACTAAGCTACGGAATACGTAAGCAGAGCAATGGCTATTTCCATAAGTGAGCGATTTATGGAGCAGTCTGAACTCAGAAGGTACAAACGTGAGACAGTTTTATGTTTCCCCACGCTGCTTGCTTTTAAATTCCTTTGTCAGATTCCTATCCCTGAACTACTTTTGGGAAACTCTGGTACTTTGATGATTGTTCGGGTTACTACAAATCCAGGTTAGGACCGTTGAAAATTCCTGCCCTTCTTGTCCCTGATTGAAATCTTGTTGCCTTCCTCTCCTGCCATGCCAGCCGGGCTTATATCTTGAAGGTCTTTGAGTGGGGCAGGGACTTGGTGTCTTCTGGCCCTGGCATCAGAGGGTGTGTGAGCGTGTGGCCTGGGCACGAGGAGTGAGCAGTGGAGGCAAAGGCGAAGCCTCGAGGTTAAGAGCAGCACCTTCCTGCTGCCGTCCGATTCCACCACTCCCTAGCTGTGGGACTTTGAGCAAATCCCTTACCTCAGTGTGGGGCTTGGCTTCCTCATCTGTGCAGTGGAGATGAGTACTCCACCTTGGGGTCATGCTGCAGTACTTGTAAATCATGTAGGACAGTGCCGAGCACATAGAACGCACTTCTTTTTTTTTTTTTAAGATTTTTTTTAAAATTTATTTATTTGACAGAGAGAGAGACAGCCAGCAAGAGAGGGAGCACAAGCAGGGGGAGTGGGAGAGGAAGAAGCAGGCTCCCAGCAGAGGAGCCTGATATGGGGCTCGATCGCAGAACGCCAGGATCACGCCCTGAGCCGAAGGCAGACGCTTAACGACTGAGCCACCCAGGCGCCCCCACAGAACGCACTTCTATACGTGTTTGCTAAACTTGTCAATCCATTAATCTTAAGAATGTGGTTGGAGGAATGAGGGATGATGGTGAGCTTTGGGGATGTGCAGAGCTGTTCCCTGGGACTAACTGTCCATGTTGAGCAGACACCTCGCATCCTATTTTGGCTCGGTTTGGTGGCTCCTGGTGGTGTCTGCTAATACAGGACTGTCTTAGTCAACTCACGCAACTATAACAGAAGTACCATAGATTGGGTGGCTTAAATAGAATTTTTTTCTCACAGTTGTGAAAGGTGTGAAGTCCAACATGAAGGCACCAGTAGATTCAGTGCTTGGTGAGGGCCTGCTTCCTGGTTTATAGATGCCCATCTTCTCATTGTGGCCTCACATGGTGGCGAGAGCACAGAGAGAAAAAGCAGGCTGTCTTGTGTCTGGTCTTATAAGGGCCCTAATAAGGCTTCACCCTCATAACCTAATAACCTGATAAAGGCCCCACCCCCTAATACCATCCCTTTAGGGGTTAGGCTTTCAGCATATGGATTTGGGGGACACAGACATGAAGTCCATACAGAGACAGTGTAGAAGTTTGTCTTGCAGTGTTCGGCTCCACTAGGGACAGCACCAGGTTGGGCAGACAGGTCAGTAGACCACCGAAGGACTAAGGTGCCACCCAGAATCTCTAAGACTGAATCTCTTGGAACACGCCCAACCCCTGTTGCTTGGTTAGTGACGGGGAAGGGTGAACCACCTTCCTCTCCTCCCTTGCTACCATCTAGGCAGGACATTATTTTCTTTTTCCCTCCTCCAATTCATCTGTTTATTTAGTCCTCAAAAAGACTAGAGTGGGAGCAGGTCCAGTTCTCCAACTTGAGCTACATGTCTAACCCTACTTATTAGCAGCTCTCTTTAGAATGTCAGGTGCTTAAAACCACTTCTTTCCAGCAAGGACTGTAGCCACCAATTCTAGGACAACTAGAAATGTCCCAGTCTACATCACCTAACAAATACGCAGGTGTGGGTGATATACTGTAGGGCTCATATGTTGTGGAATCTGGGCAGAAATCCAAAATAAGTTAATTTATGCAAATACAAAAATAGGTACAGGTTTTGTTTTGATGCAGGTGCAGAACAAAGAATCAGCAGCAAGTAAACAAGATAGAGAATGATAGAAAATCAGGGATGAATTCCATTTGATGATATTTCCTATCCATTGACATTGAACATCCTCTGGTCATTATTGTTAAAGATAATTGTCCCCAAGTGACCAATATACATTCCACAGATCTGGATACACTGTGTAATTGTTCAGAAATGGGAAGGTTCTATCTCCCATAAGCATCAATTTTAGATAATATTATGAATCCTTAACCAATATGAATCCTTTAACCAAACACCCCAGTAAACACATATGCATACACACAAATATTTGGAACATAGAAAGGTTACATATTAATATGTATATAACTGTAATTCAAGATGATCTCTATAGTAAAACTACGTGGATCTGTACCTAAGCTCCAAAACTCATTAGCTGGTTCATCTTGCAGGCTTATAACATCTTTCTGCACCTCAGTTTTCTCTATTGTGAAATGGGATTTGGAGAGGATCAGTGGGTTAATGAAGGCAAAGAATAAAGAATAGTGCTGGGCACATAGAAATCGCTCAGTAAGTGTTAGCTATCACAATTACATTTTATGAGAATATATTTAAAATCGGTATCACTAGATATTTCCATGTGTATGCCCTGCCACTAACTTAAAATCAGCATTTCAGGGGTGCCTGGGAGGTTCAGTGGGATAAGTGTCTGTCTTCAGCTCAGGCCATGATCCCAGGGTCCTGGGATTGAGCCCCACGTCTGGCTCCCTGCTCAGCGGGGAGTCTGCGTCTCCCTCTCCCTCTGCCCCTCCCCCCACTTGTGCACAAGTGCTCATTCTCTCTTTCTCTCTCCTTCAAATAAATAAATCTTTTACAAAATCAGCATTTCAAAAGTAAAATCATTCTCTTCCCCTTCCAATCCAGCTTTCTCCCTAAATTTTTGCCAAAATATCTGAAGAGCATTTTTTTTCCCTTTTTTCTCTTGTATCAGGCAGATCTGTTTTGAATTCTAAGTGAGAGAAACTAACTTAGGCAAAAAAGGAAATTTGGTTCATGTAATCAAAACACAAGGGAGGGCTTAGATGAAACTGGCCTCAGAGATCTCTGGAACCAGAAACTCAGTCACCCACAGAACTCTCTCCTCTATGTTCAGGTCAGCTGTCATTATGAGAGTGGTACCGAGGCCACAGGGCTTCCTGAGCAGCTCCGTAGAAAAATCTGGGAAAGGTTTCTAATTGGCCAATCACAGTGTGCTGGGGAATGGTGTATTCTGAGTGGCATAGCCAGAGTCATGTGCCCACTCCTTCAGCAGAGAGTTGGTATATAGGGTTTGGCAGCCCCCACCAGCAGGGGCAGTGACCCAAAGGAACAACTCTGCACAGCCACCAGCTTTTGCAAAGCACCCTAAACCTAGAACGTGCTTCTGTCCTGTCCCACTTCTATCACAGACATTCGGGATGCTCTCCAGTACTGCTGCCCCAACTATACAACTTATTTTGTTTTTTGAAAAGTTAGAGCTCTGCTCCACACAGAAATCTCTCCTCCACATCCCAGGTTTTGCCAATTTCCCTGTCTTCGCTTAATCTCCACTGCCTACCCTGATGCCTTCCACCATCTCTGTATCCCTGTAAACCTTGTAGCATCTGGCTCAAATCCTGCTGCTCCGTGGAGCTTTGTGGGACTATGGCAAACTACACTGATCTCTCCGTTCTTTGAATTCCTCCCTCATTGGTGTTCTGTACATATATAGATCATATTTTTATTTTTATTCCCATAGGACCCAGCAAGATGCTGAGTCCTACTGACTGAGCTGAACTCTAGATAAGATGTTCAGCTCAGAAAAAACATGCCACATGGTAGGCATTTACAAATCAGTAAGTACATTTGAGACGGAATAGATTGGAGAATTGACAGATGATCGTATGACCAAATGGGACTCGACAAGGAATAGAATTTGATCTGCAGCTCTAATTGTCATTATCGTCACTATACATACTTGTGAACTCTCCTTTCAAGTTTGTGGTATTGTGCCTGGTGTGACTGGCGCCCAATAATTACTACTGAAGAAAGGAATGAATGAACAAATGAAAGAAAAATGGAAAACAAGAGGTTCTAAAGAAATGGTTATTTTCAAATAAACATAGTAGAATTATTTTTCTAGTAGCACTTTGATTACAGAAGATTTTAATAGGAAGCAAAAGGGTAAAGTTTTATGAAATGTTTTAGAGGTTGTGTTATTAAGTCTCTAGATTCTGAAGGCATTACCTTTAAATATGTTTTATTTTATCTAAACCCTTAAAGCAGTGAGCCATTTTGACCTAAAATGTTGGGGGGAAATAGAGTATTTTTCACATTCCAGGAGATCCATAACCTATGACTCCAATACATATGCGTGTGCACGTTACACGTGTGTATATGTCTAGACACACACATGTAAATACATTGATCATAGTAGAATAGAGAAACTAGCACATGTTACATCAGATTCTAAACTCTGACAAAAAGTTTGCCATGAACCATTTCCTTTTTCTTTTTTATCTTCCCTTAAAACAATGTTCAACATTTCAGTTCACTGAACAAAAGAAAACGATTTGTGCTATTCTCTGGGAAAAAACATCTTCAGTGCCAAACTAAGCATTTGTATGATATTTTCCACCCCTTACAAAAACCCCACAAAACACTTTCAGAACCTTTGTCGACCAACACCGTACTCTCCTGGAAAAACAACACCGCTCTGTGATTTTCACAATAGACCAATCATTCCAACCAGCTAATTGTGATAATTGGATTTTTATAATTCTCCTCACCTTACATCTTTATCCTTTTGGCTCATTTCCACGTGCCAAATTTTTCACAGAAGCTTGCTGGATTGGAATTAACTAGCTAGGTTCTATAGGTTTTCTTCTGAAAATGATTCTTCCTGTAATGATCCTGAGGCATGAGAATTCTAGGCCAGATTATAATAACCTCTGAGGTGTTTCTCCCTTACAATATTTCAAGTCAACAAAAAGAAAAAAGTGCACATAGCACATTGAAAATGCATATTACTTGTAAGCTTTTCTCAAATACTTACTTAAAATTGAGAATTCCAAAGAGTAAGTTCCTGTCTCAGGATTAACTTCGGTTCTCACTTCACTGGCCCCCTCGGTTATTTGAGAATCTCTTAATTGGCTTTAGATTTATCAGTAACAGTGTACTGTTTTAATTACCCCCAAGTATTTCCCCTGTGATTTCTAATAACTGAAACCCTTTCTTAATTAACTTAGTGGATTAGAGTAGGGTTTAAATTATAAGTGTGTGGGTGTTTTTCTCTATACTATGTATCCTATCTCAATTTTTCTCCCTGACTTTTAATTGAACTCCTTGGGGGCTCTCCAAGACCAGTTTGGTGCAGTCTGTGGATTAGCTTTGGCAGTATCTGTTTGGGTGGAAGAATCTCATGAGCAAACCCTTTTTTCTGTTCCATTAGCATGAACCCATTTACTCACAACAGGACTGTGACATGTAGGGGACACACGGAGCAAAGGAAGCAAGTTGCTGGATTCGAGGAAAATTTTCACATTTTTAAAACACAAGGAGACCATTTCACAGTCACAAAAACTTACTGAAATGATCCCTCCCAACCTCTCTGTTTCCCAGAAAGAGACAGAGACTAGGAGCCTCAGAGACTTGGATACTCTTTCTTTTTGTCAGTTTCTATTTTTGCCAGTTTCACTTTAATTCCCAGGGAGGAGGGGGGTCAGGGCAATCTCTGGAGAGGATGTTTCTTCAACAAGACATGCCATGTGCTTGGCAAATTATATGCAACATGTATTCATCTAATTGTCACAGCACCCTATAAGGAAGGTATTATTACCCATATTGTACCTTTGAGGAAAATAAAAGCTCAGAAAGGTCACATAGCTAGTGAACAGCATGAATAATGGGCTAAAATTCCAACCCAACTCCAACTGATTTCAAAGTGAATGGTCTCTCTTCCCCATTACTCCGCCTGGAGGAGATTTACAAAGCAAATAGAGGGAGTGTTTTAATTAAAATTAATTTTGCCTTATTTTTAAAGACTTTTGAATACTCTTTCTATAATTAGCAGTTCCCAAGGGTCTCATAACCAAGTCTGGGAGTCAGTGATGCAGAGACTAATCAAACGTAGTCAGGAACAGTTACCGTAATGAGAGCAAAGAATTAAATGGCATGACTTGTGCCTCTCAATGTTAAATGGGGACAAAATCATCTCCAGGTGGTGCTAGGATGTTTGTATGATCTTGAAACTAAAACAGCAAAATGCCAAAGAGCTCCCAGATGATTGAATCTGTGACTCTTCCATCTTTTGGAAAGGCTGGGAAAAGACAGCTGGTGAGCTGGGATCTGGATACCTCTTGGGTGGACTTTGTCCAGTTCTACATCCAGATTGGCGGAGAGAGTGCCGCGTGCAACAAGCCGGACAGCAGGGAGGAGGGCGTCCTCCTCCAGTACAGCAACAACGGGGGCATCCAGTGGCACCTGCTGGCAGAGATGTACTTCTCCGACTTCAGCAAACCCAGGTAACTGCCCCTGATGGCCTTCTGGTGGTTTCCAGGAAGGGTAGAGAGTACATTTTTGTTGCACTGTTTCCAATATGTCGCTAATTCTTGCAAAAGTAGACAAACTCATAAGTATCTGATAGGCTAGCCCAGCATATAAAAATTTCATTTCATTTATTTCTGGACAAAAAGTACTTGTTTTCATGGCTGAATTCTTTTTTTTTTTTAATTTTTATATTCACAAAATGATAAATTTTATTTTTCTCCAATTGTTTCAAAGTATCATAAAGAAACTCTATTTAAATGAATATCGTAAAAATGTAAGGTTCTCTTAAGTCACTATATGTTGGCTAATTGAAGAAAATAACAAAAATAAAACTAAATGTCATGGCTGAATTCTTAAAGAACTTAAGAAAAATTGTAACTAGAGGAAAAGTAAGACAATTGAACAGTTTTCCTATGGCTCACTTTTCCCATTCCCAGGTTTTTAAAATACACACACCCCATATATTTTATATATATATATATATGCATAGTTATTTATATATAATAAAATTATTATAAAATTAAATATATGTAAAATATAAATTTATATAAAATATGTATAAAATAAAATTATATATAGAATATAAACATACACTTATATAAATATATATGTTCATTGATTAGATTTAACAGCAAGATAATTTTATTCAAAGTATCCATATGGTACCAGAGCTAATCCTAGACAACATCTGTGGGGCTCAGATTTTTCTAAAATTTTTTACTGGTCCATCCCTGTCTTTATTTTCATGGTTGAGGAATGTATGTAATAAAATGTCTTAGACAATGACAGTTAAGGAGTTTGGGAAAATGACTCATGTTTAATACTAATACCTATACCAGGCGATCAATATATTTTTCTGTATTTAAATTTTGTTATTTTACAATTATGGAGTATTTTGAAATTCTACATTTATACTTTATATTTTATATGTGTCATTAAAATCTATTCAAGGTTATCATTTGTAGAATATTCCGTTTTATAATCTCAGTATTTGCACTTTAACATAAAAACAGAATCTTTCTTTATAGGTTGACCATCAACCGTTTCAAGTTTTAACATCCTGTTTTGCATTTTACAACTCAACCTTGTTTTATTGGATAAAAATATTATCGAAGACAATATAGATCCAATTCTCACAAATTAAATATATTTGAACACACTGTATAACATATAGCTGTTTTGTAGCTTGAAGGTTCCTAAGTTTGTTGTTTTAAAACATTGAGTCATTTAAAGGTGACATAACTTTCCGTAATATAACACAAGTAGACACGCAGACAGACCAACCAAAAGCTTTTCTTCTAAGAGACACAGAGAGAAGCAGAAACCAGAAGGGAGGTAACTGGGTAAAACGAAAGACATAACATCCAGGGAGAATGTCAGGAACGGTGTGTGGGAGACAGAACCTGATGAGATTTCCCCCAGTACAGGACAAGAGGTATTGATAATGGTGCCAAACTAGTTTAAACAACAATTTAGAATAATTCAAGTTCTTTTTTCCAAACGTCATCATTGTCAATTTGGAAATTCTTCAACATTCAGCAAAGTGGCTAGATTACTATACAGACACACAAGAATTTGGTAGCTTTTTCAAATTTCAGAAATATTCAGTTTTTATTAAGGGGAGTTTTTCTTTAGGGCCAGAATATTTCACCACATTCTTAAAGAGTTCTATGACACTAAAATGGTTGGGAAATTTTGAGTTGGGAGATATCAGAAAAAGATCCCGCTCATGGTGGCAAATACATAAATATAAGGAATAACTTTAACCAACAGTACTGAGCATCTCTGTAAAAAAGTACTATGAAACTTCAAAACTTCCCTCAGAGATATAAAAGAAAACAAATAAGTGGAAAATAATACAATGTCTCTGGATAGGAAAACTAAATATTGTGATATGAAGATATCTCTTAATTTATGTTTCATGCCATTCCAATGAAAATCTTAGTGGTATGTTTTGGGGAACTTTATAACTAGAAACATAAACTTGCAAAAAAAAATAGAGGAATGCCCTACATGATATTAAAACACACCGGAAAACCTAAATAATTTAAATGGTGCATGGATAGACAGAACAAACAATGAAGCCAAATGGATGACCTAGAAATTAACTCAGATATATGTATGTACAAACTTGTATATTAAGACAAGACACATCAACTATCAATGCAAAAGAAATGGTTATTCAATCAAGCAGTGTTAGGAAAAATGGGTAGGCTCTTGGGGAGAATTAGCTGTTTAGATCATTACCCGACGCCATCAAAAACGATTAAAGACTGGTTAAAGATCTAAACATTGAAGTGAGTATCAGATCTTAGAAAGAGATTTAAACTTCCTAAACACAAATTCAATGGAAGAATTAACAGAGAAAAGTGCTACTCGCATAGAAATATACTACCTACAGACATAAACCTATGTACGCATGTAACACGTCTCTGTCAAAGAAAACAGAAAACAGTGGAAGAAAAAACCCTGAAAAAATATTTGCCACTAATATGAGAAACAGAGGGCTGATGTTCCTGTATGAAGAGCGTAGAGAGACTAGCAAGCACGCCACGAAGATCCCAATTTAAGAAATGGGTAAAAGAAATGAGTCAGTGTTACACAAGAGGAAGCCTAGAGGTTTAATAAAATATAAATAATAGCCAACCTCTGTTGCAATAAAAGAGATATGATTTTTCAACAGTCTGGTGGTCATACTTTAATGATAGCACTGGTGCTCGCGCCACACGGGAGTAGCAAGACAGGTGCTCTGGTGTCTTTCTGCAAACTGTAGGACTCCACCAGGAGAAAGTTTGGAAAAAGCAAGAGCCTTAAACATGACTAGTTTATTCAACCTGGTAATTCCATTTCTAGGAATCATCCCTAAAGAAATAAACTGAGGTGTACGTAAAGCTTTATGCATAAAGATTTTCATCACAGAATTATTTAGAACAGGGAAAAGTAAAATAAACAATAGTATGTCCGTGTCATGAAAATAGTAAAATGATGTTAAGAAGTAATGATACTGACATAAGAATGTGCGTATGATATAATATGAAATTTTAAACCATTGGATACCAAATTTTACATATATCTCACCTATGTAAAGATTACATGCTTTCGTGATATACATCAAAATGTTAACAGAGGTCAACCCCGTGCAGGAGATTATGGGTGATTTTTTATTTCATTTTTAATTCATATTAACACACAGTAAGAACTGCTTTGGAAAAAATTTTAATGCTATTTTAATGTAATATACAAAGAAAACAGGTTTTTTCGAGGTATTTCTTGAAACTGTGATACCATTTTCATGGTAATCAAAAGACTGTTCAGTAAATCAAATTTAGTAGAAATATTTGCCTCCAAAAGATACAATTCCAAATGGAATAAACATGACCAGGACTAAAGGCACTTGCAATTTTAACCCTCTTGATCTGTCTAAACTTGGAAACTTTGGGGGGCACCTGGGTGGCTCAGTTGGTTAAGCGTCTGCCTTTGGCTCAGGTCATGATCTCAGGGTCCTGGGATTGAGCCCCACATCAGCTTCCCTGCTCAGCCGGGAGTCTGCTTCTCTCTCCCCACTCCTCTCTCTCTCTCTCTCTCTTATTCTCTCTCTCAAATAAATAAAATCTTTAAAAAAAAACTTAAAAACTTTTCAAAAATATCAAGAGATCAAACAAAACTGAACTTTCTCTTGTAGCTACTCTTATTTTAACAGCTGCTAAGAAGAACACAGCTTTTCCTTTCTCAGCCATAAATGATTTGCTTTTATACAGATTTGTCTACCTGGAGCTCCCAGCTGCTGCTAAGACCCCTTGCACCAGATTTCGCTGGTGGCAGCCTGTGTTCTCGGGGGAGGGCTACGACCAGTGGGCGGTGGATGACATCATCATCCTGTCAGAGAAGCAAAAGCAGGTCATCCCAATTGTGAACCCAACTTTACCTCAGGTATCTTTCTTATGTCTGAGCTCCAAGAGGATGGGATTGTAAAAGCAAATGAGATTAAAGAGGTTCTCACTTCCCCCAAAGATTTAGTGCTTTACCCTTGAACATAAGTTTTATAAGTTATCTAAGTTTTCAGTATTTGTACTTACTTTTCTGGTTTGCACTTAACTGTTCTATTATCTCTCTGTGCTACTAGTTCACAGATTATTTATATTTATATAATAATTTATAATTCAATAAATTATAATATATACAATGTATGTATATAAAGACTAGGAAGTCTGGCCAAGACATCAAATACAATTAGTACTGTGTTTATAAAATTAAATACACAGTGGCAAAATATTTATGGTTGTTAAATCATCAAGATAAAAGGTTTGTGGCAGTAAAAAAGTAATAATTTAGAGGTTCTGCTGTATTTCCTAGAAATACAGATGGCACGTGGCCCTGCATATCATGAACTGAAAATTCTTTTCTCGTTTTCAAAGCCTTTCTGTGTTGTCTCTATTGTTTCTCTTAGAACTTTTATGAGAAGCCAGCTTTTGATTACCCGATTAATCAAATGAGTGTGTGGTTGATGTTGGCTAATGAAGGAATGGCTAAAAACGAAACTTTCTGCTCTGCCACACCATCAGCCATGGTATTTGGAAAATCAGATGGGGATCGATTTGCAGTAACTCGAGATTTGACTTTGAAACCTGGATATGTGCTACAGTTCAAGGTATTTATGCACAGATTTCTTCCCAGGGCAGGTCAAAAAACAGAACATCTGCCAGATTCATAAGTGAAATCGAAAGGACACAAATTTTTCGAACTCTCTTGTGGGAGGGACTCAGATCAACAGAGCTTTGACAATCTTAGAATGGTAAAGCTCTCGAGTTAGCTCTACCCACAAGGACAAGCTGGTTAGTTTGAAAACTGACTTTTAGATTTTCAATCTGATTGTGACTTAATGAATCCCATGCTTCTGAATGGTAAGAGAGAAAATCTCTTTTTCAGTTTATGAGTGCTTTTTGGGCTTATGAGTTAGTTTGTGTTTGTACCACAGGATTTTCAAACAATTGCCCTTCCTTTGATTCAGTAAATTCGTACCTTAATTATCATTGTTCTCTTAAAAGCTTGCTGATTTTCAGCACTGTGATAACATGTCAATGTGTATAGCAAGCATTTACTTTGACAAGCTCTCTTTTTCAGAAGCCTAATCAAAATTTCATTTTGTTTATGATAAAATCCCATTGGTGAATTCTGGGGTCGAAAGTAATGCAGTTTTAATGAGGTAGAACAACTACATGGTCTTTACATAACGGCAGGATGGAGATGCTAAATAATTTACAAATGGAATTACTAAAGAGATCAGATGTTTATAGGCAGCTCTTCAAATATAATTTCCACAGGTCTGTAAACAAGGAAGTTAGTCATAAATAAAATGATTAGTGAGATGTTATCCTTCTGTTTAGAGTTTGACGCTAAACTACAATGAAAAAACCATTAATAGCAGTATATGACTGGTATTAATTTGTTGGTACTGCCTTAAAATGGTAACAGAATAACAGCAATAACAAATACGTTGGCTGGAATACTATGCTGTTTCTCACCTGACACCTTCTCGATTTAATTAGCCACAAAATCATGGTAGTGTAGGTGTTAAAATCTGGAAGATGGCATTCTGGTGTTTAAAAAAATCTAAATCAAGAAAACATTATTAAATGTTCCAAGTAGTTAACCAGTAAGAATGCACCTGCCTAAGAAAAATCTCAACTCTCAAATCATACCAGCAGAAAACTTTTGATTGTGGCCATTAGTTGATAGTAGATATGTATTATGGGTCACTTGGAAATTGATTAATGTATATTTGGAATCTGTGACAAGAACTTGGTGTCATTTGTACATAGTGCTGGTGCAACTGTGTGCCATTTGTCAAACACTAGTTGCTAGGAATATAGACATGAAAAATATGGTCCTAGCCCTCAAGGAGCTCAGAAACTAGCAAGTGAGCCAGAAAAAGGAACAGTCATTATCACAGGAGTATTGTAGTAGAAATAGGCTCTGGATGTTGTGAGAGTACCTGGCATGGTGCCTGGCAGGTGCTCAAAAACATCTGTTAGTTGGATGGATGGATGGATGGATGGATGGATGGATGGATAAAGTGAAGTGGAAAGTCTCCAGAAATACAGATTTAGCCAGATGAATAATGGAGGGTTAAGAAGTTGTGGTCCATATATACAATGGAATATTACTCAGCTATCAGAAAGAACGAGTTCTCAACATTTGCTACAACATGGACAGCACTGGAGGAGATAATGCTAAGTGAAATAAGTCAAGCAGAGAAAGACAACTATCATATGATTTCTCTCATCTATGGAACATAAGAACTAGGATGATCGGTAGGGGAAGAAAGGGATAAAGAAAGGGGGGGTAATCAGAAGGGGGAATGAAACATGAGAGACTATGGACTATGAGAAACAAACTGAGGACTTCAGAGGGGAGGGGGGTGGGGGAATGGGATAGACCGGTGATGGGTAGTAAGGAGGGCACGTATTGCATGGTGCACTGGGTGTTATACACAACTAATGAATCATCGAGCCTTACATCAGAAACCGGGGATGTACTGTATGGTGACTAACATAATACAATAAAAAATCATTAAAAAAAAAAAAAAGAATAATGGAGGGGGAAGAATTCCAGTTAGAGCGAACAGAATGTGCAAATATATGAAAACACATGAAATGCAAATGAGAATAGATAATTTGGAAACTTTCAGGAGCTTGGGGTATGTGCCACAGAGGTAAGAGAGAAAGTTGATCCTAATTGGCTTGATATGATACGCTAAGCCACTTGGACATTAATCCAAGAGCAATGAGTCATGGAAGATTTTTAATCTATTAAATGCAAGAATCAGACCTGTTTAGGAAGATCATTCGGCAGCAGTATGGGTGTTAACTTAACAAGAGACACTGTAATCAACAAGTACATTTATTCATTTATTCAACAAATATTTGTAAAGCCTCTACTGTGCACCAGGCTCTGTTGTAGGCTATGAAAATAAATAGGAATAGAGAATGTGGACTAGGGTGGTGCAGGGTAGTTATTATTTTATAAAGAGTTGTCAGGTTCCCTCACTAATAAAATGACTTTTAAGCTGAGACCTATCAAAGTTAAAAGGGTGAGTCATGCAGCTATCTGAGAAAGCTCATTCCAGCCACAGAGAACAAAAAGTACAAAGGCTTTGAATTGGGAGTGTGCTTGGAAAAGTTCAGAAAATCACAAGGACGCCATTGTGAGTAGAGCACAGAGAGAGAGAATGGGAAGACGGGTAGCAGAAAGGAGGTCAGACTTGGGCTGTAGAAGTAAAATGGCTAGCAGAAGAGTGATGTACTGTGACTTAGGCTTTTAAAGAATCTGGTGACCGTGTTGAGAGTACAGTGACAGAAGCAAGGGCAGAGCTATTGCATTGATCCAGGTAAAAGACAATGAGGATTGTGTGCAAGTGGAGGAGGCAGAGGGAGGTGCTGAGATTGTGGAATATATTCTGAGGAAAGAAAGGATGCTAGAGCAATCATCAAAGGAAGAAATTGAGGAGGCCAGATAAGGCATTGCATGGGATTACAAAAATAAGGAGATGGATCTGAGAGATGTTAAAGGGGCATAGTCAACAGGTTCTGGTGACCTGTTGGATGATAGAAGGGAGTTGAGAATGACTCCCACATTTCTGGCTCCGGTCACTGAAATTGGAGATAGAGTCAGAGTAGGATTTGTATGAGGGTGGTAGATCATGAGAGCAGACTTGGACCTGTGGAACGAGGGGTGCCTGGGGACTGCTGAAGGGGAAATGCGTAGAAATCAGTTATGGACATTCCAGAGAGCCGGAGAGGAGCCCGATATGGGAGTTACAGATATTCAGAAGGGATTTGAAATGATGGTTGTGAATGAGATTTGGGAGCATGTACAGACTAAAAAGATAAGAAAGCCCAGAATTGAAGACTAGAAAACATCGACAGTTAAGGGGCAGGCTAAATGGTCAGTTAAAAAAGGCACAGACTTGTCGAGAACTGAAGGTTCCCGAGAATTGCCTACCTTAGAAACAACGGCAGTCATAAGAGGTCTGCAATGAAAAGCTAACTATGTGTGCCTATTGTAATTACTGTCACCACACACCAACCAAAAGCTATGCTTACTTATGCATAATAAAAGGAATTTGTGTTTGAATGGTTTAATCACACACTGGAGATTGTCAAGTCTTTGCTTATATTGTTGACATTGAACTATATAAACTTGGATAAACACATAGTATCACAATAAAATTTCTACAAGCCCAATTATAAATCCTTCTGAGAGATGCTTTCTAGCTGTGAGTATGGGAATAAGGAAAATATAGAATCTTCTTTTGGAAGACCAGATCAAGCTACCAGTAGTCACAAGGATGAACTCGTTGACCTCTTGAGCTCTGGGCCAATATTATTTGCCTCCAGCCCTACCTTCCCTTCATCCTTTTTTCTGTGGTCATGATCATGTTCCTTTGAGTGCTTACTTCAGTGATATTTTTCAATAAATTTTGACTGTTCTTATCTATAGTCTTATACAATGAAATTCTATGGTGGCTCCCACCAGCAAATGAAATAAGATATGAATAGGTCATTGGTATAAGATGGCATATAATTAAATAAATACCAGGAAAAGAGCTTGACATTTATAATTACCAAAAAAATATCAACTAAAACAGTAATAAAATTATTTATACACTTACCAATTTAGAAAGGAACTGTTTTAAACTTGAATAATATTCAAAGCTGTGGTAAGACTGATTCATGTGAACCCAACTGATTAAAAATGAAAACATAAAAATAAAAAATTTTAAGTGTTTCTGTGTTTTGACTCAGTAATACTACTGCTAGCAGTGTATCTGGTATTAACAGATCAACTGAAGAAAAAAATACACATTCTTTGCAATGCTGCATATAATAATAAAATAATAGGTTAAATAGAAAGTAGAAGGAATGTTCTAGAAGTGTGATGACTTCAACTATATGACCAAAGTATACACTTCTTTCTAAAGTTTAGAAGAGAAAACAGAAAAAATAAAAACAGTTGTGCTAGGGCATTGGGATTTAAGTTGCTTTTTTGTTTGCTTGTTTCAATTTTTTTTTCATGTTGTTAATCCTATGATGATATTCCACTACAAGAGTACATAGAACAATAATAGTTTTATTTCTGGATTATTTTGTTTATTCGATGCAGTGGCAAAAAACTTAGCTCTTTCATCTAAGTTGGTAATGATTTCTTACTGAGTTTTGGCAAGAAAATAGAGTAAAGATGCTTTTTCCACTGAAAGCAGGGAGGATAGCCCTCTCTTGAGGTAACCTTCTTGTTCTGAAGAGGATAGCGTTTCATCTTCTGCTTCCCTCTGTTTATATGTCTGGGATAAAAGAAGAAAACCATTTCTTGGCTTCTTGGATTTTGTCCTTGGCTCCAACATCACAGATACCATGCTTCCATTTTCCCTCCTGTAATCCCAAGAAATCCACAAAATGGCGACTGGCCCAACTTTTCTTGAAAAGCACCTGTTGCTCACTTAAAGATTTCCAGAACCTGTGGAAGGGTCTTTGTTGGAATTGAGCTGCAAATCTTATCATTGTCAATACAGGGCAGACTCAGTAGCAGGAGCCCTGGTTGCTGTAGCACCTAATGTGTTAAGTGATAACTTGGAACCCAAACCTTGTATAATCCTGTCCTTCCTTTTGACAGCTGAACATAGGGTGTGCCAATCAGTTCAGCAGTGCTGCCCCAGTTCTTCTTCAGTACTCTCATGATGCGGGTATGTCCTGGTTTCTGGTGAAAGAAGGCTGTTACCCAGCTTCTGCAGGCAAAGGATGTGAGGGCAACTCCAGGGAACTCAGTGAGCCCACCATGTATCACACGGGGGACTTTGAGGAATGGACGAGAATCACTATTGTTATTCCAAGGTCTCTTGCATCCAGGTAAAGTGACATTCTTATTACATGCCATAGGTGTTATTTCTTGGAAGCAGATATTTATCTCAATATCATCATTTCAGTAACCTACAAGAATTTATATAGTCTAGCTATATCTAGTCACAAAATGACTCTTGAGGAAAAGAGCCCTGGGGCAAAATTCCCAAATTAGGAGTGTGTGCATAGGCGCACATGCACATACACCCCTGCGTGCTTGGCAAACAAACTCACTCATTTATTCATCCACTCAACAAATATTTATTGGGCACCTTTCTGGGCACTGGGAATACAACAGTGAACAAAAGATGTTAAAGTCTAAGAGAGTCATAAGGCTTTATTATATCTGATTTTCACTTTATAGACATTTTGGATAATTTAATGCCTCCCTATGTGGACAATTTGAGATATCTTGTAATATAAAAGATCCCTTTAAATGACTATTAAAATAATAGAAAGATTAAAAATCATTTGACAGAGAAATGAGATAAATGGATAAAAAAAACTTGAAGTGAATTGGTTTCATTAATAGGGCAATAAATTTAACTCAGTTTTCTGGACAGCTAGGACAAAGGGAGAAAATGCAGGATCATTTAGTTCTCATATTTGGGTAAAAAGAAAAAAATGCATTCTGATTTTTAAGAAAAAGATAAAACTTTTTTCCATGCTTAGTGTTCTGGAATAAATTTATAGCATGTATAGGTATCCTTATGCCAGGTAAAGTAGCTAACACAGAGATCAGTATTTTTTTTTTTTTTAAGATTTTATTTACTTATTTGACAGAGAGAGACAGCCAGTGAGAGAGGGAACACAAGCAGGGGGAGTGGGAGAGGAAGAAGCAGGCTCATAGCGGAGGAGCCTGATGTGGGGCTCGATCCCAGGACTGTGGGATCACACCCTGAGCCAAAGGCAGACGCTTAACGACTGAGCCACCCAGGCTCTCCAGAGATCAGTATTTTTAACTCTATCACTTTATGAAAGATAAAGAAACATTCTTCAAGTGGACACTTCTTAATTGAATCCCAGAATGTAGCATTAAATTGTGACAAAGTCAAGGCATTTCTGCAGAGCCTAGATGATAAAAATCTACTTGTACAGCTTTCTGGTCGTGACTTAATATACACTTACAATATTCATTAGTGCCATTCAGCAATATTCCCAGCTTGCTTCCTTCCTAGAATATAGTAGAATTTATATTTTCCTCACACCTTTTAAAGTTTGACATGGCCTAATAAAATGTGAATGGAAATGAAATGTGTGATTTTTAAGAGCCCGTGTGCATTTTGCCATGTTCTCTCCTTTGTGAAAGCATGTTTGGAGATGTAGTTTATATCAGTCTGGGTCTCTGACTATCTACAACAAGCGGACTTCCTTGCCCCCTACACTGGACATACTTGCATAAGCAAGAAATAACCTTTTGTTGAGTTAAGCCACTGAGATTGGGGATTGTTTGTCACCAAGGAGTAACTGATCTCATCCTGATACAGTGGTAAAAGCTTAGCAATCTAGAGGAGTGGTTTCTTCATAAAGTTCTTGGAGACCATTCTGGATGTGACATCTTTCACCAAATTGATCACCAAACTTACTGTGCATCGTCTAGCTGGATAAGCTGGTTATGTTCTCTGCCTCCCTCGTTACTTAGGCGTGCATCTCTCAAAAATTAAGCCACACACTTTGGTAGACAAACTTCCCAGATAGGGAGAGAACTTGTTTAGCCAAGGATGTGCACATTTCTGGGTTAATCTACTAAACTTTGAAGCATAATCTTTAAATACCAATTTTTCCAAGAAAGAGTTTGTCGGTGGATCTAAGTTTACTTGTAAGTAATGTTTTGTCTTTATATGCCGGTGTTCTCTGAAGTATCTTAAAGAGCGACTCAGATGATTTGATGTATAGGTGGCAAATTTGATGGGTTGGCCTTCTTTGGTGAAATTTAAGAATTTGACTTTCAGTGTGCTTTAGGTAAGATGCAGGCCCAGTACTATAACAGAGAAACAAACACAAATGCTTAACAAGGCTTAAACAAGACAGAAATTCTTTCTCCTATCACGGTCCAGAGATGAACCGTTCAAAGCTGCCAGGGTGGTTCTGCCATTCTGAGCACAAACTTTCATCTCTGGATCCAAGGCAGCTGTTCCAGATTTTGTCATGTCTTAACCAGCAGAAGGAAAAAGAAGTCAGGGATGCGTAGTTGAGTTACTTTATTTTATATTATTTTTATTTTATTTTATTTAAGATTTTATTTATTTATTTGAGAGAGAGAGAGAGCTTGAGCAGGGGGAGGAACAGAGGGGGAGAGAGAGCCTGACTCAGGGCTAGATCTCACGACCCTGAGATCACGACCTGAGCTGAAACCAAGAGTTGGATGCTTAACCAACTACGCCATCCAGGCGCCCAGATACATTACTTTTTAATAAATCATCCTTACTCCTTGTTTATATTACTGAGTACAGCCTAGGATAATATTTGTACAGTTATCTATTGCTATGTAACCTATCTCTCCAAAACTTGTCTCTCCAAACAAAAGCAACAATGACTGACTTTCTCATAGTTTTGGGAATTACCTGGGTAGGTCTGCTTTGGCTCTGTCTGGGCTCCATCATGTAACTGCGTTTAATCAGTGGGTCGGTTAGTGTTTAGGCTCAGCAGGACCTTTCTCTCTGTGTCTTCTTCAGCCCAGTATTTTTCACAGTTGGTGGTTCTAGAGTTCCAAGAGAACAGAAGTAAAAGCTGCAAGACTTTATCTCATTTGCCACATCCTGCTGGTCAAAGCAACTCGCAAGGCCAGTATAGATTCGGAATGTAGGAAAACAGACTCTCCTTTTTGATAGAAAATGCAGAAAAGTCAAATTCAGAGGAACAAGTACACAAGGAGGTGTGAGTCATTGGGGGGCATTACTGTAATGATCAATGATAGTTTGTCCTAGCCCCAGTGAGCACATCTCTTCCACAGCCAGATGCATTCACTCTTCTCCCAAGACCTCCCAAGTGTCATCCACCATAGCATCAGGCACCACGTCACTGATCTCTACCAGGTCAGGGTATGGCCGTGGCTCCCTGACTATGGCTTCTCTATCTAGAGGCCTATGAACTAAAAAGACAATTATCCATACCCAACATACAATGGTGAGACACTGACAGGATAATTACAATAAATTCTTACACTCATAGCAGCCACTGGCCAGTAGGAATTCTAAAAGCCAGCAAGATACTTGTTTTAGGACTCTGTCCTCCACAAGCAATGTCCAGGACAAGAAAGTTGCCTTGATTAAATTCTGCTCTTAGGAGTGGTTCCCTAATCTATCATTCTTCTCAGCTATTAGCTCTGCTCTGTAGGGTTCACCACTGAGGCATCTTTCCTTTGCCAGGAGAATTTATCTGTGTTTGTACCCTAATAGCCATCGCATCCTGCTTTCTGCCCTTCGCAAGCTGGGCACATAGCAGTGCAGCCCTGTAGTCCTCACCGCCACCACTGCCTTCCTCCCCCGATGCTTTTCTGAAACTTTGACCCAACTACAGCTCTTCCAAATAGATAGTACAGCGTGCCGTGAAGCTGGGGAGAAGCAGGTGTATATTTCCTGCAATGACTGGAATATCAGGGAGCTACAAGACATCACTATGAAAGTAGTGGTAAAGCCACATATGAGAACTGAAAGGTTTTCCTTAATATCACAAAGTGAGCCAATATTTTGAAGCTCCCAATGTATCAATATTGTCTTGGACCTCAGCTCTTGGAAGAAGAAATAGTCTTCATTAGAGTCCAGCTTCCTGGCGAATTTGAATACCATCCAGCTTGCTGGCTGATGGCATTCGTGACAAAGAGCTCTCTACTAAAGAGTAGTAAATATGTTTCCACTTTAAGAGCTGTTGTTGTTTCTTCTGCAATATGTTCAACTCCGCTGTCTCCAAATGCAGTGTTGGAAAGCTGAGAATTCTAAGTGTGAAAATTGTTAAAATTGGGAGCTATTTTGCCACGAGGCAACATGCTCATAATAGTTACTAGAACATTGCTCTTTCACAAATAATTCTAAGCTGATTTTCTCAAAGGAGCATTTTGTCCTCCTATTCATTCTCTTAGTTCTTACCTACAAAGGAGAGACATCGGTGGCAGTAGATATACGCTGGTATATCCCTGACACCCAGCAGCATCCCAACCATACAGTATGTCATGTCATGCAGCCTGCTCTAGGTTCCCTATGCAGAATGCAAAATGTTGTTATCTCCAGGGGCAGGGGTGGGGGGGACGTAGAGGGGGGAATGTGCTAGAAACACAGTTGCTTAGTATTCTGCAGAATGTCTCCTCCACTGCCGCCATCACCTGTGCACCTCTGCACAGGACAAGCAGATGCACAGGAATCTTCTTGATTGGAGAGGGCAATGCAACATCTCTCTCAAACGTGGTGATGGAAGGGGAAGGTATAGAAGCCCATTCTCCTGGTCACTCAGGCATCCTATGAACAAAAGTGATTGGGAAAGGTTCAGAGATAGAGTCTTATCTTCTACTTTTTCCTTATCTGGGAAAGTAACACAAAAGGAAAATTTTGTTCAATGATTTGAGTGGTCAAGCCACACTATGGCTTATTTCTAGTAAAATTACATAAAATTAAACTCTGTCTTTTCCTCAATCGTCATCTCCTCCAGTCCTTCCCAGACCTTCCTGACTATCAGGTCAGAGATGTTCTTCTAGCATTATGTCCTTCTCAATCACAGTAGTAAGCAGGGTTGTACATTTACATTTCTTCGTTCAGGGTTTGACTAATGTGTTTCCTCACTTGACTGCGGGCTATATGGTGGTAGGAACCATGCTGGGTTTTGCTTCCCGTCATATACCTAGCCTAGCACTATGCCTGGCATGCTGGAGGCACTTGGTAAATGCTGGTTGAACGAAGGGATGTTGAATGGGGAATAAGGACCAACGGTAGGTGATTACCTACAATGAAGATACCTCCCTTTTTAAAATATGTTTTCCAAAATAAATTCAGTGCTGTTCAGCAAAAAATCATTCTTCTGCATCTCCCTGAAAGGGCACAGATAGCACATGTACACATGTGCACACACACATTAATAGCATTAATAATTTCAAGACTATCTCTCTTCTACTTTATAAAAGATAAACTATATGGAATCTAGACATGCTTATTAGCTTAACTTTGGACTACTTCTTTTTGTTGTTGTTGCTGTTGTTGCTATAGCTTAAAAATTACAATTTATTCTTCTAGTTTAAGAGTAAATAAAAGTAAGCTACACTTGAGGACTGGTTCTGCACACGAGAATGGATAACAGGCTCATTCTGGTTCCTGCAGCTAGATTCAATTGAAGGTTCATTCTGTAAGGGGAGGAGAGCATAATACTTTGCTTGTCTTTGACTAACCTTCTCCATTGTTCCATGATAGTATTCATATGTTGAGTATCAGTACCCAGAGAAGAGCTAGTCCCAGGATAAGAGTTACCCAGTCTTCAGTTGACAAAGCCATTCCAATAGCGAGCAGTGAATATCCCAATGTGGAGAGAATGATGAATTCATGGTACTGGATCAAGAAACTGTCTTCATGCTGGGTCTCTTATAACATGGTGTTTAAATTAGGACCATGTAGGATCCCAGGCACAGTGGATTTTTGCTGGTATAAAATGAGGTTTTCAAGCAAAGATGCAGAAACAGTTCAATGAAAAGTATCCTATTATAAAAAATAGCTCTTAGGCAAGGAATTAGAAGACATTTTAAGAAAGAGGCAAAGGGGCGCCTGGGTGGCTCAGTCGTTAAGCCTCTGCCTTCGGCTCAGGGCGTGATCCTGGAGTCCTGGGATCAAGCCCCACATCAGGCTCCTCCGCTGGGAGCCTGCTTCTCCCTCTCCCACTCCCCCTGCTTGTGTTCCCTCTCTCACTGGCTGTCTCTCTGCCAAATAAATAAATAAAATCTTTAAAAAAAAAAAAAAGAAAGAAAGAGGCAAGATAACTTTTAACCATCAGAAACCACCTGTTTCTTCAGGGAAGAAATGAAGCACCCACCTCATTTAACCTATTTTTTCTGATGGTCTCTCCATGACTGCAGTTTTTTAGTGAATTTCTTACTAGTTCTTCCTCTTATTCCAGCAACCCTGAGGTTTCTCAATTATTTGTGCCCAATTCCAGAACTGTGCAAGGGAGAGTAGGACAGGGCAGCAGTAGGCATCAGAAACCAGACACAACTGGGAGAAATTTAAATGAAGCAAAACTTGCTTATGTCGTGATTGGTGAGAAATTTCTTGCTTTGATTTGCACCTACCAACTAAAAACCACCTAGCAGAGATTAGGAGAAGGAAAAGAGGTGTAATATTCTGCTCTTTTACTTTGAAACATGGGCTCCCAGCTAGGACTCTTAGCTCTAATCATCATGTCCTGGCCTCACCCTCTTAACCAATAATTCATCATTTTGTTTTGTTTTGTTTTTTTCTTTATTTAAAAATGGATTCCTTAATACTCAGCTCCTGAGGTCCTTCATCTTCTCAAATATCTAACAGCGCACTCTGCTTCTTGGGTCTATAGGAGCCTTAGACTTGGGGTTGCCTCCTCTGTCTGGCCAGACCAGACCCTGATTTTTCATTGTTACAAAAATTATAGGGACCCCAAGAAACAGAGATGGGTCAAAGGGTTTCACTTGCTCTTCTTCCACTATCACATTACCAAAGCTTCTAGAATTCTACTTAAACGTGGGATTCTTCAACCTTCTGAATGCTTCTGGGCCAACCTGAGCACACTTCTTTCATGAAGTAGGACAGTTGATAGAGATGCCCTCATCTGATCCAGATGGGAGAACTTAGAGTAGAAGAAAGTTGTTCCTACCTCTTTCTTTACTTTCCGTGCGGCAGAAGTTGTAGATCCATGTTTTTCTGTATTATAGAAACACAAAAGGAAGAGGCAAGAATGACTTCTAATCTAAGAGGACTTGTATCAGAGAATTGGCATGTTTTCCGTTTTTATCAAAAGATACGCCTGTCTTTTGGGAGCGGCACAGAGGCCTTACCATTTTCCTTAAAAGCAGCAATTGGCAAAAGCTGCTGAACATCAATTCCATTTCCTTCCTTTGAGAGGAAAAATATCTTCACAACCTAAATAACCTTACGACCCTAATGGGAGGAATTTTCCCGAGGTTAATGGCACAACCACTGTATTTTCTTTTTTCTCTTTCTTTCTCTCTTTTTCTTTGGTTATGTTTTTCTAATCTTATTTCAATTGTGTTTTGCCTTAAAAAATAAAACCAGTATCTTTTAAATTAGCTTTAAAGGAAATAAAAGATGTGTTCACCTTCCTCTTAATACACTGATGAATGTGTGTTAAGACTTGCATTAATGGGTGGTTAGTCTCTGATCACTTAAACCTATTAAACAACATTGTGGGTCACATTTCGCAAATTTGCCAGGAGTAGGTAACTTAAAATAATGAAGAAAAATATGGAAGGAAAAAAAATAATGAAGAAAATCCAGGTTTAAGGTTCTGTGTTGCCAAATAACCAAAGCTATTTGAAGAGCTAGAAACTCAAAAGTCTATAAATATTGGCAGCAAAATTAATTGGACTCCAGATAACCTAATCCTCTTCCTTCCTTGATGTCAGTAGAACTGAGAAGGAAGAGGTGTTTTTCTGGTGTGACATTATAGATGGGCACAGGTTTCCATATATTTGAAAAGAAAGAGATGTGCTGAGAAGATCGCAAAGACTGGAGAGCATTGGGACTAGTGTTAGTCTGGCAGCCTCTCGACTGTTGTTGTGGGGGAAGAAGCACTGGGCAGCAGCCCAGCCCACTGGTATTCCAAGGTTTTGAAGCATTGGGACCTGGTCCGTCTTTTGTTTACTGGTAGTCACCAGTATTGTTGGCAGCCCAGCTGGTTGCTAAGAGCTCCTAGAATGAGTGTCTTAGGGATTCCAAGTTGAGAGGTGAAGAGGAAGGCAACAGGTGGGAGGAGTGTTGTTAGTACAAACTTAACTCTTCCCTGGCAGGATCATGTCAGTGGCAAATAGCCAGAGTCCCCTTTTATGTCCTAACAGAGAACAGTCTATCTGATGGTCTCAAAAATTCCTAAATAAGGGCGCCTGAGTGGCTCAGTCGTTAAGCGTCTGCCTTTGGCTCAGGGCGTGATCCCAGAATTCTGGGATCGAGCCCCACGTCGGGCTCTTCTTCTGGGAGCCTGCTTCTTCCTCTCCCACTCCCCCTGCTTGTGTTCCCTCTCTCGCTGGCTGTCTCTCTCTCTGTCAAATAAATAAATAAAATCTTTAAAAAAAAAAAGAAATTCCTAAATAGCCTCTTCTGAAAATGCCCATAAAATTGATGTGATGGAAGGGTGAAATATTATGTGAAAGGAATACCCTTCTGGTTTTTATTACTAAGAGCATATGAGATGGGGGATGCCTGGGTGGCTCAGTCAGTTAAGCATCTGCCTTCAGCTCGGGTCATGATCCCAGGGTCCTGGGGTGGAGCCCCAAGTCGAGCTTCTTGCTTGGCAGGGAGTTTGCTTCTCTCTCTCTCCCTTTGCCCCTCCCCATGCTCGTGCTCTCTCTTGCTCTCTCAAATAAATACATAAAACATAAAAATCTAAAAAGAAAAAAGGTCTATACATTTTTTAAAAAAGAAGCATATAAGATGGAAAATATACAAGTAAAAACCTATAACAAATATGTAAATAAATATATAAATATAATAAAACCTATAAAATATAATATGGCCATCAAAAATCTTCTGTACCTGGTATCCTCCTGGTATTGAAACATTTAGGCTGAAGAGGAAATCAACAAGTTTCAAGAAAGCTCTGAGAGAGACACTTTATTATGAAGGTTAAGTGTCCAGTCAAGCAGCCGTGACTTTCAAATAAACATGAAATCTTCCTTGAATTTTTCTGAACTGTTTTATGTTTCCATGCTTTTGTACATGGTATTGGTGTAAGAAACACGTGTTGTTTTCCCCAACAGTAAAACCAGATTCCGATGGATTCAGGAGAGCAGCTCACAGAAGAACGTGCCTCCCTTTGGTCTGGATGGAGTGTACATATCTGAGCCTTGTCCCAGTTACTGCAGTGGCCATGGGGACTGTGTCTCAGGGGTGTGTTTCTGTGATCTGGGGTACACCGGTAAGGCCACAGATGTGTGTCTGATGGTTTGTTTTAAAATATTTATCCCTAGTTACTGTCTTTCATGTTACTTCTTCCAAGGAAATAGATTCTGAGATGATTCTTCTTTAAGTCCTATTTACACGAATTTGCCACCCAAGCACTTGACGTGCTAAAATATATTTTATAGTTTTGAGCTGCCTAAGGAAAAAAAAAAAAAAACACGGTAAAACCAATTTCACTCCCTAAAGGAAATTTATTTATTAGTAACAGTGATAGTAGTTAACATTGCTTTCAGCTACACTTTATGCCAGGCATTTTAATAAGTGCTGTTTATGTCATCTTACCGAATTCTAACAAAAACCCTGTGCCATAGCATATACTGTTATCGTCTTACTTACATTTGAGGAAACTGAGACACAGAGAGGCTTAGTAACTCTCCCAAGGGCACACAGCAAGGAGTTGCTGAAGCTAGGCTTTGGACTCTGGCAGGTCAGTCTCTAAAATTCAAACCTAAACTCTTCCTTGACCACTTGGCTACAAGGGGCTCTCTGTGCTCTTAACATTGCTTTTTATAAGAAACGTAATTTTATACATGCAGAGTAAAAATCAGTGTCTGAAAGGGTAAATCCAAGACTGCCAAAAGAGAACTTCACAAGAGAAATATTTTCTGACCACAGTCACCCTTGGCTATTGCTATAAGCAAAAACAAAAAGGGAGCTGAGATTAAGAAAAAAATTGAAGAAAATGTTATAAGCTTCAAAATCTTTGTTTAGAGTTTTTCCTAGAGGCAACTTCAAAAGGATGCTTCCCAGAGTTTCAGCGCTCTGCCCTTCATCTGGCGCGTGACCAAAGACAAACATATGTCGTTGCAGGCCTTCTGTGGCGAGCCCTGCCACTCATAGTTTCAGGGGTGTTTTTTTTTAAATCTGGGATTAACTCTCCTTATTGGTCCTCTGATAGAAGGACAACAAAGGAGCAAATTTTATGGTGGACAAAATCTATTTTTCAGTTTGCCCACATCCTCTTGGTGGCAAGAACCATGGAAATGTGTGGTTCCCAGTGTCTCTCTATGCATGAATAAAAAATTATACAGGTGGAATAATGTTTTTGATGACGGTAGCAATGGCCACATTTCAGACAGACAATTGTGGGATACGGATTTCCATCTGGTTCTGTTCCCCTAACACCTGTGGAAATGCTTCCTTAGCCCATGCTCTGAATGGACCTTCTAACATGTGACGATTTCAACAAAGCCTCTCTCTCCTATGTATTTCTTTTCTTGGAAGCCGCGCAAGGAACCTGTGTGTCTAATGTCCCTAATCACAGTGAGATGTTCGATAGGTTTGAGGGGAAGCTCAGCCCTCTGTGGTACAAGATAACTGGGGGCCAGGTTGGAACCGGCTGTGGAACGCTTAATGATGGCAAATCTCTCTACTTCAATGGCCCTGGGAAAAGGGAAGCAAGGACTGTCCCTCTGGACACCAGGAATATCAGGTAAAGAGTTTATTGGTACATTTCTTGAACATAGTATTTACCGTGCCTTGTGGTCTAACCCAAAACTCTGTGCTGTTTCTGAGGATTTACATAATAAGCTTTCTCTATATAGATTTTGATATGTAAAAATGAAGCATAACTTTAACTCCATAATAAAAGAGTTTCTGCAAAATTCATACCGCAATTCGTTAATCACCGATCAGACACCAAAGTCTGTGTGTCTAAAAGTGTGTCAGCTCAGTTTTCTAAAGTTCTGTGTTACTACGAAGAGTGTTTGGTATTATGTTTACATATGCCAGGTGAAACGAAGATTTTTTTTTTTCAACTTCAAATTCTGTGTCCGAAAATGATGCGTTCCATTGATTGAAATTTATTTGTATTCACTTATTAAAAACTGCTCCAGAAATTTAAAATACCTACACTGACACCTGCTGGTAAAATAAATAACTGCTTGGTTTTAAGGTCAAATGAAGTAGTAGCACGCCTAAAATAAAACTGTGCTTTTCGTATTATTATCAGTTAAATTATTTGAAAATCGGAAGAAAGGAAACTGAAGAACTATTTGGAACCTCTAGACCTTGTCCTCAGTAAAATCTGGGGTTCTGTGTCACGTTTTTTTCTGCCTTCGATCTCTTTCCACTTCCTTCTGACTTCTTTTCACGGAGGCTCACCTGTCACATAGGCCCTCTCTGTTGGTTTACTGTGGACTGAGGCCTAATTTACATCACAGTGAGTGTCAGCTGTGAAGAATTAAACGGTCTGAGTCTAAATCAGTAATACAGGTAATGATGTGGCCCTAAACTAATGTAGCATTTAGCTTCTTGTTAGATTTCTCCTCATCCTGAATTTCCAAGAATAGTATTATCTTGATTTAAGGAATCTGCATTTCAGTGATTTCACTAAATTACATCAGACTGTCACGTTGAAGTAGAGGTCAGCTGTTTCCTTCTTAATCATTATTACAGTATAAAATTAATGGTTATTAAGTAACCTTTTAAAATGGTTAGAGAATTAGCTTGCTATATAATCTATGTAGTTTCTGCTTCTCATATGCCCTCTGTGTTTAAAAGTAATATTTCAGAATTAACAGAAGCTTTTTTTTTTTTAATGTGTCAAAACGCAAAAGGCTAAATCTCTTCAAACTTACCTATTTGTAAGTAAACTGAAGTTTGGTGTGTTTTTTTCCCTACAGACTCGTTCAGTTTTATATACAAATTGGAAGCAAAACTTCAGGGATTACCTGCATCAAACCAAGAGCTAGAAATGAAGGTAAGTTGCTGTATTTCCTTAGAAATTGTAGTTACTGTGGGCAAATTAGTCCTTTTTCTTTCCAAAGTTTGGTCAGGATTTTGCAAACTGAGACACTACCCTGAATCATTTATTCTCTTCTCTTCTCTTCTCCATCATTAGCTGGCTAGCTGCATAGAGCCATGATCTTTTAGGTTCCTCATCTAGATCCTTAAGTCTGAAAAGCTTATAGATCATGTCAGAGTATATTTTTTTTGATCAGAGTATATTAGCTTGTGATCACAGTATATTCGTTTTAAGGAATGCTGTTCCTTTATAACTTTCAATAGGGAGAAAAAATAGCAGAGTCTTTAACACTTAGTGTGGGTCTAGAAGCTTATTCGCAAGCTTTACTTGCATTACTGAATGCAGATCAGACGCTACTTCTTGCCCATAAACGTTCTGGGGTACTAGCATCCCTTGGTAGAAGGAACAGTTCCTGGCAATGATAAACCTTAATCTCTACTAAGCACCTGTTATATGCAAGGCACTGTTCCAAGTGTTTTGTCTGTTAATTCATTTAATCTTCATCATACCTCTTTGCCACAGGTATTATTAGTCCTCTTTCACAGATGCAGAAACTGAGGCACAGGTATGTCAAGGAACTTACCCGAGATCATGCAGTCAGTAAGTGGATGAGCAGGGATTCAAGCCACTGATGCTGGGTCCAGAATGGATGCCTTAACCACGCGCATCCTGCTTCTCTCCTTGCCCAGATCTCTGCTTTCTCTAGGTTTCCATACCATCTTCTGCCTCAGTGATTCAGTTCTGAAAGAAATGCAAAAGGCTTGTAGCATATGAGTGGCCTCCAGGAGCTCTGCAGATAGGGTGGGATGCCCTGGGGAACCCCGAATGTGAGTTTTCCTAGCACAAAACCCATGGGCTTCTCAGATGGGTCCTCCTCTAATCCTTGAGCTCGTGAATGGCACGTGACGAGTTGTGTAGCTTCTGCATTTGTTGTTACCTCAGGCATGACCATGTATGTCATGTTGGCTTAAACCATAGCTGTTAGTCAGTAGAGCTACCGATAGCCCCAATGACCAATCCTAAATGTCCTTAGCCATATTGTCATTGACTGAAAGCTTTCATGATTTTTTCTGAATATCTCAGTGCCTTTAGTCTAGTAATCATCCAGATCATCCATTCACCAAAACAGCGGTCTAGAAACTTTTACGTAAGACCATTTTGTGTTCCCTAATGTCTTCAACAAATGTCTATTCAAGAGTCTGCTCTAAGCCACACATGTTCTAGGCTGTGGATACCATGTCCCCAAATGTCTGACACATGAGTCATGATGAGCTAGGTTATGCTGCTATCACGAACAGCTCTCTCAATCTCAGCAGGTTAAGCCAGAAAAGATGTGTCCTTTGTGCTACATTTTCATCGAGGCTCATCTGAGGTCCTCCTTCCAGCACCCAGGAGAGTGAAGCAGCTGCTGGGTAGATTCTGGATGTTGCCTACCACGTGGCAGAGGGAAAGAGAGAGTGTGGTGAAGGGGACAAGAAGTCCAAACCACCGCAGGCCAGAAGGGGAAGAAGAACCAGAGTGGCCCTCGTAGCACAGCAGACAAAATCCCTGCCCCAAAGGGCACTTCCCTTCTAGGGAGAGGAGAACACACAAATAAGCAAGATGTCAGTTTGACCAGCTAGACGGAAATAAATAAGCTGATGAGATGGACAGCTGTTGACTGAGAGATTTGATTTAGATAAAGTGGTCTGGGAGGGGGGCTCACTGAGGAAGTAACATTTAAATTGAAATCTAAAGGATGGAAAGGAGCCAGCAACATGATGAGCTCTGGGAGAGTTTTCCAGTCAGAAGCAGCAGCAGAGGCCACGAAGTGGAAAAGAATTGTGATGTTGGAGAACAGAAGGAAGGCTAGCGTGGCTTGGAACTCATCGAGAATGAGGGGCAGGAGCCCAGGCTTATGTGGCCTTGCTAGCCATGGTAGGGAGATGGGGTCTGAGTCCACAGGTCATGGACACCAGCTGAAGGCTTTGAGCACAGGCGGCGACATACTCTGACTTCAATTTTTACAAGATAGCCCTACAGAAATAATACAGAGTTCAAAACACATAAGAGGCGGGAACTTTGAGGTGTACAGGAGAAGACGGGTTCTGTCCTGAAGATCTGATTTTTGGATTGGAGAGGTAGAGCATTTTAACATTTCCTTTAACCTTGGTGATAAAATTACTATACAATACTTGCTGGTTGGAGCAGTGTAGCAATTGTGTACATGACTCTTCTGGAAATTACAGATCCCAGGGTATGAGCTCTAAAAAAAAACCTGAGCAGAGTAGACTGAGAAGCATCTACCTGTCATAGAGATGACGTTCTGCTCGACACCTCACCTCTGACTACAAATGCTGTTGCCTGCTCTGCCGGGCAAATTCCCTGAGGACCCGTTGAGGAACAAGCAACTTTTTCTCAACTACTCTAGAGCCGTTTTCTTGAACTCCTTGCTAGCCATGTAATTCACATTCCCACAGGCATTTCTCAGCCTTTTATTGAAAACTGGTTGTTAAAATGTAAATCTGCCTAAATCCTTGAACCGATCTCTTCCAGTTGATGAAAGTACAGATTTTTTACTTACTCAAGCTGAAGCATTAATTTACATATTTGGAATTAAAATCAAAATTGGGCGATTTTCAATAAGACTGGGCAGAATGCAGATGGGGCTGTAATTTAAAAAGAGAAATGTACATGCCCGAAACCCTCAGGAGATGAGCTAAAACGGCTTGGTTTTTTTTCAGATGTGCAGTGTGTCAGATGACACAGCTAATGGGGCTCAGCAATTTGTATAAAATATAGATACTGCTGTTTCCCTTTCTTGCATTCCTCCATTGTTTCATACTTCTGGGCGGCCCTCTTATTGCCCTTCGGGATTGGGCCCTAGTCTCTGCAGACCTGGTTGTGTCACTCCTAAAAAAGCTACTGAGGAGATGGGCTGCAAGCAGAAACCAAATGGAATATGGACCCCTGGAATCATGCTTCTCGTGTACATCTGAATCCTCTAGGAAGCTTTAAAAGGCAGATTCTGAATCAGCAGGACTGGGGCAGTATGCTGCATAGCAAATTACTCCAAAACTGAGTGGCTTAGCCCCACGAACATCAGTTACCTTCTAGTTTCTATGAGTCAGGAATTCAGGAGCAGCTTAGCTGGGTGGTTCTGGCGTAGGATCTTTCATAAGGTTGCAGACAAGATAAAAGCCAGGAGAGGGGCAGTCACCTAAAGACCCAAGCAGGGCTGGAGGATCCATTTCCAAGATGCTCACTTACATGGCTGTTCGCAGGAGGCCTCTGTTTCTCACTGGGTGGACCTTTCTAGAGACTGCTTGAGCGTTGTCCCTACTCCCTGTCAGCTGGCTCTCCTCAGAGCAAGAGATCCGTGAGAGAAAACAAGGAAGAAAGTGCAAAGCCTTTTATGGCCTAGTCTCAAAAGTCACACACTGTCATTCCTACCATATTCTATATATTGCATGCAAGTTACTAAATCCAGCAGCACTCAAAAAGAAAAAAAAAAAAAGAAGAAGAAGGGGGGTGGGATTAAACTCCACTTTTTGAAGGGAGGAGTGTCAAAGAATTTGTGGGCATGTTTTAAAACCACTTCAGGTAGGGCCTGTTCCCAGGTGATGCAGGTGCTGGTCCTTGGACCATACTGAGTAGAAGGTACTAGAAAGGACTAACAGGTGAGATTTTATTCTCATGATGCTTCCTTTCTGGTACCATAATCTACCTTCTGAATAGGTCACCCCCGAGATAGATAATCATCTAAATTATTCTCTATCTTATTAAATATAAACCATATCAACACAAATTAATAGCCACAAGAAAAACTGAATTTTGAAATGTCTGCTCTCTCAACCACCAAAATTAAAAGCCATTGGACATATTTTGAGCACACATCAAATGTTGGCGACTGGAGTTTTGCCGGAAGTTCCTCAACTTAACTAGAATAAAGACTAGAAACAGACTATCTTCCATTTTCTTCATGAACCTTACTGTGACTCTCTTCTTCCAACACATGGGTCTATACCCACCCACTGAAGCTTTAACTGCCAATCTCTACACCTGTATCCATCATGCTTTCTCCCCAAAGAGTTTCTATTCTTTGAGCTATCTTTATCCTCTCATTATAAATGATGGTTTCTTCTATTTTAAATATGGTAAGATTAATTCTCCCAAGAGTTCTAATTTTTTGCGTATTAGTCATTGTTGTTCCTGGCCTCCTCCCTTGTCAGATGCAGTGACAATAATTCCATGTGCTAACAATTAGCCTTAAAAGGATTTCTTTGGGTTCTGTATTTTATCCTAATAGCTCCTGAAACTTAATTTTAGTAAACTCTTTGTTGCCCAGCATGATAAAGGGATTGAGATATTCCCATCAGTCAATAATAGGGAAATTAAAAAGTTGTCATATGTACCATGAATGATTCAAAATTTTCCAAAAAGCTTAAGATATAATAAAATTAGTATAACAAATACAACTTTCCTGAACGTAATTTCTGTGAATACTCAGAAAGTACTTCAGTATTCCCAGTCATAATTTTGAGTATGCGGTGCCAGCCTTAGGAACAGTTATGGAATAGGCAGTTACTTAGATGCCAAGAAAGCCCTCTGTGCCTCCCATCAATAACAACAGAGATAGATAGATAGATAGATAGATAGATAGATAGATCGTTCGATCGAGATCCTGTTGATTCCCATCATTAGCAATTTTTTTTTCATTCAACCTTACCCTTTCCCTGACCTCTTTTGAAATAAAAAAAAAAGTTTCGGGGCACCTGGATGGCTCAGTCAGTTAAGCGTCCAACTCTTGATCTCAGCTCAAGTCTTGCTCTCAGGGTCAAGAGGTCAAGCCCCAGGGCATGGAGCCTACTTAAAAAATATTAATAATTAAAATAAAAAAGTTTTCAGGAGAGGTAGCAGGAGCAAGTGCATATGGTCCCGTAACTTGAATGTGCAGGTCACTAAATCATGCCACGCAGTAACAGGTGAAGGGACGTTGGGTAGATGGAGTGGGTAGAGAGGGAAAGGTTGACACAGCAAGGAGAGTAGAGCTAATATTGAAGGGAAGTGAGTTTTCTGCTTTGCCATTTATAATTTGACCTCATTCCAGCTTCAGTAACCAAAGCCTGATAAAGTATGAAGGGCCAGTGAAAAGATCCTTCTGCATAATAGAATTTTCAGATTGGTCCCTGCTTACTGTCTGGTGCTTTGGCAGAAAAGAGCCTTACTTGATTTTGTGCTGGGGAAATTGAGATATATCTTCTGAGTATATAATAATGAGATGAGACTTGGTAATGTTCAGGACAGAATCTAAAATTCAAATACATGATCTGCAGTGGATTTTTATGTCCTCCTTACCAACCCACTCATCACTCATACAAAGCTGAGTAGTCTTTAAAAGAGCTTATGTTTTTTTCTTCTTCTTCTTCGTCTTCCATTTCCTGGGAGTTGGTGTGCTAGAAACTGTCAAGGAACTGATGAGCCTTTAGGTCTACTAATTCATTCCTCGGAAGTTAGATGAATGTGCCCTCGTTCTATGAGATGCAATTTGAAGTCTCTGCTGCAGTCTTGCCATTTGAAAAATACTGTTCCTTGCCTTTTTTTTTTTTTTTTTTTTTTTGCCTGTAGGAAAACTGTCCAAGTAACTGATTTATGTCTTTTTAACAGGGCTTGTTGTTCAGTATTCAAATGACAACGGGATACTCTGGCATTTGCTCCGAGAGTTGGACTTCATGTCATTTCTGGAGCCACAGATCATTTCCATTGACCTGCCACGGGAGGCGAAGACCCCCGCCACAGCTTTTCGATGGTGGCAAGCCCAACACGGCAAGTTACTGCTCACTCCACCCTTCCTGGTGGCGTTGAGAGCATACGGTTAAAGCCGCATTGCACCGTATGCTTCTTAATTTGCTGTCAGTCTCCTAGACAATTTGATTTAAAAGCATAGTCATAAAGGTATTCATATGGCTATATAACGAACTTTCTTTAACTGCCTTTATTCATCGGATTTCAGGGAAACATTCAGCCCAGTGGGCCTTGGATGATGTCCTTATAGGAATGAATGACAGCTCTCAAACTGGGTTTCAAGACAAATTTGATGGCTCCATAGATTTGCAAGCCAGCTGGTACCGAATACAAGGAGGTCAAGTCGGAACTGACTGTCTCTCTATGGATACTGCTCTGATATTCACTGAAAGCATAGGTATATATTTTCCCCAGATAAAGGGAGAATATTTAGTTAACTAGAGAACTAAATTAACTAAAACCCAAGAGGAGACTCTCTAACGCAAAGCTGTGCGCATGCTTGCCTGGGCTGAGAGAGACTCTGGAAAGAAAGGAGTTGGGTTGACCTCTAAGATGACATGGTGCGCCCAGCGGCAGCTTGCCTTAGAACCGTCCTTCATGCGCGCTCTAACTAAGGTTTCCCAAAAGCCGAGCAATAAAATCTCTCTCGGAAGGCATTCCCGTGTCTCGTAATTTGCAGAATTGCAGATAGAAGACTCTCCAAGATGGTCACGCTTTTCAAATTAGCAGTTTTCCGTGGGTCCAAGCCTCTGTTCACCAAATAAAAGCAGTTATTGTGGGATGAAAAGTCACTTCAGATAAGACAGGATTCTTGTTTGCTCCTGACCATGTTCATTACAAGCACAAATGCCAAATAAGCAAAGAGAGGATCATTATATGCTACCATTCAACTTCTCCCTTTTTTGTAGGAAAACCTCGTTATGCAGAGACCTGGGACTTTCACGTGTCGGCATCGACCTTCTTGCAGTTTGAAATGAGCATGGGCTGCAGCAAGCCCTTCAGTGACACCCATGGCGTCCAGCTCCAGTATTCTCTAAACAACGGCAGGGACTGGCATCTGGTCACCGAGGAGTGTGTGCCTCCCACCATTGGCTGCCTGCACTACACAGAAAGTTCTGTTTACACCTCAGAAAGATTCCAGAATTGGAAACGGATCACTGTCTACCTTCCACTCTCCACCATGTGAGAATTGTCATGTGGCTTCATATCAGAATGTTAGGTTCCTGTCACCTCATTTGAAAATAATTGTGATTCCACTTGGCAATTCTAAGACTCTCTCAAGATAATTTTGCAAGGAGTCTGCGGGGGTGGGGCGAGTATAAGGTGCTTGGGGTTGCAATTTTTTAATGTGTTAGTGAGTTCCAGAAGTTTTACGGGTATGAACTTTTCTGTTCTTTGGCAGTAGGAAGCCTCCCCACCAGAGCCCATTGTAAAAATTAGTTCTGTTGTAAACATAAGTATCTGCTCAATAACCAGAGTGATCTTTGTTCACATGAAGCAGTATGTGAAATCATCACATGCAGAAGAATAGTAAACTTAGTTTCTTTTCTTTTTTTTTTCTTTGTTCACAGTACCATAGTAAGAGTAAAAAGGTGGTTCTTTCAAAACATTCATATTGTTTTTACATCTTTCTTCCCCCCCCCCCCCGCGGGATTTCAGATCACATTCAAGAGCTGTATTAGGGCTTACAGCCCCAGGTCTGTGGTTTAGGCATTGGGTATCCCAATCCCGAAGATTGGGGATCTTTCTAGAAACTGGTGCGTCCCGGGGTGGCTGGTTACAGATCGTGCCGTCCTGGGACCTCTCCCCTCCAATCCCTGCCTCGCACTGCCACTACTCCGTTCTGAATTACAGGCGAGTTGGCCTCTGCAGGCTGCGGTTACCAGGCTCCTGCATCTGCTGGCCTCCTGGTAGATTTAGTGGCAGAACCCGGCAAGATCACCAGAGTGGAAACAGAGATTAAACAGGGTATCCCTCCCCTTCTCTTTCTGTCTCTGTTGCATCTTGGCCAATTTCAGTGGCTCCCACTCCCCGGAGACGGCCCCCCATGGGACCCTGGCCCCTGGGCACCACAACAGTGTCTCCCCCCTGTGTCCCTCCAGCTTCGGACTTGTACCGGCTTCCCAACTTTGCTAAGCTCTGGTCTCCTCACCACCTCTTTTGGCTTCTCACCTCTGGCACTAACTGTCCCTCCAGCTCCTTGTGTTAAACACTCTCTAGATGAAATACTCACAGTGGTTTCCATCTTGCTGATTCGATTCTGATTCAGAGATGTACAACCGAGTGGCAGAAGAAAAAATGCAGGAAACCAAAGCATTTTTGTGTTGAACCTAAAACGGTTTCCTGTGGACCCCCAGAGCTTTAAATGGTGCTTACTGGTAGCTCATTTATTCACCTTATTTTTATTCAACAAACGTTTATTGAATATCTACTGTGTTTTAGAACTCTAATACAAATGAATAAGATCTTATGTAGGATAGTGGACATCTCAGCAGCTATTTATGATATAAAATGGTGACTTTGATAATAATACTCAGGGATGTTAGTGAAACGCGGGGTTGGGGGGGGGGAAGTACTACCTAACTGAGTTTAGGGGGATCTGAGGGAGCTTCCTGGAGGGGTGCATCTCTGAACTGAGAAAGCAAGTAGAGCCTGGGGCTTGTGGGAAGGCATTCTGCGACTTGGCCTTGACATTCCATTCCTAGGGGGAATCATTGGAAGGGTGTTGAGTGGTGACAGTGATTAGATTTCCATTTTAAAGCCACCACACCAGCAGCTGTGTTGCACTGAGGGAGAACTTGTGCCAGGAAGCAATAGCACTTGAAATGTTACTGTTGAAATTCTACGTTAAGGAGACTGGGTTCCACATTCCAAGTAAGTGACTCCCCAACTTCTGTTGTGCGGTCTGTTCCTAAGTGAGGGACTGCTACTGCGGTTTGGCCCAGGCTGCACGTGTTTCTGGATCAGGTGATCTTCTGACAGTGCATTCCAAATAGCAGACTGCCAATAGAATAGAGAATGTGGGGGTGCATCACGCTGTTCTGGCCCTCACCTTTCGGGAGCCAGAACCTCAGACACCAACACGGAGGCAGAACTTCCGTTTCCTGTCTCAGAAACCATTTAGGGACAGTAGCGCAGGGACCTCATGGCCAGAACTTTGTGAGATTCCAGCTTTTCCTCGTGTTTCTCATCCGTTGCACCTCTTCCCTCGACCTGAATGGCAAGAAAAGCCTGAAAGCAAAACCACAAATTCAGCACATAGTTCAAACACACAATAAATCAATAGTTCGAGATCACTTTCCCATCCCAGGCGTGTTAGGAGACTCTTGTATGAAAGAAAGGGTGAAATATTTACAAAGCATGTTTTCTACTCTCTTGCTGGTGGGTTCGGCAGGAAAGAGCATCCAACACTTGGAGTGAGACTAAGTGTCTCCAACAAGAGGGAACTAGAACTTAGAGGAGGGCTCTTCAGAGCGAAAAGGGAGTTAAAAGAAATGTTCTGCTTTCAAGGGTGCTTGTCGAATCAAGTGTGTTTTCTTTGGTTAGATCTCCCAGGACCCGGTTCAGATGGATTCAGTCCAACTACACCGCGGGGGCTGACGCATGGGCTATTGATAATGTTGTGCTGGCCTCGGGGTGCCCCTGGCTGTGCTCGGGAAGAGGGATTTGCGATGCCGGACGCTGTGTGTAAGTCAATAAAACTGGCAGCTTCTTTCTTTATGATGCAAAAACAAAAATGGCTTTCAAACACACAACAAATAATGCCTTTCCTCCACTCCTTTTCTTGTCTTAGGTGTGACCGGGGCTTTGGTGGAGCCTACTGTGTGCCCATCGTTCCTCTGCCCTCAATTCTTAAGGATGATTTCAACGGGAACCTACATCCCGACCTTTGGCCTGAAGTGTATGGTGCCGAGAGGGGGAATCTGAATGGGGAAACCATCAAATCTGGAACATCGCTTATTTTTAAAGGGGTCAGATAAGATTCTACTTCTCTCCTCTGCTACTGGGATTCCTTCCTTCCCTCACTGCTCCACACAAATGCGTTTCTGAACCTGCTCAGGTGGTGCATTATTTTATACACAGCTGTTGTCTTCTAGCCCAGACCGTGTTTCCTTCTCTGTTCAGCATAATCATTCTTGAGGATCACTTAGGCATAAAATCTTTCCTCTGCTTTGGTGATCAGACCTTCGTTACTTTCTGCTGCAAATACACACACACACACACACACACACAGACGCACACATAAATTATGTGTATGAAATATCTAGAACCTTGGCTTCTAGAATGTAGCATTTTATGTGTTATTAAATATATAACTTACAGAACTGAAAAAAAATGATTTTATAAAAGGTCTTTGCTTTTTCCTTTCCTTTTTCCTCCTGCCAATAGAACCCTTTGGTGACTTTAAGAAAACCAAACATTTGAGTCAAGTGAAATAGTATTCTCAAACATTTTTAGTCTATTTTTGTATTTCAACCTAGATGTCTGGTGACAGAGATATTAAGCGATTGCGTGAAGTGCTGTACTGGTTGACACATCTTCCTGTGTGAAAACGTGCTATAGCCTGTCTCTCCCAGCATGGGGAAATCGGCTGATATAGGTGTGCAAATGAAATCTGTAACAACAATCCACATGAGTGCCTGTACAGCCTTCATGATTGACACTTAATGCTTAGAAAATTAGACATCCTGAACTTTTTTTGTTAAGATTTCATTTATTTATTTATTTATTTTTATCATTCATTTATTTATTTTTGTGAGAGAGAGAGAGTGCAGATGAGCTAGGGGGAGGGGCAGAAGAAGAAGCAGGCTCTCTGCTGAGCAAGGAACCCGACTCGGGACTCAATCCCAGGATTCCAAGATCATGACCTGAACCAAAAGCAGATGCTTAACCAACTGGGCCACCCAGGCGCCCAGTGGAGCTTTTTCAATTACAGCTGATAGATGCTGCCTATCATCCTTGTTCAAGTCCTGAATTTGTCTCAAGTTTGGATGAGAGAGAAAAAAACACTTAGGGGTCAGAGAGATTTACAAGTCCCTAAGAGCTCTGAGAGGCCGAAGAAATTGAGGTAGGACATTTCAGGATGGAAACTGCAGGTTTCCATGTGTGTGTTTTTTCAGTCTTGTCCGAGGCTTTAGCTCTGATTACCACTAGCTCAGTTCCGATCTGCTTGCAGCACTGACAAGACCAAAAAGCAGGAGCCCTATGACTTTTCATGATTTAAATATCTTTACTTGATAAATTTTTAAGCAGTGGAGTTAACCTGGTCCCTAGATCCTATGAAGGAGAAAGACACACAGTGTTTTCTATTTTCCCTTTAGCCATCCAAACGCAAGAGCAGCCAAGCATTATATGTATTAGACATATTATCTATCAGCTCTGCAAGATGTAGAGAAGGCTCAGAATGGGCCATTCAGTAGGGTGCAGTTTGACCTAGAAAGGCATTCTCTCATTAAAAAGGAAATGGTGGTCTCTCTTTAATGTTTATAGATTCAGGAGTACTATCAGCTATTCAAATAGCTTGTTGGATGCCAAAGAACTCCCGCACTTAGCACAAATGGATTAATGAACCTGGAAAAGATGAGAAAAGAAACCTATCCGTGTGAACTAGAATATGCACAGAAGCAGGGCTTGACGGTTCCACCACGTAATTAATATCAAGTGCTGAACAACAAGCAAATACTACAAGCATGAAAGATACTTTCATACACATGGTGCCTACATACTTGTTCCTACAAGATGCAGTGTGCAATGGTCCTTTTATGGTGGATTTGTGTTTGCCCATGGGAACAACTTTATACTTCAGTTCCATAATCACGGGGGAAGAGTCCTCATACTCCTTTAACTTGATGTTAGCAAGGGATCTTTATTACATGGACCTATCAACTACCCACCTCCAAGCTTATTCATTGCAAGTTGAAGAAGCCACCTTTCCTCATCACCTCAACCTCCACGTGGCACCAAGCTGTAAAACCATTCAAGGCTTTGTGCTTGTCAGGGGACGAGGGAGAGAGTGTCTCTCAACAGTAAGACATGAAGAACAGGCATTGACTAGGTGTCATGGACTGAGCAGGGCAGTGATTTATTAGGGTAAAAAACAAAAAACAAAACCGGAGACTGGAAATTTAAGGCTTTTACAGGGCAACCTTCAATCCTGGAAGTTTGAATCGATGCTTTTTGAAGTTCATGGACAGGTATACATGCCGTTACTTTTTCATGACAGTATTAAATCATTCTCAAACTCTGAATTTAGTGTTATCTGGATTTCTTCTCCCAAAGCTAAAAAATGATTTAATGAACGAAACACTGGTATTCTATGAAGGATGGAAGATAAGTTTCACAGTCTGACATACCTGGGCTCAAATTCTGCCATCAACACTTTTAAGCTGTGCAATCTTGAGCAAGTGACTGTCTCTGAGTTCCAGTCTCCTTCTGTGCATCATGAAGATAATATCTTGCCCTGGGGTGCCTGGGTGGCTCAGTCATCGAGCATCTGCCTTCGGCTCAGGGCGTGATCCCGGCATTCTGGGATCGAGTCCCGCATCAGGCTCCTCCGCTGGGAGCCTGCTTCTTCCTTTCCCACTCCCCCTGCTTGTGTTCCCTCTCTTGCTGGCTGTCTCTCTGTCAAATAAATAAAAAAAATCTTTAAAATAATAATAATAATAATATCTTGCCCTTATGAGTGTGATGTGTGTTAAAGGACAAAAGTGTCTGTTTTAGAACCTGGAATGTTATAGACATTCAATAATACGGTTGCTATTACAAAATTAGTTCTATTTAAAGTTTTTCAGTTAATGAGGATTTTGTGCTGGGTAATAAGAAAAAGCGGAAGAATTTGCTTTCTCTAACTAAAATTACATTTGGTGTTTGTTAGTTGATAAGTAAGAAATTCAGGGACACCTGGGTGGTGCAGTTGGTTGAGCGTCCGACTGTGGGTTTCAGCTCAGGTCATGATCTCAGGGTCCTAGGATCGAGCCCCACTTTGGGCTCCCTGCTCAGCATGGAGTCTGCTTCAGTTTCTCTCTCTCCGTCTGCCCCTCCTGCTTGTTCTGTCTCTCAAATAAATAAATAAATGTTTAAAAAGGAAGGAAGGAAGGTTGGAAGGAAGACACACACAGCGTCCACTCAGTATCACACAGTCCTATACCACGGAAGAGTCACTTCATTCAGAAGTCACAGCTAAGATGCTAAAAGGCTTATACGTACCTTAGGACACTTGCATAGTGAAATTCTATTTTACTGGTTGTCACTGCAGTCCCATGTACACACGGAGAAAACAAGCTATTGGGGCTGTCAATCCCAGGCAACCAGAAATAGTTAATTAGCAGAAAAAATTACCAAAGCTAATGTGATCACTTTCTTCCTTCTTTGGCTTCTCTGCATGAGCAGTTACAGCCGAGGCATGGGGACTCACTTAGTTATGCCTTATTTAACTTGACCAACTGGAGGGTGTTGTGTCAGCCTGAATGAGAGCCTCCCAGCGCTGTCAGAGCGCACAAAGGAGGAGTAAGTCCCTACGACTCCTTGGAACACTGAAAAAGTTACCTATTAGTTCCCAACTTCCAGCAGGAGCACTTGGCAGAGAATTTCCATCTGTTTCCTCATTACTCCTCTCATGGCGTGCTGGGGTCAAAGGAGGCTACTTTTTAAAAAGGCCTGCAGATAGGTAATGCTGTCGTTTTTGCACTGCTTTTTATAAAAGTCACAGCAAAGTGGGATGTCGAGTTGAGACAATGAACTTGGGTTATGCAGTCATAAGAAAAGAAAGCCTTTTTCAGCTGGACCCAGCATTGCTTCCGGGTCATTACATGTATGTATCTATTACTTAGCTAATGCAAGTTGGGTGTATAAAAGTCAAAGGAAAATAATTCTGATGAAATAAGGTTGTTTAACGTACATGTTTGTGTTTTCAGGAAGGACTGAGGATGCTTATTTCAAGAGATCTAGACTGTACGAATACTATGTATGTCCAGTTTTCACTTAGATTTATAGCAAAAGGTAAGTCGTTTCTATGGGTAGAATTCATTATTTCCCTCTAAGAGAACTCTCCCTTGCCTTACCCAATTCCTCCCCCACAAAGAAATGATGGATTTGAGGCCCATAAATTCTGTTACATGGGACAGCTGACATAAATTTGAGTAAATAAATGTTCATCAATGTGCTTCTATAAGTTCATCTTAATATAAAAGGAAGATAACTACTGATTTTGCAAAAATTTCGTATAGCTGTAGTAATCATACTAATTCTATGGCAGTTATATTTATCATCATGTCCCTGAGTCTGTTCGCCACCACTACTTCCTCGGTGTAAGAATTTTAAATTTTGAAACTTTAGCTTATGGACATTTTGGATTTTCTTTTACAGACGTGAACCCCCAAAAGACAGCTTCTTTGCCATTATGACCTTTCATATTAACTAAATCATTTCCTTGACAAATAATGCCCTTTGGATAGTAGATTTTTATTTGTATCCTGAGATTTAAATGTTTAACCATTTATAAAATTGTGATGCCCGTAGAAGCAAAATTCTCTGACATAATATTTCCTAAATGAAATACAGAAAGATATGTATTCATATCTGAGAAAGAGAGGGAGATACTGTTGTGCGAAAATCTGAGATCGGGTGTGCGTTTTGAGATACAGTCGTACAGAAAGCCCCACCTGACGCTGCTTGAAGCTGCTGCCTCCGAAGCATTTGGACTCAAGAGCCTCTATGGGAGGCTTATGCATCAATGCCAAAAGGAGAGCCCTAGAACATACCACTTCCCCACTTTTATCACAATATGTTTTATGCCGTGGTGTCTTCTGTCTAGGTACCCCGGAGAGGTCTCACTCTATTCTACTACAGTTCTCCATCAACGGGGGAATCACTTGGCACCTGATGGACGAATTTTACTTCCCTCAAACGACCAACATACTTTTCATTAATGTGCCCTTGCCGTATACTGCCCAGACCAACGCTACAAGGTTTAGACTCTGGCAACCTTATAATAATGGTAAGAACGCAGATGTTCTCCTATGATCCAGACTGACTGTGGCATTTTAACATGTTTGTTTCTAAGATGTAGAGGAGGTGTTTGTCAACTGAGTAGTTTCGTTGTCCATAACACACGTTGTACCTAGAGGCGTCTCAACGAGTATTTAACTTTATGTATCTTTATCGGCTCTTTGTGCTTGACTCGTAAGTTCTCTTGATGTAAGTATAGCTAAAGCCTCATAAATATAGCTAAAGCCTCTTACAGCGTTAAGGTTTTTAAAAAATAATTGAGCATTAGGGCACCTGGGGGGCTCAGTCCATTAAGCATCTGCCTTCAGCTCAGGTCATGATCCCAGGGTCCTGGAATCGAGTCCCGCATCGGGCTCCTTGCTCAGTGGGGAGCTAGCTTCCCCCTCTCGTCTTCCCCTCCCCCCTGCTAATGAGCACACTCTCTCAAATAAATAAATAAAATCTTTAAATAAATGATTTAATATTATCATTAGTCACTCATCAATTATGACTACATTCCTGCTAAATTCATTTAAGAATAAATAGTTCTTCTGGGGCGCCTGGGTGGCACAGCGGTTAAAGTGTCTGCCTTCGGCTCAGGGCGTGATCCCGGCGTTATGGGATCGAGCCCCACGTCAGGCTCCTCCACTATGAGCCTGCTTCTTCCTCTCCCACTCCCCCTGCTTGTGTTCCCTCTCTGGCTGGCTGTCTCTATCTCTGTCAAATAAATAAATAAAATCTTTAAAAAAAAAAAAAAAAGAATAAATAGTTCTTCTGAGTGTGGCATTTCATTATTGAGACAGAACAACATTCCAGCAAAATACCATGACAAAGTGACAGGGACTTACACCAAGCAGAAAGTGCCTTAGATAAAATATTCTTATCACACACACCCGCTTCAGTGGTAAGTTAAAGTGAATGTATAATTTAACAGCATTTTCAGACAAATTTGTAATGTTTTATTGCTTCCAATATTTCTATTAACTGCTGATTATAAAGGACCAGACTCTACCAAATCATGCATTTAATGGCCTGAGTAAGCATGGAGATATCCCATTAAGCAGATTCTTTGCAGAGGTAACAGAGAAATGAGTAAGAAAAATGTACTGCTATCTCTAAAATTTAACCTGAATTTTTACTTTATAACTAGTAAGCCAAAAATTTTTTTAACTTATTATGAACAGAAAAAATAATCTTTTATAATCACCAAATAAATGTAAATAAATACAACCAAGTTTCACAATCCAGAGGATTATTGTCTTCATGTTATGGATGGAATGCTTACCTGATTTTTCTTTATTGTTTTCACCAGCTGCTTCCAAAACAAGAAAAGAGAAGAAAGCTACTAGAATTAGAACAGTGATAGGATTAGAGAGAGAGAGACACACGTGACTTCATTTAAATCATCAGGTTATTTCTACAGGCTCCTGTTTACAGATTATATATATATATATATATTTATAATATATATAGATAGTCTGTAAGAATTGTAATCAAAGTAGAAATCAATGAAGAAGCAACCTTGGGGAATCTTGATGTGTCTGCTTGGCATGGTCTTATCTCCTTGTTTTCTTGAGTCCAGACCACGTTTTGCCAAGGCAGCCTGGGTTTGCCCTCCTCTCTACTCTGTAGGTCTCTTCCTTCGACACCCAGCCTGTGTTGCTGAATCAAATTCTATGACAGCCTATGGAGTGATTTTACTAGTTTTCTGGATAGTTCCACGTATCTTCAAATAAACATAAAAGTTCTGAAAAACATTTAAAAAATGTATATAACACTGAGTATATTCTTCTGTGTAGTTTTAACAATTAAATAAAATTATGCATCAGGCCAGTGTTTTCATGACCGCAGTCCTTTGGCCTGACCATAGCATGATGCCTCGTCATGAGTTGACTCGAAAAGGTAATGAGTTGCTCCTCAAGTTGACTAGCGTACCTCAGTTTTAAATCCTCAGGCTTGACCGCCTATGCTCACAGATGCAGATATCTTCCAGATCCCTTGATACCATGAAAACATAACTCGAATCCCATTCTCGGCAGTGGAGGGTCTGCAGCACCACCGCACTGTGACTGGAAGGAGAGCACATTTTCACAAACCCTCTCAGCTTTCCAAAGCCAGTGAGGCTGTTCCTGCTCTGTCAACTTAATATGATTGACAGCTTAATGTTTTCATACCTCAATTGCTATAAATACACTGTCATATAGTATGTGTTACTTTGTCTGGAAGGCATATTTTTAACCTGTTGTTATGGATTCCTTTCTGTCCTTTTCTTTCTTCTAACGAGCAAAAATGTCTCTGCGATTTTAACCATTAGAAAAACTTTTTTTTAATCCAAAAATGCCTTAGGTAAGAAAGAAGAAATCTGGATTGTTGATGACTTCATTATTGATGGGAATAATCTAAACAACCCTCTGATGCTTCTGGATACATTTGACTTTGGACCCAGAGAAGACAACTGGTTTTTCTATCCTGGTGGTAACATTGGCCTTTATTGCCCGTATTCCTCAAAAGGAGCTCCGTAAGTCTTTAATTGAGACGCTAAAATAAAACCATTGCCCCATACAAATCACGATGAACTTTCGCCCAATGGATTTCTTGTTGTTTTCTTACATAACAGTGAGGAAGATTCAGCAATGGTATTTGTTTCAAATGAAGTTGGTGAGCATTCCATTACCACTCGTGACCTGGATGTGAACGAGAACACCATCATACAATTTGAGGTACTTGACATGGTTCTGTCAGAAATGCTTTAAATTTTATCTTGAGCAAAAGCCAGGAAAGAGAAGGAAAATCTCAGATAATCTCATGCATTATGACTTTACATTTTTGTGCAGGGACAAAAAAGGTTTCACATCATAATTCATTTTTATTAGCAGAACCAATTGTCCTACTAAGGTTTATATTTCTGAATTTTTGTCCTTTATTTATGACATAATCTCCCTACCTACTATGATGGGAAGTTGTTGAAATAAATTATTTTAAACATGATGAAAACGAAAAGGGCCATACTATTCTAGTATTATTGTTGTCACAATTTTTATGTGTTAGTTAAGACCCAGTCAGTGTAACTACTGCTGTACCATGCCGGGCACATTTATATAATATTTATCATGATGCCACCATGGATTCGACAGATAAAACAACGCTACACTATTTTTATAATTTTTGTGTATTTCATTAATATTCATGGACTCCTTATAATTTGGAAGAGAGCAAATTAATAATGTATAAAAGAGATACTTTTGTGTATTTCAAGCACTTAGATAAAATCAGCAGGACCAAGGGTGCGTTGTGCCAGCATTCAGTAGTACTAACTTTCAAAAATGCTTGTTTCATAGCCGAGATCTCTCTCTACCTTGGGAAGGCTTACAGTGGTGCCTAACTGCATCAACAAAATTCTGAATATTTGTTTTAGGTTAACTCTCAGTAGCCTCTAAATTAGAGTTGTCTTTTGCATCTCAAAAGTCAGAGACCAAATGATGCTTTCATAGAGAAATTATTCTATATCTATTTTAGACTCTCTGTTATATTTTCTAGTTTTAAGTTACTTAAATAACCTTCTATTATATTGTCTAAATGCATGCTTTAAATGTTAATTTAAAAAGATAGCACATGTGGCCCTGTTCTGTTTTCAGGAGATCTAGGTAGAAACAAATACCTCTAGTTGAAAAGTTTATCTAATGTTAATAGTTTCCTCATCAAAAGGTAAAGGAGTAAGTTCAACAACAAAAATTATAAATATGAATATATCTGGGTGCTACAATACCAAGAAAATATTAATCTCAGTTGCAAGAGGGGAAAATTGCATAGAAAGAATTACATGCATTTATTTAATTAAGTTTTAGTTTATTTACTTGAAAGCATGGAAAAAGGAATGAAGTGGTTATTTCCCTAATGGTTAAGAAGGTCTTTCTGAAAAACGTTCTCCCTGTGCCACGGAAATAGTGACAATAATTGTGTTTCGTTTTGTCTTAATATTGATTACATACTGAAGTTTTTTTGCGTGCAGAACTTTGAGGATTATTTGGAAGGTGTCGCAAGGAGGAAAACAGAGGGTCTTCCTCTCTCGTGGACTGAAAAAAAGCTAATGGCTAGAAGTCAGGAAACAGTCTTTTCATTACAATTTGCTTGGCTTGGCTGTGAAAGTAGGCCAGAGGTAAAATTTGGAATCCACGCCAGCCTCTGCCTTACCCATTTCCTAGCTTTTTATAAAAGGAGGGAAAATAAATTTTTTATGAGGCCCTTTGAGGTTCTTTATGAAAAAATTATTATTTGAAGGTAATATATGATATTACTCAGTTAGGCAAAACAGAATTTTATAGTGTTAAATATTTCAGCAAGACAGTTCCCAGGAAAATGGACTCTCGAGAAAAGAACGAAGTGGTGAATCATTTCAAGGCCTGTTGCTCTGAAGTAATTTGTATCGCTTTTTTCCTTCCTCCCCAAGATCAACGTGGGTTGCTCCACGGATAGCTCATCCACCGATCCAGTCAGACTGGAGTTTTCAAGGGACTTCGGGGCGACCTGGCACCTGCTGCTCCCCCTGTGCTACCACAGCAGCAGCCACGTCAGCTCCTTGTGCTCCACCGAGCACCACCCGAGCAGCACCTACTACGCGGGGACCACCCAGGGCTGGAGGAGGGAGGTCGTGCACTTTGGGAAGCTGCACCTTTGCGGGTGAGGACCTGCCGCTTCACACCGCCATCTTTCTCATTTGACGATGTTCTCCCCGATGTCACCGTTGGCTTGCCACTTCATGGGGGGTGACCTCCCCCTAGTTCTCCACTTCAGCAGATCAGTGGATACTCTAAACATGGGGCTCTGAGCTGACACACTACTCAGAGTTCGAAGATAGATTTAAAAGAGTACATCCTGGACCGCACTCTGTAGTGATTCACATCCCCCACGGGTCTTTATTAGATCCATGAGAAAGCAACAGAAATATGGTTTTCTCCTAATATTGTAATCCCCCCCACCTGCCCCCAGCTCCCAATATAAATGGAGTAAGAATTTTATGACTTTCAGACATCTACCTTTGTCTCTTGTGTAGGGAGAGGGAACAGCGAGAGGATGGAAGCCCACAGAATATTCTAGGTGCCTCATTAAAAAAAAAAAAAAAAAAATTGTTCCGCTCTCCCCCCTCCAGGCATTTCTGCTTTTCCAACCTCTCTCAGCATTCTTGCTCCATGTATTTGACTTGTCTGTCGGAAAGCTATTTGGAGATAAAGGACTTCAATTCTAATAGAATTGAAATGAATAGTTCAAAAACTAAACCTAATAATGTAAGCGAACAAAGAGAGGAAGTCAATAAAGCAGGCTGCCTCAGAATTTGTCTTTTCTCTCAGAAGAAAGAACTTGTTCTTTCAGGGTATGTCAAGAAAAGAAGAAAGTACTAATATACTTTCAAGATGGAAACAGATTTACATTCCCAGTGTGAAACTCAGCATAATTAGAAGTCTTGGGTCTTCAAGCAAAACGACTAATACCTAGTACTTTTCCAAAAGGGTGAAAGTGACTTTTCACTAGTCCGTATTCTCTTTGAACATAAATCCATTTGCTTCTCATCATGTCATCAGCATAATTTTTATAATTTGATTGCTAAGGACTGTAATATTTTGAGCTGTCATGGATGTCATATTTATTAATTCTTGCTATTACACCAGGATATGATCCCAATGGAAAATCCAACTATTAAAAAAAAAAATGAGCATTACTAAGCAGAATGTCCTCATGGTTCTCTAGAAGATAGAGCTGACAATTCAGCCGGCACAACCAGAAAGCTGTTATTGCTGGGGGTGGGGAGGACTGTCTATAGAAGAATAGGGCAGGGAGAAAGAGCTCAGGAAACACTTTTTACCCAAAATCAGTTCTATTATTTAAGATCCTATGTTGCAGGAAATATGAAGGGGCTTACCAAAAAGTAGAAGAACTTAGGAGGAGCATATTGGGGAATTTCATGGACCCCACTCAAAGTGTGAGGACTTCAGCAAAAGCAGTATGTGACCCTCATTTTTATCATGTTGACCTTAACATCACTCAACAAACGACTGCTCTCACGTGCCAGAACTCCTAATTCCACATTTCTAGAAAAGACAATCTAAATCAATCAGCTATAGCCAGAAAGCTAAGCCATCCAACAGAAGCCTAGCTGCCAAAAATCCGCGCTTAAGGGCAGTGTAGGCAGGGAAAGGCCTGCTGGCCAATCACGCAGACACCTATGGCCCAGATTGTGACCATTATGGTTATTGTTGAAAAGCTCCCAATTTTCTCTTTAATGGACCTCTCATTTCTTCCTATTGCTCAGCTAAGAATTGGGTAAACTAGGAAACCACCCTAAAGATAGGGTGTAGGCCATGAGTTTACATTGTTTTAACAACTGAGACTCGCTTCAGCACGTTCCCACATGGAAACAATCCTATTTAAAGAAATATGGAATGAAGTCACAGGACAGTTGCTCCAGTGTCATGGAAACCACCTCTCTCAGAATTGGTGATGTCCGCGGGGCTGTGCTGATGCATGAGGAAATACAATTTGGAAATCTGAATGAGAGAAGTCATAAGGCAATATAATTTGAACATTAGAAATGTATACATTTTCACCCACTGCTACTGAGTGTCAGTTAAAAATATATCTCCTCCAATGATAAAGGGATAGAACTTAGGCCATTGTGTTTTTTGTACTCCGTGTCATTTTTATTTCTATAAAAAGAAAAGAAATCTGTTGAGAGGCATGCCCGCTCTCAGAATGGTATAAACCGACCTTCCAAACTGCCTTCAACCACTTCTGCAAAGAGAAGAATTTTCCTTAATAGTGTTGTCTGGTCCTTGTTTCAGGAAAAGAATTAACACTCTTCTTAAAACCCACACAGGCATGAATTGCTGGAAGGCAAAAGTTAAATTTTCTCCAACTCAGTGAACCATTGCTTGGTTTGTATTCAGCATGGTCCATAGTGACAGTACAAGCTAGATGCTAAAAAATATATATATAACCCATATTTAAATTACCCTCTTCTGTGCTCTTACTGGACACCAGGTACCAAAAAAGCATATGAGATGTTTTCAGGTGCAAAAATGACCGTGTTTGCCTCCGCATCTAGTCAATTCACCTTTGAAGCATGAAGTATGGAGCTTCCATTGAGTTTTATTCACATCACCTTTGTGTCCTTTTCATCTAGGAGCCTTTTTGTCTGTAAAACTTCCTAATTGCTTTTGCTTTGTACAGTTTCATAATGAGTCAACCAAAACCCCTGTCTGAAGAAAGCACTGTTGTGTGCTTGAAATTTTAAGTTTACGTTTGAAAAACAGTTCCTTTTGAATACCACTGGCTTAGGAGAACAAACGCTGACATTCACCAGGGAGGGTGGCAGTGAGAAATTTTCAAAATAAGATTTCAGCAGAAGGGAAGCACAGTGAAACCAGACCCTTCAGCCCATTTATCACAGTGCTTGCAGTTTCTGTGTCAAGGCAGGTGAACAATAATAAATATCCAACCAAGGTGGCTCATTTGTATTCAGGACATTTGAATAAATAAGAAGTTCAAAAAAATCCATGTAGGCTTTTGTTCAAAGGAAAGCTCTAGCCATTTCCCTCAGCTCAGCAGTCTGAAAGTTCAAAGGGTAGAAAGTGCTTCTTGCCAAGACTAAACTCTGACAAGTATTTGAAAATAAAATGTAATTATGAACTGGCATTTTGGGAGCAGCTCAGTATGGTTGGAGTCTTGAGATAAACAATGAAATTAGGGTTAAAATTATATGTGGGAACTTGACTCCATCTGCTTTAGTATCTACTAAACTTTAGAAGCCTAATAAGTACTTCCAAAATTGACTTCTAATTTCTATTTCTCAAATTTAAAAAATTATTCTGAATTTGGTTTCTATGATCACTGAAAATGGGACACGTTCATAGGGTACAAAAAGGAGTGTGCATGCCATCTCTATGTCTAGCCCCTCAAAAATAAACCTGTCTTCTTTGAATTGACTTTTTGTGTCTAATAAAATATACTAAACTATTTTTGGACTACTACCTAAATATGTAGGTTATTTCCAAGAAGCTATCATCAACAATATGATAGGACAATTTACTTGGAAATAAAATTAATTAATGGCTGTCGGGGGCTGGAACTAGGATGGTATGGGGACTGACTGCTTAATAGACACAAGGTTTCCCTTTGGGGTGATGAAAATGTCTTGGAACTTGATCGAAGTGGTGGTTAGCTGAACACTGGGAATGTGCTGACTGCCCCCCAGTCGTACCCCTTAAATAAGTAATGGTTGCTTTTCTGTTATGTGAATTTTACCTCAATTTATGAAGAAAAAGATTAGTTATGCAGAGTGTAGATGGTCAGAATGGAGAAAGCATCACCAAAGAAGTCACTGTTGAAAAAGGTGGAGGGTCAGGTGGAATTTGACCTGGTGATAGGATTGGGAAGGGCTTACAGGAAGCAAAAACATAAATTGGCAAAATCCTGGAGATTGAGGAATGGAGTTTGTGTTCGTGAAATGTCAAACCATGTTTTCTACTTCGTGAGTGTGGTGCAGAGGCACTGACTGGCCGCTGCTCCTTGATCAGATGTCCTTATTTTGAGCCTACGTTGTTCTGTTGATGCGATTTTAAAAGACTTGTGCCTCTTTTCCAGATCTGTGCGTTTCAGATGGTACCAAGGATTTTACCCTGCAGGCTCTCAGCCAGTGACGTGGGCCATCGATAATGTCTATATTGGTCCCCAATGTGAAGAGATGTGTAACGGACATGGGAGTTGTATCAATGGAACCAAGTGTATATGTGATCCCGGCTACTCAGGTCCCACCTGTAAAATAAGCACCAAAAATCCTGATTTTCTCAAGGATGATTTTGAAGGTAATCTTTTAAAATAAATCCTATGGAGCTTTGTGAAAGAACTTACATAGTAAATGTAATTTGTAATATAGAAGTAATCGTGAATTTCACTCTAACATTCATTATTTATCCTTACAATTGGTACCACCCACGCCTTCATTTCATTCTGAATTATATAGGGTTCCGTTTTTGAGGCAATGCAATGAGAATGAGCAAGGCCATGATTGAGAAAACTAAAGCTATTTTCACCACTTTTTCTCTCACATGGAATTGCTGATTAATGATAATTTTAGGAACTGTCTCTAGACAGTTAATCTTGGGTAGAGGGAACAAGTTTCCAAAAATATAAATTCCTGTCGTTGTTTATCATCAGCTCCTTGAGCAGCCTCTTCTCACTTTCTGTACCTCAGTTTTATACCTAGAATCTAACATCATTGTCTGTGACGAAAATGTTATAGAAAAATGTGCTTGGATATGTACTCTGATAAAACAATGGAAAAATATTCTCATAAGAGAAAGTCTTTTTCTTTTTTAAAGATTTTTTATTTATTTATTTGACAGAGATAGAGACAGCCAGCGGGAGAGGGAACATGAGCAGGGGGAGTGGGAGAGGAAGAAGCAGGCTCCCAGCGGAGGAGCCTGATGCAGGGCTCGATCCCAGAATGCCGGGATCACTCCCTGAGCCGAAGGCAGACGCCCAGTGACTGAGCCACCCAGGCGCCCCTCATAAGAGAAAGTCTTAAACAAATGTAACAGCTACGTGTGTTAGGATAGTGGGACCAAAAGACTTCTTTTTCCCAAGTTGTTTATAAAATTGTTATAGTAGATTTATGGTTGTGAGGTACAATTTAATATTAGATTTAGGTATATCAGTGCAATGGAGTATGATGCAGCCAAAAAAAAGAATGAAATACTGATTCAAGCAACAACATGGATGAACCTTGAAAACATGCCAGGTGAAAGAGGTCAGACACAAAAGGCTATATATCATATGATTCTGTGAAACATCCAAAATTGACAGATCCATAGAGACAGAAGGCAGATTAGTGGTTGCCAGGGGCTGGGTGAGAGGGCAATAGGGAGTGACTGCTTAAAGGGTATACGGTTTCCCTCATGGGTGATTAAAAAGTTCTGGAACAAGGTAGTGGTGATGGTTGCACAACATGAGTATGAATGTACTAAATGCCACTGAGTTCACTTTAAAATATTGAAAATGATCAATTTTGTGTTATTTGCATTTTACCACAATCAAAAAACCCCCACTAGATCTAAGATAAGTATCTGGAGAGATTTGTAAGCTGGTTTTGAAAGACATTATTTAATAGAAAATATTAAATTACACTGTAACTTCTTCCATTAAAACTGTGTTTTTAAAAATATTTTATAATACCTGCCTGACGCGGTCCTCAGAGTAGCAAAAACACAGCGAAGAGGCCAGTGAAAAAACTACATTACCCTCCCTTACTTCTGGCCTGACTCACGCTCAGACTAGCCAGTGTCATTTTTGGCAGCGTAGGAGAGCTGAGAGGAAGGACCCAGCTGGCTGGACCATAGCTACTCAGGAAAAGCCCCACCCCCCTTCTGTCATGTGGCCCCTTAAATTATACAGCCAAAGTTAAACAGTTCAAACAAGCTAAACTGTTGAAGAGACCTCTTCTCCCAAAATATGTGGCTTCAGTAGTCATGACTTTGTATTTCAAAACTGCCTAAAGCACTTAACCATATTCCTTTAAAAAAGAATATGACTATCTTTGGGGTCATAGGTAAATCACCTTTACCACTTTTTTCAGGTCAGCTAGAATCCGATCGATTCTTATTAATGAGTGGCGGGAAGCCATCTCGGAAGTGTGGAATCCTTTCCAGTGGAAACAACCTCTTTTTCAACGAAGATGGCTTGCGCATGTTGATGACACGAGATCTGGATTTATCACATGCTAGGTAAACGTTTTTAGATGCTGTTGAAAAGCCCCATTGTGATGTACAGTCACAGAACATAATCAAATCAGAGAGAAGCAGACCTCTCAAGGACAAGGCCTTCCGTTGGAAATGCTGAGCTTCTCTCTTATCTGAGACTCCGTTAAGACACAGCTCCTGTCATTTCCATCCTAAAACCGAGAGAGCTTTGTGAAATAAGCTAGATGAGAAATGAAACATAGCTAAACAGACACAAGTCAATATCAAAATCAGTGCTATTGACAAGGTGGTGACTAGGAAATGACAATGTTTCACTTCCTTTCACTTCAAGAAAATAATGTTGCATCTTTTTTATCCACCTTCTGGAGAATACTTTTCATGAGCACTTGAACAATGTGGAAAATTACACCACGCTTAGTTGAAATAGAATACGTCCTCAAATGACCCACCATTAATTTTCCATCCATTAGCAATTTAAGTTAAGAATATTTGAAGTTAGCCTTATTCTTTATACACATTTCTTTCCAATGATTTACTCATGCTTTCTAGGCACTCATTTTCTGATTTGAGCACAGCCTCTCAGAAACAAACATTTTAAACTGGCTCAGAGGATTATGTCCTGTCAAGATGTATATCCCTTGATCATTTGACGAGCCAAAAACTTAGCCAGGAAAATAAAGAAGACAACTCAACATGTATAAAATGGAACCCTGACCTATTTTTGCAAGTGAAAAAAGGAGTTGTGTTTTTGGTTTTTTAAAGCATTTCCGAGTATCTTAAAATAGATCTTGACATATTTATCCTCCTCTTTCACCTAGATCTTTTATTTATTGAATATAAATTTGGCCATGTTTCATAAAAATACGATTCTGTGAGATAATTTTACAGTAATAGAAAGCAAAATTTTATTTCTCTTCCTCCTATTTTAATGCACATGGTTTAATTTGATGCTCTTTATTTTAGATTTATCATTGGCAGCTGAGTTCTCTAATTTGGAAATTACTGGGCTTTTCTAAATAATTCCGATGTGGATTTATCCATAACTAAATTAATATATAAACATTTCTCAATATAAGTAGACAGTAGACCAAAAGGTATTTTTCTGTAAATGGTTATTGTTTTTATAGATATCAACGTCCACTAGGTACTAACTATGTATTTTTTTTTCATTAATCCAATGTTAAAAGCTCCATTATTTATCTCATCTCAGTAGCATGCTGTGTAGGATTTGCATACATTGACCTCAAAACGCTCCATGTAAAATCCCAATTTTCTCAGGGTTATAAGATAAATGAATGCCTAGTTAATGGAGATGGGGGAGGGGAGGAACCCATGAAGAACGCATGGTTTTATATATGGAACTGATAACTTTTATAATAAGTCCCAGTATGCTTCCTATGTTTGACATGCATACATAATTGGGTGTATGTGTTGGGTTACACATGAAATTTATTCTGCATTACCAGCTAGCACGGCAGCCAGACCAGGCACCAGCAGCTTGCCTGCCAAAGATAACATGTGAGCTAGTTTTCATTGGCACCCTAGCTGGTTGCTGCCACTCCGTCCACCTCCCTGCCAGCTGGGAAGGCTGCCCCTGGCTGGCCGCCACGGTTCTCGATGGCCAGTATCATCCATCCCAGACCCAGCAATAGTCAGAAGCTGGCACAGCCCACCCTCACCACCACCCCACACTCATGCTTCCCTGCCCCTGGCACAAAAGATGGAAAAGAAGCCCAGGCTTGACATACCTCTTCCAAAAGATGCCTGGCCTTTCACAAAGAGGTGCTACAACTGCTGCATTTAAATGTGTCTCCCCAAACCAGTAACAGGAGATCTGAAAAACACCTGGTAAAACCATAGGATGGGTGATTTTGCCAATTAATGGCATAAACTACATTCATAACATTTTTCCAGTTTCAGATACTAAGGACAAATTCATCTTAAATAGATAACGATACACACTCGCACACTTGGAGAGACTTTGGAGCCCTTCCGTCTTCTTATAGGATGGCCAGAGGGTACGGCGAATGCTCAGTTCCCTCAGACTCACTTGTGTGGAGGGCCATAAAATATGTATACGGGTACAGAATTGCCTTTTTTTCAGACTTCACATTTTATTAACTCCCTTACGTCAAAAAGGAAAATCGGACTTTGAAATGATTGCTCTGGACGTTCATTAAATCATCATATTCATTAAAGCCATGCATTCCCCCCGCCATGACCCTGTGGGCTTGTCTTTTGTGAATAGTGTGAATTTCTCACTGAAGTAAAAAAAGTCTACAATAGATCTTACTCGTGTCAGATTTGTGCAGTTCTTCATGAGACTGGGATGTGGTAAAGGTGTTCCTGACCCCAGGAGCCAACCTGTGCTTCTTCAGTATTCGCTCAATGGCGGCCTGTCATGGAGTCTCCTTCAAGAGTTCCTTTTCAGCAACTCCAGCAACGTGGGCAGGTACATCGCCCTGGAGATACCCTTGAAAGCCCGTTCTGCTTCTACTCGCCTCCGCTGGTGGCAACCGTCTGAAAATGGGCACTTCTACAGTCCCTGGGTTATCGACCAGGTCAGTGCATTCAAGATTAACTATTATAATTGTTGGCACTCGAGCTGCAAGTGGCCTGGATTGCATTCAGTTCAGCCTCCTCGTTCAGTCGAGGAAGCCCCGGACCCACAATTGAATGACTTGCCCATGGGCACACGGCTAGATTAGATATGCCATATAGCTTCGAGCCTGAGCCTATAAAAACAAACAACACAACAGAAGGCCCAGGTCCTGCACATAGAGAAATCTGCCATATGGATAGAGGGACTTTATCAAGCGTGATACGAGGTTATAATTCTCTGAAAAGGAAAATGTGCAAATTAGCATTGGTACCACATGCAGTCGTTTCCAAATCCTCTTTCCTAGCCTTTGAAGAAGAAATAAATAAATCTTCCTAACATCCTTATGGACAGTTCTAAAGGATCTTCATACATAATAAAATGCATATCAAATAGAACTCAAAGAACCTGTTAACAAACGGTTAGAATCCAGGCAAAGAATTGGAACTGAAATGCCTTAGGATACGACTGTCCTTAAATAGAAATTTCGCATGGAAAATAATCACATGTAAGCCAAATTTTGCTTTCCCAGCTTGGGTGCATGTAGTTTCCAAAGGCATAGTTTGGCCCATGAAGGTTGTGAATGGTTTTGTCAATCTGTCGATTTGTTTTCTGTCGCTTCTTGCCAGCTGGGCAAGCAGACCACATAAACAAAAGCGTTCTGAAAGGCCCCTGACAGGATGCTTGCCGTGTGACGCCAGTGTTGAGCAGTCTGACAGATAAACACAAATAAACAAGACTGAACTCTCTCCTATCTTGAAACCATATTGAAAATTTGTTTTCTTAAAAAATACCTTTCAGATTCTTATCGGAGGAAATATTTCTGGTAATACGGTCTTGGAGGATGATTTCACAACTCTGGATAGTAGGAAATGGCTGCTCCACCCAGGAGGCACCAAGATGCCTGTGTGCGGCTCTTCTGGTGACGCCCTGGTCTTCATTGAAAAGGCCAGCACCCGCTATGTGGTCACCACAGACATTGCTGTGAATGAGGATTCATTCCTACAGATCGATTTTGCTGCCTCCTGCTCGGTCACAGACTCCTGTTATGGTAAATATTCCATTTCCATGTAGAGGGACAGACGTGTGTAGAGGGGCATCGGTGGCACCTCTGACAGTCTATAAGCAAAACAGAAGTGCACGTGAGTCCAACCATAATCGCATTCTTGAAAATGTTGTGTATGCATTAAGTTTTAGAAGTCTATTTTTTAAAGCATCAGAATGTGAGCTTATTTTTAAGTATAGGTACTTGAAGACTTCTTTACATATAAGTAATAACGCCTAATTTATCTCTTTTTGAAAATCCTTATTTCTCTTTTACTATAAGATTTGCAGAATTAGGGATTCTCATCACATAGAGAATGCCAGAATCAGCAATAGGATTGACCCACGAATTTGTGTATACATGGGTTTTAATTCATAGGGCTTCGGATTAGTTCAGCTACTGTCTTCTTTCCATCGCCCCAGGAATCATGAAATTTTGTTGTTCCCATTTTGCCTCATACTTTTTGCTATTCTGGGTCATAGCATATTCTAGGCCACCCTCATTGTGACCAGTTGCATCCTCTAGATTGTGCACAGACACACACATACTTACATATACCTTGCACACATGCGTGCGCATGTATGCACGTGCACGCACGCACACACACATACACACACACACATCTATCTTAGGAGATATAAAGACTGACATCACTGAACACTTGGAACACCCCTATCATTCTTCCTGTAAGAGAACCAGACAAGAATGTTCACAAGGACTTTGTTCTGTTTTAGATTCCAGGGGGCAACATCTGACGAATTTGATTACTTCCAAGGTCTTGCAAAGTCCAGATACTTCATATTTTCTTTAGTTTGAACTTAAGGGACATATCTTAGGGGGAATCCCAGAAGTGCTCCTTCTACCTCAGATTCAATCAGTCAACACTAAACTCGTCAACAGGGGTGGAACTTGGGAAAGTATAAGGTACACATCTGTCTTTAATAGGTCTAGTTGAGGGATTACTTCAAAAAGTTAGAGTCCAATAAATGACTAAATCAAGTGCTCTATGGATTAGTATTGATGCAAAATGTAATGAAAGCTTAAAGGAGAATGAGATGACCAATGGATGGCCAATCCAAGGGTCTGGGGAAGATTTCCCAAAGAAGCTTAGCCTCAAGTGGGCATTGATGATTAGAATGGATTTGAAAGGTGAATAGAGAAGAAAGGACATCCCAAGCGAGGCTAACAGCATAAGCAAAGAAGCAGAGGTGGGGGTGCTCCTAGTCCATAGGGAAAACCATGAGCAGACCAGCCTGAACAGGCAATATTTGCGTCTAGTGGAGGAGAGAAGAGTGCTGATTTTGAAAATAAAAAAGGACGTTAGGGTCCTACATACCTATTTCCTCAGTAGCATAGGAAGTCAATGAGAACCCAAGGAGGTAAGTTATGACCCAGGAGGCCTGCAGCAGCACCAGGACTGACACTCTGCCCTCATAAGCCCAGTCCTGTGTACTTTCTACTGTGGGCTGGTGCAACCTCTTGAAAAAGGTTGAACTGAAGGATAAAATCAAAGAGGAGAGTGGATAAGCAGAGTTGGCAGCTAAGGAAGAAGAGCCTTAAAAGGCACATACAAGAATCTGTGCTTGACAAGGACATGAATAAAGGAGCACAAGGGCAGAGGAGTGACGTGGTCTGTTTTAGGGAGATTAGCATAGGAGCTGATGAAGGTGGGTAGGGAAGAATCCCAATAAAGAAGCTTCAGTGGTCATCTCTGTAGGAGGTGATGAAGTCCTCACTGTGTGGCATGAAGAAAAATGGGATGGATAAAATTGATATGAGACAATGCAAGCACAAAGGAAAGAAGCAGAAAAATCTCAAAACCAGGTGCCAGTTTGAACATAGAGAGTAAAGAAGAGAGAAGAGTAAAATTTCTAAAATAATTTCTAAATTTTGAACCCAGAAAACCAGTGCAAAAGTATCACCATTGACAGAATTGGGTACTTAAGAAGAGATGTTTATTTATGATAGAAAATGCTGAGTTTTTCTTTAGTTCGGGTGGAAGTAGCTTTAAGAGGAGATGCCCTTGAGGGAGGAGGATTTACAAGATAGAAAGCAGGAACTTTGTCTAAACTGTGCGTCACAATATGCCAACATCCGGTGCAATGCCAGGCTGAGTAAACATTTATTGAATGAAGGAAATTAATTGGAGACATAAAATTGGCAGATCTGGGCACAGAGATAATAGTTGAAGCCCAAGGAGTATACACAGAGAATAGAAGCCCAGAAATGGAGTTTGGAAGAATGCCCATAGCTGGGCTAGTTAGCACAGGAGTCAGAGGGAAAGTAAGACAGGAGATTCAGAATAATGGCCTCCAAAAGAAAAGAAAGCTTCAAGAACCAGGGAATAATCAATAATGTCCAACGCTGTAGGAAGGACAAGAACAATGAAGACAGAACTGGACCACTGTATTTCACTAGGAAGGGTTGCTAGGAACCGTGCTGCAGTGAGTGGTCCCACGCTGGCTGAACATGACGATCACCTGGGAAGCTGGACAGCGCCCGACATCTTGGCTGTGCCCCAGGGGAGTGAAATCACAATCCCTGGGGGGGGGGGGAACCCTGGCATTCGTGGTTTCTAAAGGTACCCAGGTGATTTCAGTGTGCAGCCAAGATTGAGAATCACGACCTCAGAGAAAGCAATTTCAATAGGGAGGTAGGGGCTCGAGCAGATTTTATAAAGACTTAAGCAGGAAATAAAGAGGAATACAAAACATAGGTTAGAAGTTGGATTTTTCAGAACAAAAAGAAAGAAATAGCTTTTCCTAGACCCACAGCCTGACTGCATGCTTTGGTACAAATTGCATGGCCTTCTATACCTCGATGATTACCCTGTATATTCCATAACACAGCAGAACAGGATATGTGAGCAAAAGAGATCTTGCCATTTCTGAGAAGTTTTACCAATAGCAGGGACAAAATTGGCATTGTTGGTCAGGATCCCTGTGGAATGGTCAAATTTTGAGAAAGTTGCTTAATTTTTTAAAACTATTTAAGAAGTAATCATTATAATATATGGTCACTATGTTTGTATTTGCATGCTAACCATGAAATAAATAAACATGGTATGGTTATTATAGTGTATACATATGTAGTTTGTATAATTTCCTAATATACTGTAACTATTAGATTAAACAATAAATATATATCTATCATTACTATTGCTTTAACTGCACATGAACAATGGTTTTGTTATGATTGTTCTGAGAGTTTCTCAGTATACAGAGTGGCTCAGGAAAATTTACTTTATGTTTCACTTGATCCTAGCCTCTTAAAAGAAAAACTATTTTAATCTGGAAAGTGAAAAATAATAACCGGTATTGTGCAGACGGAAAAATCAAGACACATTTAGAAATAGGAAACATAAATACGGAGGAACAATCAAATTGACATTTGAATTAAAACATAAGAAAACAAGTAATTATGGTTCCTGGGTCTACATACATGTATTTCTATTCAGAATAATGTTTCCTGTTCCAGCTATTGAATTGGAATACTCGGTAGATCTTGGATTATCGTGGCATCCATTGGTAAGGGACTGTCTACCTACCAATGTTGAATGCAGTCGTTACCACCTACAGCGGATCCTGGTGTCAGACACTTTCAACAAATGGACCAGAATCACTCTGCCTCTCCCTCCTTATACCAGGTATGGATGCTTCTGCATGTAGCGAACCCCAACTTGATATTATTTGGCATGTCGGATTTTAGGACAAGTTTAAATGAGATACATGCGATTGTGTTACTTGTTGATGGTATCGCCAGGCATGAATTAGTAAGCAAAACAAGGGTACCTGGCTGGCTCAGTTGGTAGAGCATGTGACTTTTGATCTCAGGGTTGTGAGTTTGAGCCCCACATTAGGCATAGAGTTTACTTTAAAAAATAAACAAAATAGGGGGTGCCTCCCTGGCCCAATCAGTGAAGCATGAGACTCTGGATCCTAACATCATGAGGTCAAGCCCCACATTGAGCATAGAGCTTACTTTAAAAAAAAAAAAAAATCAGGGCACCCAGCTGGCTTGGTTGGAAGAACAAGCAACTCTTGATCTCAGGGTCATGAGTTTGAGCCCCAGGTTAGGTGTAGAGATAACTTAAATAAATAAATAAATAAATAATTTAAAACTTTATTTTCTTAAAAAAGGGGGGGGTAGAAACCAATTTTTATGGTGACGTTGTTCTGTGTTTTCCCAAAAGCCAGGCCTATACTGACTTTCATTTAACTAATATTTTGAAAAAATGGCATACGCAAGAAAACAGTAGCTGAATCAGTGAGAATCTCCGACTTGATTCACTTAAATTTAAAACAGGCACGTTGGATACAGAATAGATTTAAATGGAGTCTACTTTCTGTTCAGTCAGACTACTGTAGATATAGCAGTGAGTGGTGTCATATCAAATAAATATAACAGGTAAGTACGTATTAAAATTATTGTCTGCTTTTGAAATTTTATTTTCAACAGTATCTTGAGAATTATCACCTGGAGCATTCTTTTTATATGAAAAACAGTGATGAATGCATCATGCATTGTGCCTATAAGAAATGATGATGGCTTCATAAAATTGCCTGGTAAATGCTTTATTTGAGTAAAACAGAGAATAATTCACTTTGCCTAATGGATAGTGTTAACAACCCTCTCTTTTCACTATCTACATAGGTGCTAATCATAGGGAAGCTTTAAAATCTTGATAGGAATTCCCGTTCCCCTCCAAAAAACAAAATGGTAATCAGTTGTTGCCATTAAGAGAGAAGCAAAGTGACCAGTGCTACCATGTGGAACAGGAGTTATAGTTTGGGCTCATTATTGTTCTCTTGCCTCCCCACAAATGAAGAATGAATAAATCTTCCTAGCAAATGATCATAAAATTCAACTATTCATCTAGGACATAACTTGTCTTCAGATTATCATAAATGGGCTGGTTTCAGTTACTAACAGCCTGGGGCCCCTCTGCAATTGCTGGCTCAGAGGTACAGGACTATATTAACTGTCAGCAGAGTTGCCAAGTTTAAATGAGATACGTGAGATTTTGTTGCTCGTTAAAGGTATTGCCATGCATGAATTATTAAGGCGATCTTAATAAGTAAAATAGAAAAAACACTCCATTAAGGCGGTAGTCTTCTAAGGCTTTATGAAGTCTGTGAATTATTATCCAGCTACTTGGTAGCATTTTGCAAATAAACGACATTCTAAGATTTATTCCAGCTAGTCATTATACCCGTGAGTCTTCTACTCAAGAAAGGTAATTATTCTTCATCTTTTAATCTATCTTTTAATTGTCTTTTGCACATACCCATAAGAATTTTGACCCTTTCGAATGGCATTTGAAAAACCTGATGAGCATCCATTTCTTCTTGTTATCATATTGAAAATCTGCAGTTTGTTTATTGTACTACCCTCAAAGGCCATGTTATGCAGTGGTCTTAAAGGTGATCCTGCCTTATAGTAGGCCCTCTGGATAATTCAGAAAGAGATGCATGTGGATGGAGGCCAAGCCAGACCCACCTCTTACTGTGCCCTGCCATATGCCAGAGATCATTAGAACAATGTGCCAGGCTCAGAGCACTTTGTCTCAAACACAAGTTAGCATATCGATACTATATCTGCCCTTAATAGCCAGTTACTTTTTCTTTTTTTTTTTTTTAAGATTTTATTTATTTATTCGACAGGATAGAGACAGCCAGCGAGAGAGGGAACACAAGCAGGGGGAGTGGGAGAGAAAGAAGCAGGCTCATAGCGGAGGAGCCTGATGTGGGGCTCGATCCCATAACGCCGGGATCACGCCCTGAACCAAAGGCAGACGCTTAACCGCTGTGCCACCCAGGCGCCCCCGCCAGTTACTTTTTCAATATGGCACTTCTTTGTTTTGAGTTGAACTTATAGCCTCAACATCTGCAAAGTATTGAGACATCTTTGTGTACGTTGTCCACTAGGACAGAATTGAGAATTTCAGTTTGTAGCTCTTCACTATAAACAGACATGATGCTGAGGGCTTAAAGCCATGTGCTAACTAGGGGTGAGGAGTGACTGTGACAATGTGTATGAGATAAAGGATGGGTAGGAGTTAAGGGGGCGTAGGAGGGGGAGTAGTGTTCCAGGCAAGGAAAACAACCTATGGTAGGAGGTAGCAGGCATATCTGAGATACTGAAAGAATGGATCCGACCTATAGAGAAAGTGGAGTGAGATGGAGTCAGACCATGAAGAGTATCGTAGGTCGTACTGAAGATTTGGGGATATGTCGGGACGCCTGGGTGGCTTAGTCAGTTAAGTGTCTGACTTCGGCTCAGGTCATGATCTCAGGGTGCTGGGATCGAGCCCCACATCGTCATGCTCTCTGCTATCTGCTCTCTCTGCATTCTCTGTTCAGCGGGAGTCTGCTTCTCCCTATCCCTCTGTGTTCTCTTCCTCTCCCTCGGTGCTCTCTCTCTCAAATAAATAAAATCTTAAAAAAAAATGTTTAAAATAATATTTGGGGATATGTCATATAAGTGCTTAAAAATCTGCTAAAGTGCTTGGGAATAGGGGGACACAGTCAGATTTGCATCAGAAAAGCTTATTCTAATTGGAAAACAAATTGGGGAGGATAACAGTAGCTGGAAGGAGACTCTTGAAGAGGCAGTGAGTACTGGTAGCTTAGACTAAGGTGCTGGAGACATGAAGGGAAGTAGAGAAATTCAAGAGAAATGAAAACAATTCAAGAGTTTGATGGTGAAACGGACACGGGAAGGTGAGGGTAGGGGCAATGGTGAAGATGACTCTGGTTTCTGAGTTGAACTGAATGGATGCCCATGCATTTCACGGGCAGGGAGTACTGAGACTGAACACAAGAGAATCACACTCTGCTCCAGACATTTCTGTGTTGGAACCTAAAGAAACTGAGGTAGATAGGATCATAGTCTCTATTACTCCCATATTTACTGCTTCAGTTAGATCTTACTGGAAATTAAAAAACGAATGGAAAGCATTGTGGTTTAGTGGAGAATTCCAGCTTTTCAGCCCCGTGAGCTTTTAAGCAAGTCATTCCATGTCCCAAAGCTGCAGGGTCCTCATGTGAAAAATGAAGAGACTTTTTCCCATGTTAAAAATTGAATAAATGTGCATGGAAGAGCTTGGAACATTGTGAACATTTATAAAATGTAAATCATCTTTACAGTTATGAGTTAACAACATAATCACACTTGTGATTATCAGACTTCATCTTCAGTCAGACTAAGAAGTCTTACTAAGCTTACTTAACAAGAGCAAGCCCACAGTAATGGTCAGACACTGTCTCAAGTTCCTGCCCTGGAGGAGGTTACCAACTTAAAAATAAAATGTGCCATGTGTAAGTGAGCACTTTAATGAGGAAAGGGCTAGAAATGCCTTAGGTACTGGGAGACAGTGTTAAATGCCAGAGTTAGAGAGGGTTTCGTGGAAAAGATGGGCCCTGGCCTCAAAGGATGGCTAGGAATTAGGTGGGTAAAAAGAAGAACCTTCTAAATTAGGGAAACAATGTGAACAGGACACATGGGCCTGGCAAGAGCCCAGGAGTTGCTGATGAAGGCAGAGAGCTCATATCTGGAAGCTATGGAAAGTTGTTCGTTCATGGAGTTGGCTTAATTTATCATAAGCACTGAAGCAAGGCAGAGGAGTTTAGACTTGTTGGAAAAATGAACTGTGGTGGGTTTTGAAACTGAGAATATTCTTCCAAGAAAAACAACCGGGAAACAGGGAGGCTCAAGTAAGAGAAAGTGGCAAAGGTGTTGTGATAATGACTTACATGAAGTAACAAGTTAGGCTACAGCTAACAAGGAGGGGATGAGACGGATATTACAGGACATTTCAAGGAAAGAATTGATAAAACTCACTGGCTTCTTCTCCACTGCACACATCAAGAAATGACTCTAAAGTTTGAAGCCCGAGAGAGTAGTTAGAAAGCTACAGTTGACTCCAGGAGGGACAGTGTGACAACCTTAACCAAATGACGCCGAATTCAATGTGATGACTGGAAATACAAATGAAGACATCCATTTGACAGAGTTGTGAAGGTCAGAGCCCAGGGAAAGATGATCAACCTTGGAGGCAAGAGCGTAGAGGTGATAGGCAGTGCCATAAAACTGTCAGCTCTCCACGGGAGAGTATTTAAAAAGAAAAGAAAGGATCCTTACATTTAATAGCAGAATGAATGGAAATGGTTATTAAAGAAACCGTGAAGATCCAATTGGGGAGGTAAGGGAAGAATCAGAAAAGCACGGTATCCATAAGCAAGTGAGAATACAGTGTCAAGCAGGAAGAAGTCACCATCAGTGACATACGCTGCTGAGACTAATGAAGAAAGAAGTTTCACAATAAATTTGCTAGATTTTTCAATAAGGAGATAGTCAGTGACCTTCAAAAGAACAGTTTCAGTAAGATACTGGAAATAAATACAGCTTGTCTGGCCCCCGAGCCCATGGGCTTAACCGCTACATTAGTCCTACATTTTTATTGCTTGCCTAAGAGATATGGTCCTAGAAGAACTAGGAAGGGAGAAAGCAGGAGATCTTGAAAGAGGCTGAAAAAAAAAATACAAAGATGCCAAAATCCATTTCATAGCCCCTCATCTGAATCTGCCTCCTCCTATTCGCTAACCCCAGATCTAAAAATAACATGTGGCTCAAGTAGCATCAGTTCTTGAAATGTCACCTGAGAACCAGGGTGAGTCAACAGAAGGGCAGGTAACTCAAATCCACTGAGAAAGGGGGAATGAAGGGGGTGCTGCCACTGGAAGGCTCAGGTGTGACTTGGCTATTTTAAGTCACAGTTTGAAGATGATCCATTCCCTCCTACCAGCCCTAATGACCTGGCTGATACCACTGTCTTTAAAGATTAACTACAACGCTTTGGAAGCCAGGTGGTTTCAGCCACAGCATGGACACTACTTCACGTTTGCAGGAAGTTTACAGGACAAGTGATACGCACAAGAAAGGGCAAAAAGATTGTGGAAGGATTGAAAGAACGGGATGGGGTTGGGTTTACCGTTTTTCAGGTAAACAGACTTAGGGAGGGAGGATATTCTTCTGTGATAATCCCAACTATAACACCAAAGAGAAGATCTTATGCTAAGAAAACCAAATAACTATGTATAGTATTTATTGGGTTTGTCGTGGAGAAATATTCACAGGAATTACAAGTTCATTGTTTAAAGAAGAGATTCTTCAAACTTGCCTTGGTACTATTTATCTCCATTGTTACTTCCAATTTTCCAGTATCTTTTAAAAGACTTTTTGCAAGCATTCATATTACTGAACATCTTGTTAAACATTTTCAATCAGGTCAAGGAAGCCTTAGACTTCTCTTCCATATCCATTTTCTCATGCATCATTTTGATACTTTGAACATCATTGCTATTACTTTACCAAATTCATGTTGGTCTTTCAGGACAACAGAACATAAAACAGTTTTGTCTGGTATAGACCATGGTACTATGGATTTTCACATACTGAATATATCAATATTTTCACATTACGTTAAGACAAAACATAGTTCCATTTCCACTACAATGAAGAATAAAACTACTTACAGAAATTCTGCATTCCAGCTAAGCGTTCTCAGTTGTCAACCTTGTTGCCCAAGTTTTATTAGAGAATTTGAGATTTGGGGGTGCTTTGTACATATTGCTATGTATGGATGCTTAAGATTGCTTTAACAAATATAAGTCATTCTCCATTGAGAAGGCATTTTATAAATTATAGGAAATTCCTTTTATTTGAAGGATGGTCCAATGTATTTGATGTTCTTGGTGGGTCTACTCAGGACACTGTAGTTTTTTATTATCATTACTAATTATAATTATCAGCAAAAATAATAAACCCTTATTTACCAAAACAAGGATAACCATTTTCTTTTCTTTGTAATCCTCGAATCAAAATTTTACTCTGAGTTTGAAGGGACCACAGATTATTTTTGGCTCACATTTATTTATTTAAAATCTAAACATACAAAATTTAAGAAAATAGCAAATGATATTTCAATATAATCATCATGCAGCTTCAACTATTATTGATTTATGACCAGCCTTGTATCTTCAATAGCACCACTCACTCTGGACCCCCTATTTTGAAGCAATTCCCAGACACGTCATTTCAAGTGTAAATATTTTAGTATGTATCTCTAAAAGAGGACTTTAAAAAACATAACTATGATACCATTATCCCACCTAAAAATTAACAACAATTTCTTATTCAGTATATTCTTATTCAATATTTACTTAGTATTCAGTATTCAAATGTCCCTGTTTGTCTCATAAAACATTTTATTCTTTTTTTCAAATTAGGATACAAATCAATATAACTGGTTGACATCTCTCTTAAGTTTTCTTTAACCTTGAGGTCTCCCTGTTATCCTTTTCAGATGAAGACTAAGACACAGAGAAGTTATATGATTTTCCCCGTAGACACACAGTCAGTGGCTGAAGCAGGATTGTACCAAAGCTCTCCATTTGTTCTCTATCAAAGAAGGAAGAAAGGCCATGTGGGGTGGCTTGTTTAAATTCTTCTATTGCTAACTCTGTAACGTGCTTTCCACCCTAGATCCAGAGAGGTATCGTGAAGGATCTAGGTCACTTTATAAAGATACCTTACCTTTATCACATTTGTTTGGGGTCATAACCTGTTGTCCAAACACTTTCTCCTCTCAGACCCCAGTGTTTTGTAAGAAATTTAAAAGAAAGGAAAATTAAATGACAGTATATATTCTTTCATGGGCAGGTTAATGTTACCTAAGAAATCCCAAAATGTTACAGTCGTTCAGTGTCCTACAAATCCCTAGTGTTAATTATAATCATTGAGGGAATTTTCTACCAAAAGGTCTGGGATGCCTAAATTAAGTACCCCCAGCTAGCTGTGAAATCTGTGGTTTTCGAGGCTTTACCTGCCATTCAAGACAACCAGGTTTCTCAGTAACACATCAGCTCCAGCAGGAGATAATAGTTCTGGAGCCAGTTCTACACTAAGAAGCCATGGAGGCACCCTCCTTGACTGGCAGTCCTTAGACCTATGAAATGAGTCAGTTGTACAGAGAAGTTTCTAAGAGTCATCTTCTCATTTCCACCTCAAAACTCAACTTCCTTCTTTTGTTCATACTTCAGTGTCTTCTTCATGAGGATCTCCCCCGGAGGAGGGATCCCCTGGCCGATGGCCCGTCCCTGTAGAGCCCCTAGCCATAAGTAATTCATTCACACTCCTGGTACCAAAGTTCAGGCCTCCTCTCTAGTGCCCACTTTTTCCTCTAGCTCTTCTCTGTAGGTCATGGGCTGTGACCCATGAGTCCACTCTGTTCAGCTGTGCTCATCTATGCTTCCTCCCAGGTATACACCTACCAGTGGGATTGCTGGGTCATAGGGTGACTCTTTGTTAAACATTTTGAGAAACAAGCAACCTGTTCTGCCCAGCAGCCACACTAGTTTGCATACCCACCGGCAGTGTATGAAGGTTCAGATTGCTCCGCGTCCTGGTCAACACTTGTTATTGCTGTCTTTTTTTTTTTTTTTTAAAGATTTTATTTATTTATTTGACAGAGATAGAGACAGCCAGCGAGAGAGGGAACACAAGCAGGGGGAGTGGGAGAGGAAGAAGCAAGCTCATAGCAGAAGAGCCTGATGTGGGGCTCGATCCCATAACGCCGGGATCACGCCCTGAGCCGAAGGCAGACGCTTAACCGCTGTGCCACCCAGGCGCCCCCTGCTGTCTTTTTTTTATTACAACCACTAGTGGGTAGGAAGTTGTATCTCATTTTGGTTTTGATTCGCATTTCTCTAATGACTAATGATGTTGAACACGCACTTATCAGCCGTTATCTCCCCTGGAGATATTCTCTACTTTTGTCTGACGCAGAAAAATAGGCTCATAGAGGAAATTTTTTTCCAATAGAAAGGCAGAACCTTGGCTGCCAAGGGAAATATAGGACACATTTTGAAATGGGGCATTGCAGAGCCTCTAACTAGACACAGAGGGCCAAGGGCTTCAGCTATGACGTTAACTTGCCAAGTCAGGATAAATAGATTTGGGTGTACACACAGCAACAACACATACAATCCATAGCTAAACAACTGCTCATATTTAGGGGTCATGGTAGGGATAGGATGATTTTGTGCAGGCTGAGGTAGTTTTGAAGGGTTTACTCATTGAGAGTACATTATAGTAATGAACCAAGAGATTCTTGCCTTCTCTCAGTTTCATGAGTGAATCACTGTGACTTAGGGCACCGAGCTTCAACTTCTTCATTGGGAGTAAGAGAGTTGGCTATATTTACTAGTCCTAAATATTTTATGTATTTCTGAGAGTAAAGGAAGCATCAAGGAAGAACGAAAATGTTTTTTTAAAGTTCTGTATGGTTCCTATCAAAGGGCTTTTTCTCCTGGTGATGACGATGACAATAAGGACTTCATAGGTAGACAGAGCAGTCCTGGAAAAAAGAGTAGCTACAAAGACTCAGAAATGTGTATAGAAACCTATTAAAAGGTGTGGAGGCAGTGTGGGGAAAGGTTCCCTGGGAGAGCAGAGATGGAAGGAACACTACTGAGGGTAACATTTTTTAACTTCATAGCAATGGACATTCAATTATTAAACAACACTTATGGAGCACTTACTATGTGCACTTGATGGAGAGGAAATGATATAAATTCAGAAAAGAAGCAAAGGGAGACATTTCAAGGATATGGAAAAGGAGAAATATGCTCTGGGGCCATTTTCCCCCCAACTCCAAGAAGCAGCAGCTGGTGGTGGCTGTCATTATAAGGAAGCTTCAGGATAAATGATGACACCTGCCAAGGGACTTCACCAAGACACTCTCTGGTCTTGGTAAACACAAGCTAATTAATTTTCACAACACCCTTGTGAGGTGGGAAGTAGCATTTTCGTAGTTTTACAGATGGGGAAGTGTCAGCACGTAAACATAAATGATTTGGCCCCTTTATACAGAAAAGTTGTGACAGGGCTAGGTATAAAAAGTCCTAGAAATTCAACTTCCAGACCTTCATTTTGCAACTTATATTTCAATTCATCCCCTTAGTGAAAGTGTTTCCTTTTCTTATTAGATAATATTGGATAGTGTATTTACTCCTGTTTTGTGGGTACATAATTAGTAAGTGCAGTTATTCCCAAGAATATAAAATCATCGCATTTGAGACAGGGCCCTAGAAATCCTCTAAGTTAATCCCCTCATTATTTATGTTAAATTATGCACCACGGACATAGGACTGACTAGTGCCAGAGTACAGATTAGCGTCCTTAAATATCTGTACTCTTAGTGGCCAACTCTGGTTTTAGTACATTCTGCACATGGTCTCCCACTGTTTCCTTTTCTGTGGAATGCCACAGAGTTGTACAAACTGAACATGTCATGGTTGGAAGTCCCCATAAAAGCTATCAACCCCAACAATGCGTCTGGCTCTTAAATCTTCTCTACAGTCTCTCTGTTAAATGGCTGCCCAGACTGTGATTCAACACAACCAACGTTCAGAAAGCCACCCCCTGCTAGGCAGCTCATGCCACCTCTCAACTGCTGGGAGTTCTACTCCCCCTTTGACAGCCATCAAATCATTGTGCCCTCCAGCGCTGACCCCCGGTCCCTGCCCACCCACCCTAAAGTCATCTCTTACTTGATTCTAACTGGCCATCTTTATTGCTGTCAACTTACTGTTCTTTCAGTAAATGTTTACAAAGTCCTATATGTAGGTGTCACCAACAAAAAAATGATAAAGAAGGAGAATAATCCAACAGAGGAAACTATACATAAATAAGCCCTCTGAATAAAAGGTGATAAAGGCTTTGATGGAGCATGATAAAACATTAGGGGAACAAAGATTACTTGCCTATCCTTTATAAGCACTGGAGATACGAAGCAGTATTCCCTGAAGGAATGCCCTTCAGAAGTTTATAGTCAGAAAAAATAAGAACATAAGTGTTGACTTGTTATTAGAATCCAAGTAACCATGTGCTATGGAGATATGATATTCCACTATGTTATTTATAAAATGTTGCTGCATGTAAACAGGCATAACTGCTAATAGGTTTCATCCTTAAGAAGTAACTGAGCAGGGGTGCTTTGGTGGCTCAGTTGGTTAAGCGTCCGACTCTTGATTTTGACTCAGGTCATGATCTCAGGGTCATGAGATTGAGCCCTGGGTCGTCTACATGCTCAGTGAGCAAAGTCTGCTTGTCCCTCTCCCTCCCCCTCTGTCCTTCTCTTCCTCCTACCTTCCATCCTGCTCAGGCCTGAGTGCTCTCTCTCTCAAATAAATAAATAAATCTTAAAAAAAAAAAAAAAAAGAATTAACTGAACAGCACAACCACTGACTTGCACAAACCCAGGGGAGCATCTTCTCCCTGCTTACTGTGAGAATGGTGGCCCCTGGATACCAACTCCCTGCACCTTTTTTTTTTTTAAGATTTTAATTTTTTTGAAAGAGAGATTGCAGGCAATCAGGAGTCAGACGCCCAACTGACTGAGCCACCCAGGTGTCCCTTAACTGCCTGTACCTATATAAGCACCTACTAAGTGCTAGGCACTGTGCAGTGAGGGTCTAATGTTGAAAAAAAAAAAGGGAATTAACGCTGTTCTCTTGTAACTTATTCTTCTGAGGAGCAGTCAGACATTAAAGAATTACATATGCAAATAAATATATAACTACAGTTGTGATACATACTATAAAAGGAAAAGAAGAGTTTGCTCTGGAATAAACATGATTTTTTTAAAGGGACCCAAAAGAAAATTTCTCTGAGGACCTAAGACTGCCTCCGAGACCTGAGGCACACATAGGGGTAACCAGGCAGAGAGAGGAAGAAAACACAGGCAGAAGATGGGAAAGAGTGTTGTGACATGTCATGACATAAGTATGTGAACCCATAAAACAGGGGTGCCAGGCTGGCTCAGTTGATGGAGTGTGAGACTCTTGATCTCAGGGCCGTGAGTTTGAGCCTCAGGCTGGGTGTGGAGATGACTTTAAAAAATAAAATCTTTTAAAAAATGAATCCGTAAGACAAAACTTGCTTTGGCTAATTATTTCATCTACGGGTTTCTGAATGTTCATGATCACTTGAGCCTTGGGCACTGCTTGGATTTACTGCCATCTAGTGTCTCTGAAAACATAAGTTTATTTGTGTTTCTGAACAAGACACTTCCTAAAACTGTGCAAATGAGCAAATAGATTTCTGCTCCTGGAATGGGAGAATCTCTGTTTTGATTTTATTTATATTGCATTCGAATTAATATAAAATAAGCCTAGACTTATTACCCTCTCTCTTTTCTCCATCCAATTACCTAGGGTTTTATTGATCCCTCTCAGTTACACTCTTACTGTCTTCTTCAGACTTTCATTGTGAGAATTCCTCACGAATGCTATGTGAGGTAGACCAGTATGCCCACTGTGCAAAAGTGTCTCATCTTCAGGAGCACATAGGAGTTGAAAATGAGCCCATATCTTTGTTCCCCTAATGTTTTATCATGCTCCATCAAAGCCTTTATCACCTTTTATTCATACTTTCTGAGTCAAATGCAGAGCGGTTGGGGCAGCTCCCACACAGGCATCTTTCCCTAATTTACAAATATAACTTAGCAGCAGCCCTGGTGTCCCTCCAGAATGGTGCCCCCACAAAATTGAGGGCTCGATGTTCACTAGGCTACTGGTCAGGATAGTTTGAGTTTCTGTTCTGGTCTGTTTTTACAAGGCTCAGAAAGATCATCCCAAATATATTCTCAAGCTGTTGCAGTTCAGTTTGATCTGGTGTTTGTTAGTCAAAGTTTTGCATAGCCAATTGCAATAGTGAATGCTTTTCTCAAAACATGAGTTAGGGATGTACCCGCATTTTTTTATTTTTTTATTTTTTTATTTTAATGTTTTTTTTTATTATATTATGTTAGTCACCATACAGTACATCCCTGGTTTCTGATGTAAAGTTCGATGATCCATTAGTTGCGTATAACACCCAGTGCACCATGCAGTACGTGCCCTCCTTAATACCCATCACCAGTCTATCCCATTCCCCCACCTCCCTCCCCTCTGAAGCCCTTAGTTTGTTTCTCATAGTCCATAGTCTCTCATGCTTCATTCCCCCTTCTGATTACCCCCCTTTCTTTTTTTTTTAATTTTTTTTATTATATTATGTTAGTCACCATACAGTACATCCCCAGTTTCCGATGTAAAGTTCGATGATTCATTAGTTGCGTATAACACCCAGTGCACCATGCAATACGTGCCCTCCTTAATACCCATCACCGGTCTATCCCATTCCCCTGCCCCCTCCCCTCTGAGGCCCTCAGTTTGTTTCCCAGAGTCCATAGTCTCTCATGCTTCATTCCCCCTTCTGATTACCCCCCTTTCTTTATCCCCTTCTTCCCCTACCGATCTTCCTAGTTCTTATGTTCCATAGATGAGAGAAATCATATGATAACTGTCTTTCTCTGCTTGACTTATTTCACTTAGCATTATCTCCTCCAGTGCCGTCCATGTTGCAGCAAATGTTGAGAACTCGTTCTTTCTGATAGCTGAGTAATATTCCATTGTATATATGGACCACAACTTCTTAATCCATTCATCTGTTGAAGGGCATCTCGGTTCCTTCCACGATTTAGCTATTATGGACAATGCTGCTATGAACATCAGGGTGCATATGGCCCTTCTCTTCACTACGTCTGTATCTTTGGGGTAGATACCCAGTAGTGCAATGGCTGGGTCATAGGGTAGCTCAATTTTTAACTTTTTAAGGGACCTCCACACTGTTTTCCAGAGTGGCTGTACCAACTTGCATTCCCACCAACAATGTAGGAGGGATCCCCTCTCTCCACATCCTCTCCAGCAATTGTTGTTTCTTGCCTTGTCAATTTTTGCCATTCTAACTGGCGTGAGGTGGTATCTTAGTGTGGTTTTGATTTGAATTTCCCTGATGGCTAATGATTTTGAACATTTTTTCATGTGTCTGTTAGCCATTTGTATGTCATCATTGGAAAAGTGTCTGTTCATATCTTCTGCCCATTTTATGATTTGTTTATTTGTTTCTCGCGTATTGAGTTTGAGAAGTTCTTTGTAGATCTTGGATACCAGTCTTTTATCTGTAGCATCATTTGCAAATATATTCTCCCATTCCGTGGGCTGCCTCTTAGTTTTTCTGACTGTTTCCTTGGCTGTGCAGAAGCTTTTTTTCTTGATGAAGTCCCACAGGTTCATTTTATCTTTTGTTTCTCTTGCCTTTGGAGATGTGTCATGAAAAAGGTTGCTTTGGCCGATGTCGTAGAGGTTGCTGCCTATGTTCTCCTCTAGGATTTTGATGGATTCCTGTCTCACATCGAGGTCTTTCATCCATTTGGAGTTTATCTTTGTGTGTGGTGTGAGAGAGTGGTCAAGTTTCATTCTTTTGCATGTAGCTGTCCAGTTATCCCAGCACCATTTATTGAAGAGACTGTCTTTTTTCCACCGGATGTTTTTTCCTGCTTTATCGAAGATTAGTTGCCCAAAGAGCCGAGGGTCCATTTCTGGGCTCTCTATTCTGTTCCATTGGTCTATGTGTCTGTTTTTGTGCCAGTATCATGCTGTCTTTGTGATCACAGCTTTGTAGTACAGCTCGAAATCCGGCATTGTGATGCCCCCAGCTTTGTTTTTCCTTTTCAACAGTTCCTTGGCGATTTGGGGCCTTTTCTGGTTCCATACAAATTTAAGGACTATTTGTTCCAGCTCTTTGAAAAATGTCATCAGTATTTTGATCAGGATAGCATTGAAAGTGTAGATTGCTCTGGGTAGCATGGACATTTTAACTATGTTAATTCTTCCGATCCATGAGCATGAAATGTTTTTCCATCTTTTTGTGTCTTCCTCAATTGTGTCCGCATTTTTGTTACAGCCTTCCACGCGCTTGTTCACATATACCAGAACACATTTTCTTTTCCACTGCATCCTTCATTATAATTCTCTTGTTCTTCAAAGGTCCCAAGCCACTCGTTTCCGTTGGCATCAACCAGCTCCTTTCGACAAGCAGCAGACATGGGCCATAGATAATGTCTACATCGGGGACGGCTGTATAGATATGTGTGGTGGCCACGGAAGGTGCATCCAGGGAAGCTGTATGTAAGTACATTGTTTCTTCTTCCTTCCATAGGAAGATCCTGACTCACATTCTAGCCAGGAGATTTTTCCAAAACTGGATTTGTAATCACTCCAAAGCTGCCATCGGTCGTACATTTCTCTTGGAATCTGATATTGAGCTAACTGAGGAGTTTATGGATATTGTATCTTCCTTCTTGCTTAGAGGTTAGAAACTGAACAATAGCCATCTTGTCAAGAGAAAGGTGAATTATCATCAACTGTATTTTATTTCCTTCTGTGCTCATGAGATACACCTGAGCCCAGAAAAGGACATTAGAAGAGGTTCAGGAATTTAGTATATTCTGACCAAAAGTAATATGTCATAAGTATTTTTCTCACTTAGGCCTGAATATATGTAATAGATAATGTGTTACTTGTGGTTGAATTGGTATTCCCGTGTGGTTTGCATAAGAAAGTTTTTAAATGCCTATTCAACTTACCATCAACAGAAAGGCCTAGTATTTTACTTAGAGAGCCTTAGCATCTTTGGAAGGATCTAAATAAAGTGTCCGTGTGTGTGCATGTGCGTGTGCGTGTGTGTGCGTGTGTGTGTGTGTGTGTGTGTGTGTGTCTTGTGTTCTACAGGCCTTTGTACTTTATTTTCAAAGATTTTACAGTTTGATAGGATAGTATGAATGAAGATGTTGATAGGGAATTCATACCCCCTTCTCTGCTAATCTCCGAACACCTGGGAGGTCTTTTCTTTGGTTAGTGATTCTAGCCCATATCCAGAATGACCTCTGAAACCCCAGAGCCGCCAGTCCTACATTCACATTTCCTCCCACATCGAACAGGGAGGTCCGTCCTTCGGTCAGAGATGGCAGATGCTACCCGAAGTACCCACTGCCCTTTGGAACATGGCATCTTGGATTCCTAATTGACCCAAAACCTCTTTGAAAAGACCAATTTCCTAAGTTATTACGACCTACCAATTCAGTTTGGTAGCCACAATTTCTTATCAGCTTTCTAGAGCTGTGTCATGTAGAGACAGGGCTCTAGTAAATTCTTTGAAGTTGCTTCTTTCCCTGTAAGCCCAAGTCACTACCTTAGGAATGCCTAGGGGCACTTAATTCACAGATTATTTCTAACCTAAAGCAAGCACTGTTAAGAAAAGCAGATGAATTCTGGAAAGCTCTGTGAAGATAAGTAAGCTTTCATCATCCTGGACTAGGAATAGCAGCTGTCTTCACTAATTTGAGAACACGATTGTGGAGGTTTTGTTTAATGTTGACTTTTTCCTTTCTTTTCTCCATACCCAGCTGTGACGAGCAGTGGGGTGGCCTATACTGTGATGAGCCCGAGATCTCCCTTCCAACCCAACTCAAAGACAACTTCAATAGAGCTCCATCCAGCCAGAACTGGTTGACTGTGAACGGAGGGAAACTAAGTACTGTGTGTGGTGCTGTGGCTTCGGGAATGGCTCTCCATTTCAGCGGGGTGAGTATTTGGCTACTGGTTATTCATTTCTGCATCCTCTGAGTTTCCCCCAAAAGAGTTGAGTCTCTTTTAAAGTTTAATTGACAAATCAAGATGCAGAATTAGACACTCTAAATGCACAACCCTGATGTGAACTTGCAACTTCATACAAATCAGAAAATACTAATTATTTCCAACATTTTCCCATCACAAATCAGTTGAGACCACTTAATTATGCAAGGTAGTATCAGCACAAGGCATATGTAAGTACACATTTAAAAAGGACTTAAATGAATTTTCATCCAGGAGAGTGCTTGCCCAGTGTGCTAGCGTCTTGCATCTGGATGATGCTCTAATTGAAAACTCTTGAGCTTGCAACAAATTTGGGATTTAAGGAGCCAAAAATCAGGAAAATGAGCTTCAGTGTTTCCTGAATTTATTAACAACACTTAATTCTCTCTCCAAATTATCAAAGAAAGAATAATTGTCAGTAACGACTAGATATTTTTATTTATAGCAAATTATTTTGTGAATGACAGCAGCAATGGTAGAAAATTTTTTTGATGGGGCACCTGGGCGGCTCAGTAGGATAAGCGTCTGCCTTCAGCTTAGGTCATGATCTCAGGGTCCTGAGATCCAGCCCTGCATCAGGCTCTCTGCTCAGTGGGGAGTCTGCTTCTCCCTCTCTCTCTGTGCTCTCTCTTTCTCTCTCTCTCTCTCTCTCTCATAAATATATAAAATCTTTACAAAAAATTTCTTTGAGAAATTTTATGGTCATTCTGATTACTGCCAAAGACGACATGTTTAGAAATAGAATTTTTTCAATACCATAACTAAATACCCTTCTTAAGCAATTTAATTTTTAAAAAATTACAACTTCATTGTCAGGTCTTTATTTCCCTACCATTCCCTATCTTAGAATTTGCGTTTGTGCCAATAAAGTGTATTATTTCTATTCAGTGTTTTAGCCAACAGTAATACAGGATTTCTATAATCCTCAATGCTAAGAATGCAGTGTTTACAATACTCTTCCTAGTGTAGATAGAACTGAAAAGGCCTAGTTTTCCGGATATGTTCTGTCTATCTGTCTATCTACACTAATAAATTAGTATAGATGACACTAAAATCAGCTATAAACATTTAAATAAAAATCATTACTATTATCTCTAATTAATAATTAAATTGTATGAAATTCTTAGATGTAGTCATTTTTAAATTTCATATTAAAATAGTTATCTCAACATGTTCTTTTATTAATAGCTATTACCTTTTAAAAAATCTAAAAATGCCTATGAATAACCGGAAACAGTTTAATAAAACAGAACAGTTACTTTAATTTCAGCTCTCCTATTGCTTATAAGAAAACAAAAGAAAATCTCCTTAGAATACATCGTCCTTTGTAAGTAATTTCTAATAATGAAATCTCACAGTTTAGCAAATATTTGCTGAGTACCTGCTTTGTGCTAGAGGCCATGCTGGGAGCTAGGCTAATGCGAGAGATGATCCAAACACCAGAAATACAATACCATGGAACTTGTGTTACAAAAGAAATATGAAGAGGATGGAAGCCAGAGAAAACCTCTAACCTGCAATATGATTCTTTATCACTGTTTTGTTGGATTCTGCTTTTCTCCCTTAGGGTTGCAGTCGACTGCTAGTCACCGTGGATCTGAACCTCACCAATGCCGAATTTATCCAATTTTACTTCATGTACGGATGCCTGATTACACCGAACAACCGTAACCAAGGTGTTCTCCTGGAATATTCTGTCAACGGAGGCATTACCTGGAACCTGCTAATGGAAATTTTCTATGATCAATACAGTAAACCTGGGTTTGTATTCTACTTTATCTTTAATAATGAGTACATTGAGCAAAGATGGCTGATGAGGTCTGCCAGCTTCAATCATGGGGACTGCAGGGAACCTCGAACCATACCCATTGGTAGAGATCCATAAAGATAAGGTTTCTGAGATGGATAAGCAGCTGATTGGGGGTCTTATTTTAAGAACAGCTAGTTTTTTAATTCCAGAATAAAGTAAAATATGCTATCACACTGCCAGTTATGAATAGACCCTGTGCAAAAACCCATGTGAATTAACGAATATATGGCAATTAATTTCAACGACATTTTGGGAAAATAGAAACTGGAAGATGATTTATTTATTTATTTGTTTATTTATTTATTTATATAGTGTTCATTCCATTTTAGAGAATTGAGGACTTGGAAATACACACAATAAAATGTAAATATCCTTTAGAATCCTAGAGCCTATTTTTTAATTACTTATTTGAAAACCCTCACAATGGGTTTAACAGACACAATGTGTGAGTCACCTAAATATACATATTGTCAAAGGGCAAAAAGCAATCAATATGACCAATGAGAAAAGTTAAAAAGATCTTAAAAAACAAAAGAGCATATTTATTAAAGTGGAAGGAGAAGAGAGTAACAGAGAAAGAAGGTTGGAGGAGAGGCAAGAGCAGAGCAGAGGGGAAGAG